>NC_137017.1:7715309-7845309 GCF_032717465.1 Coenobita brevimanus | reverse complement strand
ATAATGATAAAACATTGAAATTGTACATAAAAGCAGTATATACTTCAAACTCACTTTTTTTTTTTTTTTAGACTAAAGGCTGGAAAATAAAAATAACATAAAGCATCCGCTATTGCAATGGTCTGTACACGATTTATATAACCCCAGATTTATCGTACTCCTGTCGTTTGTCTGCTGTTCTCTCTCTTTTCTTTTTTTTTTTTCTGTTGTATTGGTCATCCCAGAGTTGGCAGATAGAACTCGCATGCTGTTGTTGGCCCGTTATGCGGCCCATTGTGATACTGATTTTAGCATTATCTCGGCAACTTCTATAGTAGGGTAACCATGGATGCCTCACCGTGAAGTAAGGGGACAAAAAGAGATAAAAACCGAAGGTATTTTTCTGTATCCCTATTCAAACGCTGGTGGCAAGCCTCCTGATCATTACTAGTACCTTTAGTCATCGAAAGCCACACACTGTTGTTAAACAAGGCTTGGGTTTATTTATATATGATATTTGTAAGGTCTGGCTGTGATGATCTAGTCTGCAGTTCTACAAATGCAGGTTTAATGTGTCGCTTAGGTAGGTAGGGATAAGCTAGGCAGTGTTCGACATAAGCAGTTGCCTAGCCAGTTCATTATAATGTACGCTAAACAGCCTTAACCCAGGTGACAGTGCAGCCATGCAAGTGACCAGAAGAAAGTAAGTCTCTCACGGAGGTCATATGGCGACTTTTAACTCCATGATAACTTCTTCAACTTGTGTCACGTGCAGGTAGCTTTCTGATGGCCTGAGGCATATTCATAATCATCTCGACGATTTCCACTCATTAGTGTTTACGAAACGGGATATCGCGACGAAACGGGTTTTGATTACGAAACGGACGTACTCCCTCCACTCTCTTGTCTGTTTCTACTTCCTGTTTGCATCTTTACCTCCTTTCTACCTCTCTTCCTCCTGTTACTTCCTCTTGTCTGCCTCTTTACTTCTATCTACTCCTCCACCTCTTGTCTAGTTCTACCTCGTGTTTGTGTCTGCAGTACCTCCTGTCTACTTCTCTTCCTCCTGTCTGCCTGTCTACTTCATGTCTACCTCTTGTCTACCTTTCTGCCTTTCTTCGTCCTGTCTACCTGTCGGCCTCTCCACCTCATGTCTACCTGTCTGCTTCTCTGCCTCCTGTTTACCTGTCTGCCTTTCTGCCTCCTATTTACCTGTCTGCCTCTCTTCCTCCTGTCTACCTTTCGACCTCTTTACCTTCTGTCTGCTTCGATACCTCCTGTCCACCTGTCTGCTTCGGTACCTCCTGTCCACCTGTCTGCTTCGGTACCTCCTGTCCACCTGTCTGCTTCTGTACCACCTGTCTACCTGTCTGCTTCTTTACCTCCTGACTATCTGTCTGCTTTTGTACCTCCTGTCCACCTGTCAGCCTCTCTATCTCCTGTCTACTTTCTCTATTTCCTTTCGTCCCACTCGGGTGACGATCGTACCATAGGTCAGGTTTAATTGCATGATCTGATCCCTCCTACCTCACCCTTCCTGCCTTACCCTTCCTACCTCCTGCCTCACCCTCCCTCATCATGCCTCCCCCTCCCCCATCCTGCCTCACCCTCCCTCATCCTGCCTCACCCTATCGTTCCTGCCTTATTCTCCCTCATCTTGCTTCACCCTCCCTCCTCCAGCCTCACCCTATCCTTCCTACCTTACTCTCTCCTTCCTGCCTTATTCTCTCCTTCCTGCCTTTCTCTCTCCTTCCTGCCTCACCCTGTCTCACCTTCAGCCTCTCTCCCCTCTTTTCCATCTTGTTTACTCATTTCTTTACCTCCTGTCTACTCCCTTCCTTTCTCTGTACTTTCTTCCTTCTTCTGTTTATCTACGAGTTTGCTTTTAGTTGTGTGTGTGTGTGTGTGTGTGTGTGTGTGTGTGTGTGTGTGTGTCCGTTATTTGTCGATTTGTGTGTGCACATGTGAGTTTTGCTGTGTGTGTGTATGCATATATATATACGTATGTATGTATGTTTTTGTGTATGTGTGTGACAGGAGGTATGAGCGTGTGTAGGCTGAGGTGTGTTTGTGTAAGAGGAGAAGGAGGGATATGAATATTAAGAGAAGCGGAGGGACGAGGGAGAGAGAGGGGAAAAAGAAAAGGGAAGGTGAAGGGGAGAAAAGATAGGGAGGGGAGGGGGTGGGGAAAGGAGGGAGAGGGAGGCCAAGGAGGGAGGGAGGCCATTTGTTTCTCCCCAAGATAGCTTTATTTCCACGGTTAATTAAGTGATTGAGCCAGGTGTGTGTGTGTGTGTGTGTGTGTGTGTGTGTGTGTGTGTGTGTGTGTGTGTGTGTGTGTGTGTGTTCCCCCACTCGTCATCTTCCATCTCCTTCTCATCTGTCTCTTGCTTCTATTTTCTTTTTCTCTCTACATCCTCTTCTTTTTTTCCCCTACCTTCCTATCTCTCCATATCCGTTCCTTCTCTTCCCTACCTTTTCTTCCTCCCCCCTCCCTTCTGTCTCCTCACTTTCCCTTCTTTTTCCCTCCATATTCTTCTTCCCCTTTCATTCTCTTTCTCCTCTTCGTTCTTTTCATTGTATTACTTTCTTCTCTTCTCACTCATTCGTTCCCGTACTCTCTCTCTCTCTCTCTCACACACACACACACACACACACACACACACACACACACACACACACACACACACACACACACACACACACACACACACACACACACACACACACACACACACACACACACACACACACACACACACATTTCCCCCCTCTTTCCCTCACATCCCCTTCACTTTCTCGTTCGTCCTCCTTCCCTCCCTCAGGGTCATAAATTTTCCCCTCCACTCTATTTGTCTCCCTTCCCCTCCTTCGCCTCTACTCCCCCTCCTGCTTCCCCTCCTCCTCTCCTTCTTCTTGCTCCTCTTCCCTCTCCCCCTCATCCTCCTTCCACTTTCCTTCCCTTATCTGTTTCTCATCTTCAATCTTCTCTCTTCATTTATCTTAACCCAGCCCCCCCTTCTCCCTACCTGCACCTACCTCGTCCTTAACTCTGTAATTTCCCCAACCTTCTCCCTCTTCCCCCTACACACCTTCTCTCTCCTTATCTTCTTTTATCAGTTCTATTCCTTTCCTTTTTACCCCTCCCGCCCCCTCCCTGCCCCTGTCTTTCTTTTACCCTCTCTCATTTATTCTGTCACCTTGCCTCCCCACAATATCGTTTCCTCCTCTCCCTCTCTCCACTCCCTCCACCCTCTCCCGCCTTCATTTTCTCTCTCCATCCCTCCCACTACCCCTCTCTCCACATCTCCATACACTCCAGTTTCCTTTTCTCCTCCCCCTCTTCTTCCCTCCCCTTCACCTCCCTTTCCCCTTCCCTCCCCCCTCCCCCTCCTCCTCGTTCTCTTTCCCCCTCCCCCACTCCTCCTTGAGATGTGCCTGCTGTGCTTGGCGAATTATGTTGTTTATTTTGGGAGTTTTGTGGTTTTAGAGGACACTCCTTTGCTGAGAGAGAGAGAGAGAGAGAGAGAGAGAGAGAGAGAGAGAGAGAGAGAGAGAGAGAGAGAGAGAGAGAGAGAGAGAGAGAGAGAGAATGTTTGTGCGAGGTATATCTTTGTGTTAAAGGTTCGTGTTTGTATAAATATAATTATGTTCGTGTGTGTGTGTGCGTGTGTGTGTGTGTGTGTGTGTGTGTGTGTGTGTGTGTGTGTGTGTGTGTGTGTGTGTGTGTATTACTGTCCATCCCCTCTTTAAAATTTCCGTTTTTATTTTTTTATTCAGCATTCTTTCTGCCGAATCATCTTCTCAGTTTAGATCAAGTTCTGTAGTTAGACGTGCGCGCGCACGTGCGTGCGTGCGTGCGTGTGTGTGTGTGTGTGTGTGTGTGTGTGTGTGTGTGTGTGTGTGCGTGCGTGCGTGCGTGCGTGCGTGCGTGTGTGTGTGTGTGTGTGTGTGTGTGTGCGTGCGTGCGTGCGTGCGTGCGTGCGTGCGTGTGTGTGTGTGTGTGTGTGTGTGTGTGTGTGTGTGTGTGTGTGTGTGTGTGAGAGAGAGAGGTATGCGTTTGTATAAAGATTATATATAATGACAGTTTTAGCAAACCTTTCATTAAAATTCCCATCGCATCATGATCTTTTTTATATTCTCTTTTTTATTCTTCTTTTGTATTCGTATGTTACTGAGATGTTTGGTAGGTGATTATGTGTGTGTGTGTGTGTGTGTGTGGCAGCTCATATACGTCTGTGGTAAAGCTTCGTGTGCATGAGATGTATATGTATGTGTAGTACGTATTTGTGTATGAATGTATGTATATGTATGTATGGTGTGCTCTTTATTCTTAGACCAGAGGGAAATTATCCACCTTGTCTTAAAATTCCACCTCTTTCCACATTCTTTCGTCCCTGCTCCACCTCCCAGTTCATCACAACACCTTCTCCCCCCACTGCCCTTCTTCTAAATATAGCGGACCCATTTTGACCCCTCTGTACTATTTAACTCATTCCAGGATTAGCTCTCTCTCTCTCTCTCTCTCTCTCTCTCTCTCTCTCTCTCTCCCTTTCAGCAATTCTTCTCCCAATTCTCTGTAATTTTCTTTCCTTCCAATTCTCTCTCTGTCTGTTTCTCTTTCCACATCTTTTTTATACTTCCTTTACTTCCCGTTCACCAAACCTTTTCCCTCACTGCCCTTTTCTAAATAAAGCATTAAATGTTTTGCCCTCTATATTGTTTAATTCCTTCTAAGATTAGTTTCTCCCTCCTTGTAGATTCTGTTTGCGTCTGATATTTTTATTGTATCTTGCCCATTTTCTTTTACTTTCCATCTCTTTTTATTTTTCTAGTTGTCTTTTTTATTGTGGTTTACATAGTTTTCCTGTTGTCTTGTTTCTTTTACTCTTTTTCTTTCTTCTAGTCCTTTTTCTTCTTCCATTTTTTTTTCCTCGTTATCCAGTTTTTTCTTCCTCGTTTAGTTCATTTTCTTCTTCCAGTTCGTCTTCCTCCTCACCAAGTTCATTTTCTCCCCCCCGGTTTTTTCTTCCTCATCTAATTCGTTTTTTTCCTCTTCCATTTATTTTTCTTCCTCGTCCAACAATTTTTCTTCCTTTTCCAGTTCTTCTTCATCATCTCCAAGCTTTTCCTTCTTCTCCCAGTTCCCTTTCTTCCTCTCCAAGTTCTTTTTCTTCTTCCTCCTCCTCCTCCTCCTCCTCCTCATTTTCCACCTCTTCCAGTACTTTTTCTTCATCTTCCAGTTCTTTTTCTTCCTCTTCCAGTCCTTTTTTCTTCCTTTTCCAGTACTTTTTCTTCCTCTCCCAGTCCTTTTTCTTCCTCTCTGTTCTTTTTCTTCCACTTCCAGTTCATTTTCTTCCATTTCCAAGTCTTCTCCCATTTCCAGTTCTTCTTCCACTTCATGCTCTTTTCCTTCCTCTTCCAGTTCTTTTTTCTTCCTCTTCCAGTCCTTTGTCTTCCTCTTCTAGTACTTTTTCTTCCTCTTCCAGTTCTTTTCTTCCTCTTCCAGTTCTTTTTCTTCCTCTTCCAGTACTATTTCTTCCTCTTCCAGTTCTTTTTCTTCCTCTTCCAGTTCTTTTTCTTCCTCTTCCAGTTCATTTTCTTTATCTTCCATTTTTTTCTGCAGTTCTTTTTCTTTCTTCATTTTTTTCCACATCCTCCAATTTTTTTTTCCCCTTCTTCCAGTCCTTTTTTTTTTTTTTTTTTTTTCCCCCAGTTCATCACACCTTCCCGCTCATCGCCCATCCTCTATATATTGCAGCCACATTTTTGACCCATGCGATATTTAACCTTCGTCCAGGATTAGATCTCCCCCTTTAGGTTCCCTTTATACCCCATTCTTTTTATTCTTCTTTTAGTTGCTCGCTTTTTTTTTCATTTTTTGAAAAGAGAGGTAGGGGAAAAATGAGAGAGGAGGGAGGGAGAGTAATAGGAGGAAGAGACGAATGGTGAGTGGGAGGGAGGGTGGGAGGAAGGAAAAAAGGAAGGAAGGAAGGAAGGAAGAAATAAATAAGGAAAGAAAGAAGGAAAGAAAGGGAGAGGATAGAGAGGGTGGAAATGAGAGAAAAGGAAGGTAGGGATTCAAGGGGGAAGGAGAGGGAGAATAAATGAGAAAAAAGGGAGAAGAGGAAGGTAGAGGGAAGGAGAGTGGAAGGATAAAATGAGGAAGGAATAGAGAGAATGAGAGCAAGGCGGAAGGGGGAGAGAGAGGAAGGAGAGAATAAGAAACAAAAGAAGAGATAGAGAGAAAAAGAAATCAAGGAAGAGATAGACAGAAAACGGGTTAAGAAGAAAGAAAAGAGTCGGAGAATAAGGAAGGAAGCGAGTGAGGGAGAAGGAAAAGAGAGGGAGAATGAGGAAGGAAGAGCGTGAGGGAGAAGGAAAAGAGAGGAGAATGAGGAAGGAAGAGCGTGAGGGAGAAGGAAAAGAGCGGGAGAATGAGGAAGGAAGAGCGTGAGGGCGAGGGAGAGAGGGAGGTAGAGAGAAAAATACAAGACATTAGGTGTAACAATAGCCCCGAGAGAGAGGCCTTTCCCTTCTATTATCCCTATCCTCTGGGATGTATTGGCCGGGTACACTCACGTTCAATACTCCACGTCGCACCCAGGCCGCCGAACTCACCCAACAACATCTCGACTTTTTTGTATTAAGCCTGGTTAGTGAGGCAAGATTTTATTAGATTTTGACACGATTTTGAAGTGGCCAGTCATGGTTTATAGCTGGTTTACTGATTAAAGCTTTAAAATCCATGAAACATTATTATTATTATTATTATTATTATTATTATTATTATTTTCATTAATGCTTAGAAAGGCAAAATGTCACTAGGTTTTGGCACGATGTCGAAATATCCACTCATACTCTGTGAAGCACGTTATTGGATTGAAGGGGTAAAAAAATCACTTCAGCAGTTCGGGTGTGTAAAGGGATTACTGACGGCCACCGTACATCAAAGGGAGAAGGCACAGGGATAACTAAATAAGTGCCTGTTCAGCGAGGCGTGGTGTGATGTCCCTGTGGTGTCCCTGTTGTGTCTCCCTTTGTCCAGTTGGTGTTGGAATTAATGGGTGTATTTTTCCATCTTTGTGTGCCTGTCTGAGTGTCTGTCTCTTATCTGTTTCACTCAATCCTTTCATTATCATTGACGTATAAACTTACTTTTTAAATTGGCCTTTCGTCTGTTTTCCGTCGAGGTTAGTTTAATATTGTGTTCGTACGTATTTGCTCCAGTCATTGGTCTCCTTTATTTTGTTTCTTGATTTGGCTAAATTTTTCCTTTGTGTGTGTGTGTGTGTGTGTGTGTGTGTGTGTGTGTGTGTGTGTGTGTGTGTGTGTGTGTGTGTGTGTGTGTGTGTGTGTGTGTATGTGTGTGTTTGCCTCTTATTGCATGCAGCCACACACACTTCAGGCAAAGCACATTAACCATCCATCACTCAGATCACAAACAAACAAACACATACTGAAGATCACTCAGACTCACAAGACACAAACATACACACACACACGCACGGGTACAAACACAAACCGTGTTAAATCTACCGTCGAAAAAACAACGACAAGAGAAAAAGCACAGGGACAACAAAGAAGCAACAAAAATGGCAAGGCCAAACACACACACACACACACACACACACACACACACACACACACACACACACACACACACACACACACACACACACACACACACACACACACACACACACACACACACACACACACACACACACACACACACTCACACAGTCTCTCTACATACAATATCTGCTTTTGTATATGTTGTCTTTCCTTTAAACTCCATCTCCAGTCTCATTGTCCTTCCTTTGCTCTCTCTCTCTCTCTCTCTCTCTCTCTCTCTCACCGTGGTCTGCCTTTAATTGCTCACGTCTGGGTTGGGTTTGGACGTGGGCAGGGCCTCCTAAGTGGCAGACTGGCACTTGCTTCTTCCCTCATGTCTTAGAGAGAGAGAGAGAGAGAGAGAGAGTACAAAAGAAGGCTATACTTAAATCCCTCAATTCGAAAAGTCTCTCTCAAAATGAATGAAGGTGTTCGGAGAAAGCAAGAAGAGAGGAGAACAAAGGGTTTTCGTGGTGGAGATGAAATTCCCGTGTTTTTCTCTTGATTATATTCTGATTGAATTTGATGGTAGTATAATTAACGCTTCAAAAATTGTTGTACTTCTAATTAGCCCGTTGTATTTTTTCAACCGTAAAATTAACGTTTCATATTTGAGGTGCCTTTTGTTTAAGACCTCTCTAAATTTTACTTGTATGTAAGAATGTTTCAGCTCTAACTAATATGTTGTGTTTGAGGTACAACTAATATTTTATCCTACCATATTTTCGAACTGTCTTTCTCTGTAAGCGTGTGTTCTCTCCGTTTTGTATCACTAGCAGATATGAGTATTTCCCATCCATCCATCCTCCAGTCCAGTATTGTCCCATAAGGAGCATAAGGTCCTCTGTGTAGGATAATAACTCCAGACATTTAAGGCTCGAGTGACCAGTTGCCATTTCCATAGCGACATTGCGTGAGCAGTAAAACCTAAGTGATCCAAAGAAGTGCACCCCTATAGACCCCATCCACCTGAAGTGTCGTAATTTACTATACCACCAGGGGTTTTGAAATTGTACGAAGGCAACGGACGCAAATGCTGTACTGTATATCATTACATAGCACGAAAGGCCATCTTTGATCAACCTGCGTGCAGCAGAGAATTGTCCCATAAGGGAATAGAATTAGAGTGCTACGGGATTTGGATATTTTACAACACAAAATTGCCAAACACTCGCCCTCGCCAAACGAGATGTTCTTGGACTTAACCATTGCGCCTACCTGAAGCAGGTTTCATGTAAGACAGTGATCAGACAGCGGCCACCAAAGTCCAGCAGTGATTACCTTGTACTTAGCCAGCGTTTATGCAAGAGTCAGGGGATGGCAGGGTGGCGTGTTGGATGCCAGGGACGGAGATTATAACTTGCCAGAGTTTTGTAGCTGGTGATCTGACTGGGTACTGAACGAGGCTCGGCCTGACCCTTCTTCTAGCCACACCAACCTCATCTATTTTCCTCACATAATCCGGTCTAACAATATGTACTCTGGCAAAGAACTGACTATAGTCTTTTCACTTTAAGATGGCCTAAAATTGACAGTCTTTATCTTGATTGGGGGGCGGCGTGGCTCAGTGGTAGAGCGCCTGACTCGAGACCAAAGGGTTGAGAGTTCGTGCCCTGCCCTGCTGGGAGAGGTAGCGCTCCCCCGTCACCTAGCGGGGCTGTATGATCTATCAGGGTCTTGCTCGGGGTTTCCTTATATAAAAATTTCAAAAAATTCCATCTTGAATGCTTAGCTGTAACAAGAGATTAACACAGAAACATAGCACAAGTTACGACAAAGTGTCATAGAAAGGATGTGGAGCCGTAGCGTTGTCTTTTGCCATCAGCGGCGAGAAATTAGCTGCCAGAAAACGAGAATCTCACCAGATTAAGATGAAGGAACTATAGTATATGCTCAAAGTTGAATATATATTAGAAGAAATAATGATAGTCTTAAAACATGGCCTTAGGGAACGGAGTGACTAGTTTTATGCCCAGGGTGGAGTACAGTAAATAAAAAGCGTATGATATAGTTTGAGAATAACGAATAAGTGGCAACAGCGTAAATGATTGGCAATTATTAAAGTAAGTCACTGGAAAATAAACAAAAATGCCCTACCTGGTTGTTACTGAACTGGAAAATGTGGTGGAAACTATTTGGTAATGATTCTACACACACACACACACACACACACACACACACACACACACACACACACACACACACACACACACACACACACACACACACACACACACACACACACACACACACACACACACACACACACACACACACACACACACACACACACACACACACACACACACACACACACACACACACACACACTGTGAAAAAGTGTCCATCTACCCTTTCACCACCATATCGTTTTGTACTTTTTTACATCTTACTTCCAGATATTTAAATTCAGTGTTAGTAAGATTTCTCGTACTTATTTAGCCTCAAAGAATCTACTGTACAGTAACTCATCCACTATAATCACGTCTTTCTTGTATTTATTTATCTGTCTATCTGTCTATCTATCTATCTGTTCTTCTAGATAATTTTACTCAGCTTATAAAAGGATTCACATAGATAAATTCGCTGTTAATTTTAATTCGATGACGCCTGTCCTCTAATAGCCTTTCAACCTCCGTGTAATTTTTCTTAACTTTGAGAATACCTACAGTGTCTTCCTTCACTTTTATTATTTGCTATCGATTTTATTCTCTTTCACCCTCTTTCATCATCCTTTCAGTTATATATATAGCTCTGTTATCTCCTTCCTCCTGTCAGCGACCTTTAATTGCCCCCAAAAGCAAACTGATTAACCTCGGACATTGTATTCATGGCGTTATTATCAGCCAAAGTGACTCAGGAAAAGTTCATTGTTTTCAGACGGTCATTGCTGGGTTTAATTGGATTTAAGGGAGTAAGGGGTGTGTCATGTTGTCTGTTTTATCAGTTTCTCTACTACATATTTTACTGTGTCTATCATTTATCTGTTTCCTTGTGTCTGTGTTTGTCTCTTTGTCTGTATCTGTCTGTCTGTGTATACATGGATCTAGTGCGTCATCCTTTCATTGTTGTATTATCTGTCGATCTGTCTGTTTATCTGTCTGTCTGTCTATCTGTCTGTATCTATGTTTGTCTTTCTGTCTGTCTGTGGTATGAGAGGAGAAAGAAAGAGAGGGAGATAAGAGTGAGGGAGAAGAATGGTTAAAACATAGGAGAAAAGGTTGAGAGAGAATGAATGAGAGAGAAAGTGAAGGAGATAGTGAGGGCGACATGAAAAGAGACGAAGGGAATGATTAGGAGGGGAGAGAAGGGTAATGAAGAACGAAAGAAAAGTTGGAGGGAGAGAGAGAGAGAGAGAGAGAGAGAGAGAGAGCGCAGACGTGGCCTCAATTTGTGTGGGTGCTACGTGAGGGAAGGAGGTGGGAGAGGGGAAAGGGGAGAGGGAGAGGGAGAGCAAAAGGAAGATGAGGGAAGGGGGAATAGGAGGCGAGAGGGAGAGTGAGGCAGGGAGATACAGTGCGGGAAGGGGAGGGGTAAAGGAGGCTTGAGGGAGAGGTAGAGGTGAAAAGATAAGAAGAGGGTGGGGGAAAGAAGGAGAGGTAGAAGGGAAAGGAGTAGAGAGAGAGAGAGAGAGAGAGAGAGAGAGAGAGAGAGAGAGATGAAGGAGGAGAAGAAAGGGAGGGGAGGATTGAAGGTAAGGGAGAGAAGGGGAAGGGATACAGGATTAAGCTAGGGAGGAAAAGAGAGAAGGTGGAGAGTGGAGGAAGGTGAAAAAGAGGAGAAAGGAGAAGCTGAAGAGAAAGGGGAAGAGCTAGGGAGAGGAGGTAGAGAGAAGTGGAAGTAGAGGGGAGGAGGATAGAGAGAGAGAGTAGGAGAAAGACAGAGGTAGAAGGGGAGGGGGAAGAGAAAGGGGAGATGGGGGAGGGGATGGAGGGAGATTGGGAGAGGGTTGGGGAGAAGGCGGAGAGAGAAGGGAGGGAGAGGGAGTGAGTTTGGGAGAGGGAGAGGGAGAAGGCGGAGAGGGAAGGGGAAGGGGAGAGGGGAGGAGGGCAGAAGATGAGGTGAGGGGATGGAGGGAGGAGGGAGGGCAGGGTGGTGTGTGGTCAGTCTCTCCCTTTGGTATTAAATTGTTTGGGTGTTGTGGTGTACCTTTATTGTGGTGCGGTATGTTATTGTGGTATTTTATTATGGTGGTTTATTTATCTGTCTGTCTGTCTGTGTATGTGTCTGTCTGTCTGTCTGTGTATGTGTCTGTCTGTCTGTCTGTCTGTCTGTGTATGTGTCTGTCTGTCTGTCTGTCTACCCATGTTGTGTTATTGTGCTGTGGTATGCCTTTGTGTTACTGTGATGTTGTGCTATGTTATGTCTGTTTATCTGTGTCTGTCTTTCTATTTACCTACCTCCATTTCTGCCTGTTTGTCTCTTTACCTACCCATCTATATCTATCTGTCTATGTACCTGTGTAATTTTTCAGTCATTATAACCCTTTCACTTTAGGGTGGTATTGTGGTGTTGTGGTAATGGGCTGTGAGTGAGAGAAGTAGAGGTATTTTAGCTGCGGCTGCTTTGGATTAGCTCAAAAATTGAATGTAAGTATATATCAGTCGAAAAGAGAAAATGCCAAGCAAAAACAGGAAGCAGATAGATAGATACGTAGATAGTGTGTGTGTGTGTGTGTGTGTGTGTGTGTGTGTGTGTGTTTACTTCTCCTTTATCAAAACTTGGTGATGAAATTGCGGGGTTGTTGTTCTTGGGCAAAATTACCTCGCGTGATGGGGCCAATACGCGGGAGAAGGAAGGGAAAGAGGAATGAAATAGGAGGAGTAAGGAGAGGAGGGAAAGAGAAGAGCGAGAGAAACGGGGAAAAGGATGAGAGAAGAAGAGAAAGAGGAGGAGAAGGTGAAGAAGGGATAGGTGGGGAGAAGGGGTTGAGTAGGAAAGGGAGGGAATGGGGAAAAATGGGAGGAATAGGGAGGAAGGAAAGAAGGGAAGGTGAGGGTAGAGAAGGGGGGATGTTGGAAGGGCAAGAGGTAGGGAGAAGGGGAAGTAGAGATGTTAGGAGATTAAAGGGAGATTCGAAGAGTGGAAAGGGAGAGGAGGTGCAGAAGAAGACATGAGGAAGAGGGGAGAAGAGGGGAGGAAGGGGAGCGGAAGGAGGGGGAAAGGAAGAAGGGAGACAGGATTAAACGAGATGGGGAGGAGATTAGTGTGGTGAAAGGAGAAACTTGACCCAAACACCACATAAGAAGAAGAAGAAAAGAAAAGGTAGAAGAAGAAGGAGGAGGAGGAGGAGGAGAAAATAATAATAATAATAATAATAATAATAATAATAATAATAAATAAATAAATAATAAAGGGTACAAGGAGAAGGCGAATGAAGAAAGGTTCTCCAGTGCAAATACCAATAATGGAATGGCTGAGTCCTAGCGCTGAGAAGGATGCAGGAAGGTCTTATATATTATTCTCAAACACAAATAAGACAGTTTCCTTGCCTCGTGTTTCAAATTCTCTTCCTTATTCTCTCTCCCCGTTTCTTCTCGTTTGAGGTTGTGAGATTATGTTGGGGTTGGTGTTATCGTCATTATCTTTGTCATCGTCATTGTACTTCTATGTCGTCGTCATCATCATCATTATCAGTATCCATATCATCATCATCATCACTGTCGTTCATATCAACTCCATCCCAAAGGTAGTAATAATCTTCACAATACATTCTCTTCACAAACTTCCTTTACTTGAAGCCATTTTAAAAGCCATGAAGTTAGAAATGAGTTGCCTCTGTAGCAAATGCATCTCTCAAATGTCTTACTGACAATCTTATCATATTTTCTTTTTCTATTCCTTCCAGTTTGCAAAGCTCATTTCTACGCATTCACTCAGCGTATCATGCCAATTTATTCTTAGTCTGTCATGTCTTCTCTCTTCTTCAGCGCACTTCTTTTATTTTTTTTTTTTCATGTGTACCGTTGTGGTAAATAATTCCTTTACACATTCTCGAATTGATGTTAAAGCATAAAGAGGTCTTGTTCAACAAATCGGCAAAATAATAATGGAATTGTTTGGAGCCTTTTAAATTTCCTTTGCATGCACGTTTTTTCCCTTCTGTCGCCGTTTCATTGTTTAAGCTACTATTTCCATCAAATTTACATACACATCAGTTTTTCACCACCTTACCCATTTCCTCCATAAATGAACTGCTTTTCCATACATCTTTTCCACCACCCTATTATGCATGCTTATTCCTTCTTTCAGTTATGGTGTTATTCGTGTTATTCTATTTAGCCTACGTCTATGCATTATTATTTTTTTAAATATTTCCTCTTAACTCTTCACAACGAGACCGGAGATTCTCAAAAGTTGAATAAAATCGTCAGGAAGTTACAGAAAGATATATATCAACATCTCGAAGGATGGTTAATGGAGAGTGTTTGTAACGTCTTCACCTCGAGGGGATCCTATTATGAATTAAATCTCGTGACGGTAACAGTAATACTTTGTCTTTTTAACAGTAGTTGTAGTAGTAGTAATAGCAGTAGTTGCAACCCCAGGATCATTTGAACGTGAAACTCACTGAAGGACAAAACTGCCTTTCTTCCTCAGTCCATCATCCTTCTTTCGGACGATAGGGAGGTAACTCAGGCACGATAGTCTAGCCTAACTGGGTAACTCCACCGACCGGTCATATCGATGCCACGACGTAAGTATAGGACTACATAATAAATAGATAGATAAATAGATAGATAGAGAGACAGATAGAAGCAGGAAGTCAAACGATGAGAAGGTGTTGTGTTTGCGAGAAGCGAGCAGCGCTAAACGCTTACACGGGGGAAAGCTGACGACAGCGGCCAGTAAGATGATTCAGTTAGCTGTCAGCAGTCCTCTCGTGAGAAAGTTCTGTTGCCACGAGGAAGATACGTGACACACACACCCTACTACACGAGATGTGAGGAAAGAGAGTTTAGAAGGAGACAAGCGACCCTATAGAGAGGTCGAGACGGAGATTAGCTTGAGAACAGAGAGAGAGAGAGAGATAGCGAGACAGGGAGGTAGCTACCCAGGACTTATACTATTATACCTGTTTAATATTTCCAAGACAAATAAAGATAGTCCCATACTATTCTTTACCTCTCCCGTCACTACATGACATCTGGTGGGGAAACTACTACAAGATATAAAAGCCGCTCGACCACAAGTCTAACATATACTTCTCTACAATTAACTACAAAGTCTTTATGACATTTGGTAGCAGCGAACGTATACGAACCTCGTCTACGAATCAACATTAAAATCCTACAAAATATCAAGATTGACAACAACCAACAATATCAGCTCCTGCCCCCTCCGTCTCCCAGATCATTACGCTGATGCAGAGGTCAAGAGATCACTCGACGCCTTGCAAGTAGCTTAACGACAAACCAGCAAATCTGCGGACATCGTCTCCGAATTAAAGGCAAATTTCTACAAAAGCAACCGAGACTACAAGGTTAGCTTCAGTTCTACAAAGTCTACAGCCATCTACAATCAACTACAGCCATCTACAATCAACTACAATTAACAACTCTACGAATAAATCACTAGAGAAAAGGACAGAGAAAACTTCCACATAGAATAAAGGGAACAAACAAACGAAGAGTGAGACACGATTTACAACTCATCTTACTCACTCGTCTTCACTCAAGTTACTCATCGCTACTCATTCACTCACCACAGCTACCAGTGTGGGAAGCCGACGTCACCATGTGCTGAGATGACATCACAACGCGAGTCTGCCATGCCAAGCAACGTGTGACGGACACCAGGCACTTCTCACCCACTACTCATTACTCATTATTCACATAGCTCCTACTCATATTCACTTATTTTCACAGTTAAGTTGGAAATTCGACGTTCTATGTTGAGGTTTGCCTGGGACAGCCGTTAACCACTACAAATACCAGGCCATGGAGTTTCCTGAGTAATATCGTCCATCAACACACCACTAGAATTATCAAGAGATCTTCAATCAAACCTGTATTTTCTTCCGAGATCGACTTTGGTATCGACACACCTCTACGATCTGTATCAAGTGGGTAAAATTATACTTGCTCATTTCTTCTCAGTGCTAAAATTAGCTATATTCAACTTATTTAATCATCTAGTTTGCTAGGACATAAATAAACAAGAGGCATATTTCATAACATCATATCTTAATGACAGGAATATTTTCGCAACCACCCACGTTAATACTAGATGACACACAAATTGCCACAACATCAGACTCACAATTAAGAGACAGCCCACCCATTGTACAACCCACACCACACGTTATAGATAAGGAAACAAATACGGGAGTTTCGGATGATGAGTGGGAAACCCCTTCAGATGTTGAGAGTATCGACTTCGCAGCTGCCTTAAATACGTATGCCAATATACTTAACAGGGTTCACCGGTCCGGTCATACATATTCTACCATTCCCTCACATAACGATAAACTCGTACAAGTTGAATTAACAGGGCATTCATTAAAGATGAATCAAGAAACAAATACTGCTGATCTAAAAACCACACCTCACGTTTTTGTGTATCACGAGGATAAGACTGCCCCAAAATTCTCTGGCACAGACAAGGATCGCATTGATGTCATTTCATTAATCAGTCAGTGCGAACAAATGTTCATCAAGCGCCATATACTAGATGAACAAGAGAAAATTGCTATTTTTTCATCTTGCATAAGCCAGGAAAGATGTCCAGCAAGCAATTTATTGCGCTCCGATAAGCTACATCGTGCTAGGACATATGATGAATTTAAAACTGAATTTCTGAAGAAATTTTCTGGAGGTATGAACTTCTTGCCAGGTATAATTCCAGAATTACATAAAATTGTAGATCTTGTAAGGGAGCACACTACAAACCATGTGCTCAGTGAAATAACGGCTGATGTCTCCACAATCAAGAGGACCCTATTAGCTACTCGGGAAAATTCTAAGTGGATAACAGATGATGGAAAGATGTCCCCAGACCTCGTCGTGGACATCATTGGTTATGTAGCTGCCTTGTGTAAATTACCTGATAGAACCCTTAAGATCGCCAAAACAATCGCGTACATCCCTGGAATGTGCTTACTAGACTTAATGAACGAGGTAGAGATGCAGTGCAGTAAAGCAGGTGTGGTCGACACACATGCACATTCTGGTAGAATCAGGGTACCTGAGACAGTATCAGCTGTGAAAACATCAACACCGACCCCAAACAGAGAACAAAATCGATCGCGACCTGAAATGAGGCAGCCCAAACAAGCAAAGACGCCTAGACCTCGTTCCCACACGCCTTCCTACAGGCAGTTTCATAAGTTTTCGCGCAGCCCGAGTAGGTCTCGCGCTATAAACAACACTTTTTATGGGAAATCACCTCGTAGGTCACAGTCAAGGGATAGGTCCATTCTGTGTCATTACTGTGCAAAACCAGGACACACAAGGTATGAATGCTTTATCAAGGCAAAAGAGGATAATCAAAAGACACAAGGGTTTGGTCCTTACTGTAGGCATCATAGATACCAAGGGCACTGGACTAGTGATTGCAAAACAGTAGAAAAAATTGTGTCTATGTTCAAATCGGGGGAAGACCAAGTCATGACAAAAAACGAACAAACATAAAAAAGAACAAGGTTAAACTTCACATAGGAGGCATGTTGGGAAATGAGTGTATCTTGATACCAGCTGTATGTGAGGATCAAAACGTTTCCTTATTTTTAGATACAGGCTCTCCAGTGAACTTAATAACACATGAAGAACTAAATAGAATTCTTAAAAATAAAAAGAAAGTAACTTTTCTGGATGAAGCTGATTTAGAATTAAACACAGTAGATGGTCAAGAGATTACAGTAAAAGGTATGATAAGATTAAATCTCAGTTTCACAGAAACTACAAGACCATTCTCTGCATTGTTCTATATCGTTGAAAACTTAGCAATTAAAGCTCATATGTTACTGGGCTTAAGATCCATGAGAACTGAGAACATAACTATACTCCCACAAATGAATGGAATAGACTTTGATAATGAATTTATAGAGGAAATAACTTCAGAGCCCTCACCGATTGGTAGAAGAGAGCCAAAAAGAATTGGTAATATTAAAGGCTTAAACAAACATACACAAATAGATGAGTGTATAGATCCACTTACACCAGCAACCCCATCCTCCAGAATTAGTGACCCAGCTAACAGTACTGATTTATCAATTTTTCCAGCCCATCTCACTAATGATTTGGTTATACCACCTAATTCATACATGAAGGTTACCATAAAGAGCAAATTACGGAATAGTACTGTTCTTGTCTTAGAAGAATTATGTAAAGTAAAGGGATTGTCAGTAGAAAACGCATTATGTCATACGAACGACGAAGGGCTAACTCAGATATTCATTATTAATCACATGAATGGGGAAGTTCAGTTGAAGAAGGGAACTTGCATAGTTAATATTGAAAAATGTTTCGCCCCTGTAAAGGAAATAAATATTGGTGGAGTAACAAGTGAGATAAAATCTACGGATAGAGAAAGAATAAAAGAGAATTTAATTCACTCAGGTGAATTTGACGAAGAAAATGATTTGTTAACCCTGCTGGAAACACACAGGGACACCGTAGCCTTGCCCGGAGAACGATTAGGGTGTACTAACTTGATTAATCACATGATTAATGTGCACCCAGAAACACCACCAATTTTCGTACCAGCTTATCGCATACCACACTCCCAACGTACACTTGCTAATCAGTATGTCGATGAAATGTTAAAGCTTGGAATTATTGAGCCTTCAGTTTCTCCGTGGAACGCTCCCTTTTCTTTGTGCCCAAGAGAAATGGAGAAATGCGTGCGGTAGTAGATTACCGTAAACTAAATAATCACACCATCCCAGACAGATTTCCCATGCCATTGCTAAGTGATGTTCTACAGAATATTGGTCCTGAGAATAATATATTCTCGACCATCGATCTCCTAAACGGATACTATCAGATTCCGGTATCTCAGGAGTCACGTAAATACACTGCCTTTTCAACAAACAGAGGCCATTATCAATATACAAGAATGCCAATGGGACTGAGGACAGCCCCTGGTACGTTCCAGCGTCTTATGAATTACGTATTGTCCGGAATTTTAGGACAAGGAATATTTGTTTATCTTGACGATATTATTATCGCAACGAAGAATATTAAGGATCATCTCAGGAAATTAGACTTACTCTTACAAAAGCTTAGTGATGCTGGATTAAAAATTAAACTTTCTAAATGCAAATTTTGCTTTAAGGAAATAAATTTCTTAGGCCACAAATTAAGCTCTGATGGTATTCACACCACTGATGACAAAATACAGGCAGTGAGAGATTTTCCTGAACCCACTACGACTGACGAAGTTAGACAATTTTTAGGTCTGGCTGGGTACTATAGGTCTTTCGTACCACAGTTCTCTCATATAGCCTTCCCTCTATTCCAACTACTCAAAAAAGATGCTGTATTCCAATGGGAAGAAGAACAAAAAAGGGCATTTAACAATCTAAAAATTAAACTAACGAATGCACCTTGTTTAGCATATCCAGATTACACGAAATCATTTCTTATTTGTACAGACGCATCAGTTAAAGGATTAGGGGCTGTACTGATGCAGGAAGATAAAAGAGGAAAGAATCAACCAATTGCATTTGCCAGCAGACAAACAAGAGGTGCAGAAAAAATTATAGCACTACAGACTTAGAGGCACTTGCAGTGATTTTTGCATTACAAAAGTTTCGAGATTTGGTATATGGTTACGAAATCCACTTATTCACCGACCATAAACCACTGGTGGGTATGTTTAAAGAAAAACTCCTTTCTGGGAGGAGAGCAAGATGGAAATGTACAGTTGAAAACTACAGTGTACAAATACATTATATACAAGGTAAAATGAATATAGTAGCTGACGCATTATCTAGGAACCCGAACACAATTCAGGTTGCGGCGTTAGATCTCAAAGGAAATATCCCAAACCACGAGGATATCGCAAAGGCACAAAGACTTGACCCAGTATGGTCAAAAGTAATATACAAGTTAGAAAGTGGAGATGACATACAATTACCCAAACTGCATGTCCCACTTGAACAATTCACAATGGTCAATAATACATTATACAAAATTAACTCTAAACAACCAAAACGCCAAAGAAATACTAACCAGTTGGTAGTACCTAATGACATGATACCCCAAGTATTACGAATGATACACGACAGCCCACATGCAGGACACCCTGGAAAGGATAAGACATTCAACCAAGCCCAGCTATTATATTACTGGCCTTCATTACGAAGAGATATCCACAATCATATAGACAGATGCGAATCATGTGCGAAACACAAAGGATACCCAATCACACCTGCACCGATGGGTAATTACCCAGTACCACATCAACCATGGGACGTTGTCGCTGTTGATTTACTCAAGTTGCCATTATCATACAATAATAACCTATACTTATTCGTAGCAACGGATCATTTTTCCCGTTATGTCATTTTAGCTCCAATTAAAGATAAGACAGCAGAGACAGTAGCAAAGGCAATAACAGATAATGTAATATGTCGCTTTACTACCCCAAAGGTATTAATAAGTGATAATGGAGGAGAATTTAATTCTGAGATCTTACAAGAAATATGTAAACAATACAACATTAAAAAGGTTAACGTTTTGGCCTATCACCCAGCATCGAATGGGTTGGTAGAGAGACAAAATAAAAGGTATTAGATGTGCTACGACACATTCTCAGTGAAAATTATGCAAGCTGGGATGATTGGATTCCCAGAGTAGAGGCCTCCATTAATGGGTCTATAAATAAATCCATTGGTGACACACCACATTTCATTATATATGGCACGGATAAAAATTACCATATGAGCTCCTAGAAGGTGACAGCATGCCTATATACAATTACGATGATTACTCTAAACTCCGTTTACGTGAATTCCAGGACATACACAAAAGAGTGCAAAAACAATTAACGATGTCCAAGGAAGAAATGTCGGAGGCATTTAACAAAAAGGCAAAAGATTCACCTATCAGCTTAGGAGACATTGTTTACGGAGTCATTCATACGAGAGACAATAAATTATCCCCTAAATTTGAGGGCCCATACAGAGTAATTAACATAAAGGCAAACAAAGTTTTAATTAAGTCACTTTCAAGTGGCGAGGAAAAACAAGTTCATATTGACCATTTAAAACGAGTTTCAAGGGAATTATCACATAATTATTCAGCCTCGGATACAACCGAACAGGTGAACGTACCTCAAGAAACCAAGCAAGAACACAACAATGATTACAAAAAGAAATTAAGGTCATATACCAAACAATCGAACATAGGTGCAACTATTCCACTGAAATCTACAGTACATCATTTACGGGAATTAAATATCGATTTAAACTCCTTCTATAATTGAAATAACAGCCAACCGTAACGCACATCATCACTATCATCAACCACAGCTTTATAGGAAATTAATAGATTTTTTTTTCGGTAGGTTACGATGAAGGGACTTATGCTATGGATTCTCCTATACATAGTAAGGGTATATGCGCACCTAGAGCCCAAGCATATAGTACGACAAGGATGCCTCATAGCTCCAACGGCCACGACTACAATCGTCAAGGACGTCATGAGTACTGAAATAAGTCTAGATTACTTGTATGACTTACCTACTTATATAGAAAGACTTGCGACGCCGATGCGAACTCTGGACTTCAAGATAGGGAATTATGTTTCACAATCACATATCACCAAGGAAGTGGATGAAATGGTGAAGTTAGCGAAATGGAAACTAGAACAGGCGAAGTCAACTATGCTCGTCATGATCCAAGATCTCCCATCTTCTGGAACAGAGGTGCTGAGCGACAGGAACAACATCACACGTACTCGCCAAAAGCGCGGTTTGTTCGATCTGGGCGGCGCAATTCTTGGGAACATCTTTGGATTGGCTACAGAGGATGACCTTAAAGAAATAAACAAAAAATTTAATAAGATAGCTCAGGTACTAACATACCAAGATAAATTCATCACAGGACAGAACTCAGCAATGAAAACAATTGTGAAAAATCTGAAACAAGCAGAAAACGTAGCTCTCGAGAGTATAGATAAAATAAATAACTTGGAGGGTAACGTTACCCTTTTCCAGCACTTCTCCATCATCACAGAACATATTGACACGATTCTACTACAATTAGAGAACACTAGAGATCATTTCAGGGCACTTATGCAAGGAATTTCGAATGCTGGTGATGGCAAGATCACAAATGACTTACTCCCAGTTCATGAGCTACGTCAGATAGTTAGTCAAGGCATACATACACATAAATTGAAGCCATTGTTCCGCAGTAGGGAATTTATGCAATATTACCCGTACTTGGAAGCAACACTAACACCAACATCAGTGATAGTTCATGTACCATTCATCACGGAAGACCTGTTCACAGTATACCAAATACACCCCTTCCCCTATAGAAACAACAACACTTTAGTCATCATCAACATCAACACAGACACCGAACTCATCATGGTCTCCAAGAGACGAGACACTGTCACTTTCGCAAGTGAGTCAACGATTGAGCGAAAGTGCCGCACATCCTTACATGCTGTTCATCTTTGTCCTGCGTACATTTTCACGTTTCAGCCTACTGATACGGTCCCTTGTGAAATGGCTATCATCAGCAATAACAATATTCATCATCATTGCAACTTCACTTTTGCTCCAGATAAACTTGTACACCATCAACGCATTGGACACTCGCAGTTTTTTATTTCCCTCATAACACATCTGTTTACATAGTCTGTCCAGATATACCACCATCTCATACATCAGCCTCAGGATTATACATAGCACCAGACTACTGTGCGGTATTTACACCATCCATGTCTACTTTTTCCACCATCAATCACTACGCCATCCTCAATCATACACACAAACATTTCCACCCACTGCCTGATATGGACTTAAACATGAGCACAAGTATTAAGCTGACTTCACCTAAGTTTGAAACTATGCAGCTGATCAATGAAACAATGAAGCCCTGGGAAGATTTGAGTTTGAGTATGTTCAACCCATATTATGTGTATAGCCAAGCACCTTCTGTCTTCATAATTATCTGCATTGTTGTTGCAGTATTGCTGTTGGCCATGCACAGAATGCATGCAAGAATTGCTAATTTGGAGTCATTGTTTAGTGGGGGGAGAGTTAACATCACAGTTAACCACCCTGAATGAAGTGTATATATTTTGTATATAGTATTAATTATATATATAAAAAAAAAAAAAAAAATAATAATAATAATAATAATAACACAAAGAAGAATGACCCATATATGGCAGACCAGTACCATTATCTTTAAATGAAATATTAGTAACTCTTACAATATTCTTAATTTTAAACTATTTTTATTCTTGCATGTATGCAATTCACTATAATAACCCAAGTACATACTGTATTACAGTTAAATAATTTACTTTAATGCATTTATTCCAATATGTATTCAACTTATTTAAAATGTAATATTACTGAATAATCACTATTTACTATGCATAATATATGTATACAATATTCATACAATTATGTTACTTTACAATATTATGTATTTCACTTAATTAGCTTATAAGTTCATTATAATGTGTATGTAGTATGTATTAATATATTATAACTATTAAATGTCGATGGTACGTCATTTTCGCGCGGCCGAGCAAATATAGGACTACATAATAAATAGATAGATAAATAGATAGATAGAGAGACAGATAGAAGCAGGAAGTCAAACGATGAGAAGGTGTTGTGTTTGCGAGAAGCGAGCAGCGCTAAACGCTTACACGGGGGAAAGCTGACGACAGCGGCCAGTAAGATGATTCAGTTAGCTGTCAGCAGTCCTCTCGTGAGAAAGTTCTGTTGCCACGAGGAAGATACGTGACACACACACCCTACTACACGAGATGTGAGGAAAGAGAGTTTAGAAGGAGACAAGCGACCCTATAGAGAGGTCGAGACGGAGATTAGCTTGAGAACAGAGAGAGAGAGAGAGATAGCGAGACAGGGAGGTAGCTACCCAGGACTTATACTATTATACCTGTTTAATATTTCCAAGACAAATAAAGATAGTCCCATACTATTCTTTACCTCTCCCGTCACTACATGACATCTGGTGGGGAAACTACTACAAGATATAAAAGCCGCTCGACCACAAGTCTAACATATACTTCTCTACAATTAACTACAAAGTCTTTATGACATAAGTACGTCCGCCTCCAGCACTTCTAACGCAAGTAATGATAGAGTACGAGAGCAGATTACAAGAGTCGTCGTCACACTGAACAATTTAACTTTATCTGACTCGGGTCGCACCCAGAAGTCTGTCATTGCTCCTATGATAATACAGTGCGGGTAGGAAGTATGTGTCATGCAGTCCCGTTGCAGACTCACCAACTCAATTCACAGCTCCCTGTCAAGATCTTTACTGCACTCACACATTCTGTATTTGTCTGCCTTCTTGACCACTTTTTTGTCTTTGCTGGAAGACATTTGAAGTCGTCTGTCTCCTCTTGCCTTTGTTTCTGTCTGTCACTTTTCTTTGGTTAATTTTTTGTCTCCTTATATTCTGTTCCCTTTTGCTTTTCGTTTCCCTTTGCCTTTCTCTCTTTTTTTCTGGCTGTCTCTGTCTAGTCTGTATGTTTGTTTCGTCTCTCTCTCCAGCTTCATATCAAGATCATTACTGAATCAAACATTCCTTCCTACTTTCCAAATATGTCTTTTTTGTGCAACTTTGGCTCTCTTATCTGTCATTATTTTAGATCTTTGAAGTACCCTGTCTTTGTCTTTGTTCCATTCAGTGTCTCACTCTCTGCCTGTAACCGTTTGTGTGGCTTTGTCTGTCTGTAAACTGATGCTTTCAATCATGTATGCTGGTATACAACTCTGAAACTGTCTTCCTCAGTTCTGTTTCCCACTGCCTGTGACCTCCATTTTTAAATTCAGTGTCGAGGCATGTCATAATTTATAGATCTTGAATTGGCTTCTTTTAAACTTTTCTTGGAGGAAATAATTTGTAGGCTCAGCATAGGAAAAAATAACTTACTACCTATGTAAACAAGTATATGGCATGGAGAGGGGGGGGTGAAGGAAAGGAAGACAGAATATGACAACGGTATCTCCCTGATCTCTCACGCCCTACATCTCAGTCCATTTCCACCCCCACTTCAATCACCCACCAACACCAGCCCCATTAAGCACCTATCTGAGACCTACAAGCAGCCATTCAACCCTGCCTGACAAATTATTAGTGGGGTGGAGATTGATGGAAACGGAGTGGTGGCGGCACTGGTGGGCTTTTAGTGTAGGACCGTTGAGGATCGATGGCTGTTGCTTGGGCCTTGCATTCTCATACTTTCTGTCTGTCTGTTATATGCTTTCGATCTTTCTTTCTATATATCTGTCTCTGGCCGTCTATCTATCTATTAATATCTATCTCTCCATCTATATTATTGTTGTACTTCCGTCGTGCCACTGGAGACGATGGTTATTGTGTTCTCAAGGCTGGGGTCTATGTAGGGAGTTATGGTTGCTTTATAAAGGCGTGATTGCACTGTTTCTCTTTCTTTGCCTGGTTCTCATTTTCGTCTTTCTTGCTTTTTCTCTCGCTATGGCCGTCTTTCTTTCTCTGTCTCACAGCAGAGATCTGTATATTGAGTTTTGACAGCTTTGAGGATGTTTGCTTTCAATATCGCGACCGAATTTCTCTCTCTCTCTCTCTCTCTCTCTCTCTCTCTCTCTCTCACACACACACACACACACACACACACACACACACACACACACACACACACACACACACACACACACACACACACACACACACACACACACACACTAATGCGAGACTGAAGAACGAATTCTAGGACAGTTAAACAAGTGAGAAACAGAGACGGGCGAAAGGCAGACAAGGAGACAGTTGAGAGAGAGAGAGAGAGAGAGAGAGAGAGAGAGAGAGAGAGAGAGAGAGAGAGAGTAGGCTTAATCAACAGACACGCAGGGAAACAGATACAAATTGGTTTATACAATAGTTATCCCTTCAGCCGTAGCTTGCCTGCAATGATTTAGGTATTTGCCAATGTCATATTCCGTCTCGGAACACCTCCACTCTCTCTCTCTCTCTCTCTCTCCCTCTCTCTCTCAAGCATGTTTAGTGTTAGGAAGAGTTGCTAGACACCTTCCTAAATTGGCAAATATATCTTCAGTCATATATCAGAGTTCAGACGGGACTGTTTTTATACATTTAGTGAGGAAGTATGAGAGTATTCAACACACCAGTATAGTGATTAAACTGTTTTTAGAGTCATTAACTTACGAGAATGTTTAGCTTCGACCATGAAGGGTAAAAATTTCAAATGCATTTTGTCAGTACAAGTCAAAAAATTATCAGAATCTGTTACCATTCGTATATCCAGAATCATCTAGATCCAGTCTCCTTTGCGCGATTAGGACGAGAGAGAGAGAGAGAGAGAGAGAGAGAGAGAGAGAGAGAGAGAGAGAGAGAGAGAGAATCCCTCTGTAATGATTGGCTAGTCCTTCGTCCTGTTCTGATTAGACCTGGAGGGAATATCTGTCATGCTTGTTAGGGCATTGCAAGGGGTTCCTGTGTGAGATATTGGAGGTGGTGGTGAGGCGGGAGGGGGAGGGGTGGCAGGGGAATGATACTTGATGAGGCTGGGGAGAGGTAGGGGAAGGATTGGTGGTAATGTGGGGAGTAAGGACTGAGGGGTCAGTAGAGGGTGTGGGGGGGGGGCATGGATGATGAGGGATTCGTGAGTGGGGTACTGGGTGGGTGAGGAACGTGGGTGGGTGTTGATTTGAGGGAGGGGGCGAGGCTTAGGGTGGGACGGCTTTATGGCTTTATGGAGAGGAGGAGGCCAGGGAGTTAGTGGTGAGGGGATGAGGAAGGATGGAAGGCTTTTAGTGGGGGGGGGGGATGAGGTCTGGGTGTTGAGGGGAGGGAAACCCCAAGGGAGGTGCAGAATGACGTAAATGGGTGCGTTGATGAGGGTAAGTGGCACGTCCAATTGGTGCTCCTGGTATGGTGTTGGGTTTTCACAGGTTCTAACGGTAGCCAAGGGATAGAGCGTACTCTCGTGTTTTGCATTAAGCAAGTGACGGGGGTCATATTCTCCCAGGTTGTTGTTTTATGGAGGTAACATGGGACCCTTTTGTTGTGAATTGCTTTTCATATTAGGTAACTGACAAGGGCTTTTACTCTGGGTGGTTTAATCTCGTAGACTTAAGTGGTTGAAATGATATCCAGGTAAAAATAAGACATCTTTGTGGGATGTTTTTAAAATAGCCCAATAACAAAGGGACGGGTTTTTACCCATCTTGGGCAATAATCTACATAGTCCGTTCTCAAAACCCAACAGTCCACTTACGCGCTGCAGATGCCATGACACTTTCATATATCGCCTCATGGTTGCCAATACCCTTCGTTCATACTAAATACATGCCAAAGTTTTCTCATTCAAGGCTGCAACGATTGAATTACGGGGGTGTTTTTAATGGCACGCTAGTAGGTGTTGTCAAAAAAGATTATTTCCCCTCTAATACCCAGAGTTGCTACAAAAGGGAATTTGCTGGTACGGCACGTAGCGTACTGTCCTTCGTCTACTGTTTCATGGACTTGCATATTACACCTAAAGAATCTCTCGTTAGTTTTTCATATCCATATTTTGTTTATTATTCATACGTTTTTAACATGAACGTACTGTGCATCAGCCCACTGAAGCCAGAGGTGTCTGTCTTTCTTTTTTGCTAAATTCTGACTACATCAGCTTTGAATTGACTTTTCGAACTGGAGGGGTTAGATACAGCCTTAATGAACCCCCATCAATACGAGAGACCTTTCGTAACTTAAATTAGCGCGAGACTATTAACTTGTCATGTTGAGAAATGAATCAGCAAGGAAGAAGTGACATGAAGCTTCGTAACCCCAAAGGATCAGACCCCAAGGCTACCACAGTGCAATGGGTGACAGGATTGTGCCGAAGGAATGGACATGTTGCAACTTCGACATTCCTGCCGCTCTCAAAGTTGACGTCTTTTCCAATAGCGCTGTTTTAGGGCTTGATGCGCCGAGGAGATGCTGAACCTGACGCGAGTGTCACAGACGGGGTCTTTTTGGTGAAATGTTCTTTTCTGGGAGAGTCTGGGTTGGTTAGGTTAGTTTAGGTTAGGTTTGTTCTTGTTGGCTAAGTTAGGTTAGTTTGGGTTGGGTTATGTAAGTTATGTTTGGATATAATGATGGGAGTTATGATTAGAAAGTTTGTCATGTGCCCGGCTCACGTAACGGGCGACTGATTCGTGAGACTGAAGCGAGGCCTGTTACCCACATAATACGTCTGCGTCAACTTCAGTTATATGGGCACTTGGACCGTTATCTTGAGGTTGATCCTGCTCACAGGGTGATCTGTGAGAGAGTTGACCCGGGGTGGAGGAGACCAAGGGGAAGGCCACGGAACTTATGGCTGGAGCCGGTTGATTGTTCTTGACGGGAGATATTTAGAAGGAGAAGAGTCGCTGCCTGGAGGGTTGCACGAATGGACCTTTGTGGGTGGACTCGGAGGGTGAGTGAGGCTGTGCGGCCCGCGGCATTTCCCCCATATGGTGATGATGATGATGATGATTACTAACGGCATAGTGCACACAGTTGGTTGCCTGAGGTCCAGCAGTCCTCTAACGAATTACAGACCCACCGTTCATTCTGAATACAAGCTAGGGCTGTCTGAGTGAGGACCATTATGTGATGGTATTAGCGGGCGCGGTTTTATGATGATAGAAACAGTCTCTCAACACATAATACTGATTGCCGGTCATTCAGTTCATTCTCTCTCGCCATTCGTTCTGTTTACACTCTCCAACTCAGTCTCTGTCCTCTCATTGCCCCGCCTCAACCCTTTCCTCTCATTTTCTCTTATGGCCTCAAGCTTTTGTCTTTGTGCTCAAGCAGGTTATATTATGCTACTCTCTCTCTCTCTCTCTCTCTCTCTCTCTCTCTCACTAGCTTTTGTCTTTCCACTCTCCCAGTTAACTTTCCTCAATTTCTTTCCTTTCACCGCTATCCTCCCTTCATCCAAATCCATTTAACCAATATTTACCCTGCCACACTGTCTCTCCCTCTCCAGCTTTTGTCCCTCTTCAATTAATTTTTCTCTTTTTCTTCCTTCCTTCCTTTCTTCCATCCATCCATCCTTCCTTTCTCCCTTCCTCCCTCCCTCCATCCCTCCATCCATCCGTTCTTTTTTTTCCTTCCTTCATTCCTTCCTTCTTTCCTTTCTTCCTTTTTCTTTTTTCCTTCCTTTTTCTTTTTTCCTTCCTTCCTTCCTTTTTCTTTTTTCCTTCCTTCCTTCCTTTTTCTTTTTTCCTTCCTTCCTTCCTTTTTCTTTTTTCCTTCCTTCCTTCCTTTTTCTTTTTTCCTTCCTGCCTTCCTTTTTCTTTTTTCCTTCCTGCCTTCCTTTTTCTTTTTTCCTTCCTGCCTTCCTTTTTCTTTTTTCCTTCCTGCCTTCCTTTTTCTTTTTTCCTTCCTTCCTTCCTTTTTCTTTTTTCCTTCCTTCCTTCCTTTTTCTTTTTTCCTTCCTTCCTTCCTTTTTCTTTTTTCCTTCCTGCCTTCCTTTTTCTTTTTTCCTTCCTGCCTTCCTTTTTCTTTTTTCCTCCCTTCCTTCCTTCCTTCACCAAAAACACCCTTTCTTTACTACCTATTGTATAACTTCATCATTATTTTTAATGCTTTCTTTCTCAGGTTATAACTTACTCTAACTTCGTCCTTCCGCGATGGCAGTCAGTTTCTTCATTGTATATTCCTTTTCCTACTACAACATACCCCCCTCCTTCACTTTCCTTCCATCAATCCAATCATTTCTTCAGTCATTTTCTCCGTCTTTACTTTTCCAAACCACTTCGTTCCCTGGCTTCCATCCTCTCATCCCTCCACCAGGATTTCAGCTAACGTTGTCTATTTTTCTTCCTTCCACCAACATTCATTTCTTTTTTCCATGTTCTGTCTTCACTCAGTTGGTTTTGGTTCCTTTACTCCTTCGGACCATCGTTTCTATTGCTTTTTTTTTTATTTTTCTCTCTCTGTCTGTCCCTTCCATTCTTAAATATACGAGTCCATATCTTGCTCAATGTTTGGATTTTAAACCAGTCATTTTTTGGGTTCTCCACACACACACACACACACACACACACACACACACACACACACACACACACACACACACACACACACACACACACACACACACACACACACACACACACACACACACACACTCTGTCTGTCTGTCTGTCTGTCTGTCTGTCTCTCTCTCTCTCCAATTTCCTTGCTCAATCACCTTCCTGTCCTCAGTTTCCTTCCTTCACCAACTTCCATACCTTTCATTTCCTCTCCTTCCACCCAACCAGTTCTTTCTCTGTCTTCTCCTAGACCAACTCTTTCTCCTCTTTTCTGTTTTCACGCTCCTATATTGGGTTTGTTTTCATCTGACGGAACCAGGCCACTACCACAACTTTAATACAAAATCTTGGTTGCATGAAATTTAATTGGGCCCTGGTTATGAGGTAGAAATGAGTCTCCATGGTTACTAGTCAGATCGGCCCTCCAGTCTGAGTGCACTTGGCTATCAACTGAGCTGAAAGGAGTTAGGGATCTTTGTTTGGTTATAGAGGACGCGTTATGATTAAATCTTTATCTAGTTCCTCATTTATCTAACCTATATCTTTCCTTTTTACAATTTTCGGCCTTAAAACTAAACAATTTCTGTTTATTTACTCCTTTGTACCATCTCCTTCTCCAGTTTCTCTTTCCAAATTCTCTTCTTTTTCAATCCTTATTTTCCCTTCTCACTGGGCAACACGTCATTCTTCAGTTTCTCTCCTTCAGCTCATTCAATTTCCTTTTCTTTCCTCTCCCAGGCCATCTCTAGTCCCCCACTCCTGTCTTACCGTTCCCTCAGTCAACCTTCTATCCTCAATTTCCCTTTGTCTCCCACTGCACCCCCCCCTCACTTTCCTCCCTTTAGCTCGGTCAGTTTCTCTCTCTCTCTCTCTCTCACACACACACACACACACACACACACACACACACACACACACACACACACACACACACACACACACACACACACACACACACACACACACACACACACACACACACACACACACACACACACACACACACACACACACACACACACACACACACCAATTTCCGTTCACCCAAACTCTGTCAATTTTCCCTCTCCATTATCCTTCCTCACTTCCCGCCCTTCAGCCCAGTCAATTTCTATTCCTCTATCCCTTGCATCTCATCCATTTTCCAAGCAGTCGACGTTCCACCCTCCACTTCCTTCCACCCTCCACTTCCTTCCACCCTCCACTTCCTTCCACCTTCCTCTTCCTTCTACCCTCCACTTCCTTTCACCCTCCACATCTTTCCACCCTCCCAGATGTCTTCCTATTGCTATTGTGGTTCTTGGTTTATGTAACTCATGAACTCAGTGGAATCCTTGCTGAAGTTACCCTTTTTCCCACATTCCACCATCCTCCTTTCGTGGGATAGGGAGTCGAGGGACTTTTGTATAACTGGGCAGTGGAGCCGCGTGGTTATATCGGTGCCACCACAGTCAATCAAAGGTCAAGGTCATATGGAGAGGTCATAGGTCGAATCTGTAAGGTCATAAGGAGAGGTCATACGTCGAATCTGTAAATCATAAAGAGAGGTCATAGGTCGAATATATAAGGTCATAAAGAGAGGTCATAAGTCGAATATATAAGGTCATAAGGAGAGGTCATAGGTCGAATATATAAGGTCATAAGGAGAGGTCATAGGTCGAATATATAAGGTCATAAGGAGAGGCCATAGGTCGAATATATAAGGTCATAAGGAGAGGTTATAGGTCGAATTTCGAACTTTAACCCATGATTTCTTACTCTCAGAATCTACCCATCTCATCAACACATTTTTTTTTTTGACTGTTCATCCTTCCATTCTGTCAACTCCTGTAACTCATTTTTCTTGGACATCGTTTTCTTATTATTTCCTTTTTACTTCTCCATATCATATCTACTTTGAAAATCCTTAATTCTGTGTTTCGACAATAATCCATATCTTCACCTTTTTGGTCCATTCACTTTCCCAACTGTCCTTTGCTTCAGCTTCCTCTTTTCCCTACTTCCATTCTTCCACTCTCTCTCTCTCTTCCTCTTTTCCACTTCCATCCATCCACTCACATTGTTAATCTTTTTAGCCATCTTTCTCCCAGTGCCACATCTTTTCGATCTCCAATTCTGTCTTTCCCTTTGCACTTTCTCATTTCATCTCTTTCACAATCATCCACTTTGCCACCCTTCTTCTCTCCTATTTTCTCTTCTCTTTTTCCCCTTTTCCATTTCACCTTTTTCACCATTATCCTATTTTCCACTCTACTATCTCTATTCCACTTTTTCCATTCCATCTCGTCCACCATCATCCTCTCCTCCATTCAACCATTTTTCCTCTCTGCTATTCCATCTTCCCCTTTTCCACTTACTCCTAAGCCTCTTTCTCCATCCTTCTGCCTCCCACGGTTTCCATTTCCACCCTATGTTGCCTCAGTACGCACCCTGTTTTCAAAGTCCTCCCTTCCACCCTGTCAAATTCGGTCGCCTTCATCCCTTTGACCATCCAAACCTTCATCTCCATCCGTCTACTCTCCTCGCATCTTTCCTCAATATCCATTTTTTTTCTTTTCTCATTGGACCTCACGTCTTCAGTTTTCTATTTTCTATCCTTTAACAGTTTACCATCTTACTTATCTTCCATCTGTTTGCACTCCAAGTCCATCTGTTTCTCACTCTGTCCATCCTTCTCCTCTCCCTGTTTCATCCTACTCTTCTCCCATTCCATTCTTCTCCTCTTCCACCGCAGCTCATTGATTTCAATTTTCCATCCTTCTACTCTTCCAGGCCATCTCCCTCCTTGCTTTCCACCCTCCTTCTCACCCAGTTCATTACTTTCCTCAGTATTCATCCTCCAGATCTCAATTTTTCCATCTTATCAACTTCTGTTTCTCTTTGCTTCTCAGGGCTTTCGTGTTTCTCCCTTGTAGTTTCCCATTCCCAATCTTCCATTTTCCAGGTCCCCCTCTTTCCTTGTCCTCCTCCCTCCCATTTTCCGAGTGCTTCCTATCCTCATTTACTCTTTCTTTTCCAACACTCTTCATTCAGTTTTAATTCATTCAGCCACTACTTTCGGTCCCTTCCATTACTCTGCTCACTTTAAATGGACGTAAAAACCATAGAATGTGGTGCTAGTAACGAAGAAGCTATGTGGAAATGATGTAGAGCTGAAACATTCTTTTTCCCCTCATGAGCTACGGTAAATAGGCTGCAAAATGACGAAATTCGCCGTCAAGTTTCAGTGAGTGAACTATAGATTGTCATTTCATCCTTTTTTTTTTTTTTTTCCTTCCTCCCCCCACTCCCTCAAATAACCACTTAATATCAGTTTCCATCCTTCCGCTTTCTCTTCAGTCCCTCCTTTGTCTCTTCAGTTCGTTCCTTTTATTTCATCCAGAGAGAGAGAGAGTGAGAGAGAGAGAGGAGGTCCAGCTGGCGAGGTGACTGATGCCCTCGGACTGGTGGAAAATTGCTCCGTTGTCTGCGTTTTGTTTGTTGTCACTCAGTCCTCAGGGAACGGATGTGTTTTACGCTCGTTATGAGGGCTGGGCAGGGCGGAGAAAGGGAGGGCAGGGAAAGGGAGAGAGGGGGAAACTGGGGAAAGGGAGAAGAGGAAACTGGGGAGAATGAGAGGTGGACATCAGGGGAAAGGGAAGAGAGAGAGAGAAAGAGAGAGAGAGACAGAGAGAGAGAGACAGAGAGAGAGAGAAAAAGAGAGAGAGAAAGACAGAGAGAGAGAGAGAGAGAGAGATAATAAGACGAACAGTAAATAGAATTATACAGAATTAATATGGACAAAATATAGACTGAGACATAGGTAGAGATAAGGCTGATACAAATACGTGAGTGAAAAAAAAATTGAGAGAGAGAGAGAGAGAGAGAGAGAGAGAGAGAGAGAGAGAGAGAGAGAGAGAGAGAACCCGTGGCGATCTATCATCATGACAGGCGTTGGTTTTGTTTGGGGGATATCAATCTTGCTTAGCTGTCGACTGGAGTCTATGGTTGCATTCCACAAATGTCCCTCCCCAGGATTTTTACCACACTTTTCTTCGCCCCTTCATCGCCCCCGCCCCCTCCTCTGGATTTGTGGCATAGCTTTGTGGGTTATTGTCTTCGTTATTGTCGACATTTATCATCATCATCATCATTATTGTATCGAAGTTGTCATTATTAACGGTATCATCACCATCGTCGTCATCGTTTACAACAGCTTTATCTTCATTATCATTAAGATTTGGAGGTTCACTGAGACTGGATGATACAAATAGCCTGTGTTAGTTATTAATGAATATAGATTATGCATGATTACAATGTCTGTGCTGGAAATAGCAATACATCCATCAATAACCAGTGACCGGTGTTGAAGGATATACGATGATTGAAAGTGATGTCCTAAAGGGCCAATCGTACAGGAAGGGACAGAAGGATGGATCGTTGAACTCGAATCTGGCTTGAGGGCGACATCTAGATATAACATTACTAGAAGCACATTCTCTTGTGATTTTGGGTGATATTCTTAAACCTGAAATCGGGGACTGGGATGCAGACCCCAAAGTTTTGAGGACAATTTTTGAGTTACGTGACAGTGATTGATCTTCCTGTGTGGTTTCTGGCGGTATTCTCGTAGTATGTGACACAGGCTGATCAATACGTAATAACTAGGGCGTTTCGTAAATGATCATAAAAAATTAGAGGTTTGCACTCCACTTTTCTGTTTAAGTTTTGAGTTTCGATCTTTGAAATCAGCTAGTATAAGGGAATACTCTAACCATAACACCTGTAATAATATAACGTCTTACATATTTACTTATTGCTGCTACCAGGCGATTATTCAGTATAGATGGGTGGCTTGTTAGTGAAGCGGTTAAGTGGGGTCATGTCTGTCTGGAAAGGACAACTCTGGGTAGTAATGGTTAACTTGAAAATCGTTTTTCTTTTCTTCTCATCCAGAGTATATGTATCGCCAAGTAACAGGTGACAGGGAAAAACCTTAGCCCAAGAGAACATAAACCTGTCATCGTAGCATATTCCTGACTTCTTAATGACCACGCATCTGTTACCATATACAGTTACGATCTCTGGTTGTCTTGGTGATGGTGGTGAAGGTGATGGTGGTGGTGGTGGTGGCGGAGATAATGGTGGTGGTAATGGTGGTGGTGGTGATGATGGAAGTGGATTTACTTGTACCGTCTCCAAACATTTTTATGAGAGACTTGGAGTATAAGAGAGACTTTCCATAGTTCAGGATTAGAGGTAGCCCTTATTATCTCCAGCAGTACGAGACGGCATCCTTACAGTAAATAAAATACGTCCAAGGATAGAAAGAATAAAGAATACGGCGGGTAGTGTAAAGGAGTTAATGAGTGAGGGTTCCATACAGCCGTCAGCAGGTGGACAGGTGGGGTAGATTAGCACGAGTTACTGCCACGGAGTATGAATAAGTGATGTTGGCTCCCCTTGTTCTCTCTCTCTCTCTCATTATTTAAACCTCTTCTCCCGTTCTTTCTCTCTCTCCCCCCCTCCCTCACCTTCCTTCTCTCCTCTCCTTTTCTTCCCCCTCGTCACTTCGCGTGCATGGTTATAATCAGTGTATATCCCCTTTCCCCCTCCCTTCCTCTTCCCCCTTCTTTCCTCTCCCTCTCCTTCTCCCCTCCCTCTCCTTCCCCCCAATTTGTTCTCGCCCTGGAGTCATCATTTGGGCCTGTCATGACTGAGGGGGGGGGAGAGCCAGTTAAAGAGGGAGAGGAGGAGAATGGGGGGAAAAGCGTGAAGGGGGAATAGAAGAGCAAGGGGATTAAGGAAAGGGAGTAGGAAAAGTGAAGGGAGCGAGAGGGAAAGAGGAGGGAGAAGGGGGGAAGGAGAAGGGGAACGGTGGTGGGGGAAGAGAGAGGAAGGGGGAGGGAGAGAAAAAAGAGAGGAGCAAGGAAGGAGAGCAGAAAAGAGGAAGAAGGGTGGGTGGACGGGGGAGTGAAGAGGAAAGAGAAAGTACAGGCTTGAGAGAGAGAGAGAGAGAGAGAGAGAGAGAGAGAGAGAGAGAGAGAGAGAGAGACGCTTTTATATAGTCCTGATATCCTAACTTCTTTGCTTATGTATTATTTCTGCCTCTCTGTTGCATGACGCCGCATCCTGTAAGGGGGTATACTTGACGAAAGGACCTACGGGCAGTTTTGTCCCTACTCAGTAAAGACTTCTTTTCCCACTACACAGTATCATCGCTTATATACCTTCCCAGTTAATTTTCTCCACTTAATTTTCGATTTTATTAACAAACCCTCCCAGACTGACGGATTCATCAAACCTACACGTAATATCGAAGCCAGAGTTGTTACGTTCGTGTGGGAGGCCCTGGTGAAGCTGTCCTCTGGGTCCCAATATCTGTCTGAAAGTTTAATCCTTTTGGCATTTTACCTGAGAGATTTTTTACGTACAATCTTACCTGGAGAGGGAGAGATTGAGTCGCCTGGAGAGGGTATCTGAGAGAGGTAGTGGGGAGAAAACACGAAGACGAGGACGAGAACCAGGACAGGGGCGAAGAAGAGGACGAAGAAGGAAGAGGATGAGACACACACACACACACACACACACACACACACACACACACACACACACACACACACACACACACACACACACACACACACACACACACACACACACACACACACACACACACACACACACACACACACACACACACACACACTGACACCTGACATTCACTTGACACTAAACACACACACCTGACACCTGACTGACACCTGGCCAGCCTTTGACAGGTATTGGTCGAACATTGTGTATTGGCTGATGGAGGGGTGTACTTAGCCCTGTCACCTCTCCCTTCCCCTACACCCCCCTCTTTCCCCCCACACCTACACCTCCTCTCTACCCCTTGTCCCCTCTCATCATCTCCCCCCCTTCCTCTTCCCTCTTTTCGCTCCCTCTTCCCCCTTGACCCCTATTATTATCTCCCAATTTCTCCCCCCTCCCTTCAACCCCTTCTTTTTTCTCCCCGTCCACGCTTTCTCTTTACCCATTCCTTTTCTTTCTTTCAACTCGGCCATCTATTCCTTCTTCTCTTCCTTCCTTCTCTCTCTCCTTTCAACTGTTCCTTCTCCTTTTTTCCACCTGTCGTTTTACAGTATATTCCTCCCCCTTCCTTCTTTATCTTTCCTTTCACTTCTTTTCCCCCCCCTCCACCCCTTCTCCTTTCCCTCTTCCCTGTCATCATCTCCCCTTTCCCTCCCCTCCTCTATCGCTCTTCCCATTCCCCTCCTCTCTCTTCATCTTTCCTCCCCCTGTCTTCCTTTTCTCTGTTTTCTCTCTCATTTATCTTTCACTTTTCGCCCCCTTTCCTCTCACATCGTGCTCCTCCTCCTCTCTCTTCCTGTTCCTCATTCCTCCACTCCCGTCTGTTCCCTGACCTTCCTCTCTCGTCCTCTTCTACCTCTCCCTCCTCCCCTCACTTTCTCCCCTTTTCTTCACCTCCTCTGACGCGCCTCTTCCTCCTCCTTTTCTTCCCCTCCTCTCTTCCTTCTCTTCTTCCCCTCCCCTTCCTTCCCTACCTTCAGCTTTGCCATACTATTCTAGAACTTCTGCAGTTAGAAGGTCTTTTCATTAATATTAAGGCTGAGTTACCTGGAATGGGTCGTAAGGTGTGTGTGGTTTGTGCCTCTATGCTGCTCTTATGTAGCTATTTTCCCTCTTACTCCCTAGCTCCTTCCACTTCTCCCTCCTCTCCTCTTTCTTCCTCCCCTTCTCCTCCTCTCCTCTTTCTTTCTCTCCTCCTCCTCCTCCTCATTGTTTCCACTCTCCTTCTCCATTGACTCCTCTCTCTCTCTCCATTTCCTTACTTTCCTTCCCTGCTGCTTACCACTTTCTTCTCCCCCTACGTACTTCGTGCTTCTCCCTCTGCATTCTTCTTCCTTTCTGTCCCCATATCCACGTTTTTCTCGCTCTTCACCCTTTCTCCCTCTTATCCTACTCCCTCTTTTCCATTTCCCCTCTTCCTCTCCTCCCCCCCCCCCGTCTTGTTGACCCAACCTCACACCGTCACACACTCCGCCATACATCACCCTAACACCTCCACTTGCCCTGTGTTTGCTTTCTGTGTGTGTGTGTGTGTGTGTGTGTGTGTGAGAGAGAGAGAGAGAGAGAGAGAGAGAGAGAGCGGGGGGAGAGGGCAATAACCCTTTCCTTTTTCCTCTATTTCTATTTTTTATTATTTATTCCTTGTTATATATCTTCCTTTTTTGTTGTGTGTGGGTGTGGACAAATAACTGGGAGCGGGAGGGGAAAGGGGAGGGGGAGGGGGAGGAGATGAGTGAGGGGGGATGATTGATGGGGAGTAGGGGAGGGGAAAGGGGTGGGGTAGGGAGGGGGAGGGATTGAAAGGGAGGAGAGGGAGATGGAAGAGGTGGGGAAGGGGGAGAAGAGGGAGGGGACGAGAGGGGGGGAAAGAAACGAAATGAAATACCACAGATGTCTTGGTGGTTGAGTGGAGGTGCCTTTACTTTCTCTCTCTCTCTCTCTCTTTCTCTCTCTCTCTCTCAGCTATGCCTCAGTCTCCTTCATTCAGTCCCCAGTGGTTTCTTTCTCCGTCTATCTCAAACTTTTCTAATATATTCCTCACCACCTTCCTCTTTCTTTCTTTCTTACGCATATCTATCTCTTAATTTCCTTCTCGACTTTTTAAATGAGGATCTTACTTCAATTTTCTTCTCTTTTAATCCTTTTCTTCACGTCCTCTTCCTCTTCCTTACTTTTCATATTCTCTTTTACCTGTATTTTCTTTATTTTCCTCTCTTCCTTCGTCTTCCTTCATTCTTATGTTCTTCCCTTCCTGTTCTTTTTTTGCTCCCCCTTCACAAACTTTTCCTTTCTTTTCTTGTTGGTCTTTTTCTTTTTACCGTTTCATCTCTTGTTTTCCCCCTTTTATACTGTGCCATAGTAATTACTTGTCATTAATTCCGTAGGTTATCATCATCATCATCACATCATCATCATCATCGTCATCATCGTCATCATCATCATCATCTTCATCATCATCATTTTTTATTATTAACATTTATTTTGAAGTGTGTTTAATTTTTTTCTTATGCTTTTCAGGTCAGTTGCTCCTCCCCATGTTCCTGTACAGCTAATAGAGAGTCTGGAAGGTAAGAGACAGAGAATTATCTTGTGCTATCCTTTTCGTATTCTTCTCTGGAGTGGGAGTTGGTTAGTCTGTTAATGGGATAACGAAGAAAAAGGTATAAATATGGTATGCTATCCTTTTCATATTCGTTTATGAACCTGGGGGTGAATATTTCGTTAGTATTATTGCCAAGAAAATAAGAAGATTGTGTACGATCGTTTTCTTACGGTTCTTTGATATGGGAGTTACTTTTTTTTTTCGTATTATCCTAAAGAAACAGTAATTATGTTGTGCTATCCTTGTCTTATCCTTCAGTGGCTTGGGGGTGGTTATATTTATTTATTTAATTTATTTATTTTGTCAGAGTGCTTTGTTTTGATTGTAAGGTGTGTGTGATCTGTGTAATTCAGAGTAACGCATTTCTCCTGTTTCTTTCTTCTTATCGTTCTTTCGTTACGTATTTATTCTCCTAACCTTCCATATCCTCTTTTCTCGTCTCCTCTCATCTCTTTTCCCTTCCCTGTTTTTTCCTTCCTTTTCCCCTCTTCTCTTCTCCTAATGTTCTCCCGCCTTATCTCTTTTTCTTCTCCATCTTCCACCCTTTTTTCGTCTCCAGTAGTCTCTTTCTCTCTCTCTCTCTCTCTCTCTCCCCCCCATTCAATCTCCGTACTCTCTCCTTACTGTTTTATTATTCATTGCTTGTCTCTCCTACTTTCTTTCCTTCCTCTCTTCCTCCTCTCTTTCTGCTCTCCCTCTTCTGCTTTACTTTGTCATTTTCATTTTTACATCATTGTCTCGTTTTCCTCCTCCTCTTCCTCCTCCTCCTCCAATTTTTCTCGTTATTTTTATTTTTCCTCCTTTTTGCTTTCATTTCCATCATCGCCTTATTTTTCTCATTTCTTGTAATCGTATTATTATTATTATTATTATTATTATTATTATTATTATTATTATTAATATTATTATTATTATTATTATTATTGTTATTGTTATTATTATAATTATTATTATTATTATTATTCCACTTCCTCCTCTTCATCCCCTCCTATCAATTTACTTCTTCCACTCTTCGTCTGCTTTATCCTCTGTTTTCCTGTCTCTTCCCTTCTCCCCTCTTCTCATATTGCTTCTCTTGTTTTTAAGCTATTTTACTGCTTTATTTGTTTCTCTCCTTTGCACCCTCGATTCCCTGCATCTCCTCTTTCTCTTTCCTCCTTTTCTGTCTCTTGTGTGTGTGTGTGTGTGTGTGTGTGTGTGTGTGTGTGTGTGTGTGTGTGTGTTACTCAGTCTGTCTGTCTGTCTGTCTGTCTGTCTGTCTGTCTCTCTCTCTCTCTCTCTCTTTCTCAATTTTTCTTTCTCTGCATATCACCTTCTCCCTTTCCATCCCATGTCTGTCTGTCTGTCTGTCTGTCTGTCTGTCTCTCTCTCTCTCTCTCTCTCTCTCTCAATTTTTCTTTCTCTGCATATCACCTTCTCCCTTTCCATCCCCTCCTTTCCTTTCACAGCTCTTCCTTTCTTCTCCCTTCATCTTCTTTCTCTCATTGTCATCACTTTTCTTCTTCCTGCTTTCTCATCTTGTGGTTCCTCTCCTCCTTTCTCTGATTGCTTCCTTTCGTGCCACCTTCCCTCTTACACTTCCATATAATTTACTTCCTGTTTATTATCCCTTCCTTTTTCTTCCCTTTTCACATTTTTCCGTCCCTCATTGTTCATTCATTTCAGTTTCTTTTTTCACGTGCTATTGCCTTTTTTCTCCTCTCTTACTCTTTTCTTTTTTGTATTTTTCTTGTGTTTATGTTTTTGGTTCCTCATGTATTTCCTGTTTCCTTTAAAAACCTGTTACTTTTTGTGTTTTTCTTTTTATGCTTTTTCTTGTTCCTCATTCTTCTTTTCGTTTTGTTCTGTTTATCTCTCCGTCTCCTATTCTTTCCGTTCTCTCTCTCTCTCTCTGTCTCTCTCTCCATTTTTGCCGTTAGACTTTTTCCTTTTTTCACTTATTTCCTCCCATCAACTCTCCACCCAACTCTCTCCCCCTTCAAAACCGATCCTAGCTTCCTTCCCCCTATTTGCCCCTCCTTCCTCCCTCTCTCCTTCACTCTCTCCTTCTCTTCCTCCCTTCCTCCCTCTATTTCCCGCTCCCCACACAACTCCCTCCCTCGTACAATACCAGTCCTATCTTCCTACCCCATCTCTTCCCCTCTTTCTCTCCTCCTCCCTACTTCCCTCTGTCTTTCTCCTTCCTTCTTTCCCTCCCGTCCTCCCCCCCCTCTCTCTCTCTCTCTTTCTTTCTCTCTCTCTCTCTTTCTTTCTCTTTCCTCCACCCATTTCTCTCCCTTCTACGTTGGCAATTCCCTTTTTTTTCTCGACTGTGTTGTTTGTGGGGGAGATGGAACGACTACATCCCAGAGAGAGAGAGAGAGAGAGAGAGAGAGAGAGAGAGAGAGAGAGAGGACATTTGTGGGTCGAGTCTTGTTTTTTATTCCAAGACCATTTTGAAGGGAGACGGAAGGATGATGGAAGACAGAGTACATTATGATTCTGTCTGTCTGTCTGTCTGTCTGTCTCTGTCTCTCTGTCTGTCTGTCTGTCTGTCTGTCTGTCTCTCTCTCTCTCTCTCACTCTAACTTTCGAATTTCTTTTGTAGTGGAAAAAATGAATGTGTTTGCCAAGGAAGTCAAAGTATACGACTTGGGCAGACTGTAAATATTCATAAGACTTGGCAAGGAAAGGGTGTAGAGGTGGGGAGGAGGTTGAGGAGGAGGAGGAGGAAGAGGAGGAGGAGGAGGAGGAGGAGGAGGAGGAGGTGGAGGAGGAGATGATGAAGAAGAAGAAGAAGAGAAATTCCATCATCTTCATTATAATCATTATCTTCACCACCACCATCATTATGCTCCTAATCCTGCTCCTCATTGTTATACAGGCAAAATTCTGCTTTCATTGGAAAAGTTAAACGCATGTTAAAATTCACTGAGGAAAAAAAAGTCTTTTTATATGGTGAAAATAATCAGTGCGTAAAGAAAGAATTGAAATGAGAACCCTAATACCCACTCAAAAGAAACAAAGTGAAAAATAAAAATAATAATATACTTTTGCTGTGCATAAGTGAATGACTAACCCTTCTCTCGTCCACCTCCTTCCCACGGTGCTTACCCAACCTCTTCCTTCCCGATATCTTCAACCACACTTTCTTCCTCCCCGCACACTCTTAAGCCTTCCCCTCATCCCTCCTATTCACACCGCTCCCTCACTCCTCTCCTCACCCCTTATCCTCCCTGTCCCCTCATCACTCTTCCTCTCCTACCCCAACTCCTTCCTTTTTTTCCGTTTCATTTATCTCCCATCTTCCCGTCCCATTGCTCCGTTCCTACTCTTTCGAGCTTCTCTCCCCTTCCTTCACTCCATCCTATACTCCCCTTCCCCTATGTTCTTTCTTCGCTTTTTCCTCCCCTCACTCCTTCTTTACACATTTGCCCTTCCCGTCCTAAATGTTTCCCCCTCACTTCCCCCTCGATCCTACCCCAGCATGTCTCCTTTCTCTCCTCCATCACCCCTCAACTCTTTCTCAACCCCCTACTTCCCTCACCCCCTCACCTCTCCAGCCTCTTTTTCACCACAACTCCTTTCCATCTTCTTTCCTCACTTCCTCCCAACCTTTCCCCATATCTCCCCAGCTCGTCTTTAACCACTACCCCTTGCTTCCTCTTATACTGTACCTCCTTCCCCAGGCGTCGTCCTCTTTCCTTGTGTCTCCCCTTCTTCCTCTCAGTCCTTCCCCCACTTTGCCTCTTCTCGACTCGTCCGGTCTCATATCCCTCTCTTTCCCTTTTTCCCACCCTCCCTACCTCCTCTCACTTCATCCTCACCGCCCCTTCTTTCCCCCTTCTCCCCAACCCGGTTCCTCAACGGCCTCCCCTCAGTGTTATTATATTTGCGGTAAGTCACCTGAGTAAAGGTTAATTAAGCAAAGTGCCTCCATGTGCTCCAGGTAAACCACCTCTATTAAAACTTTTCTCGCTAGCAAAAATATGCAAATGTTCGACTAGTTGTGTGTGTGTGTGTGTGTGTGTGTGTGTGTGTGTGTGTGTGTGTGTGTGTGTGTGTGTGTGAGGTTGTTGGTGTGTATGTGTGGGGAGGGAGGTGTTGCAGGTTTCTGTGCATAGGATATGTGTATGACGAGTACGCAGTTCATACACAAAGATACGGACATACATTCAAATACATACATATAACAAATACATCGTAGAACTAGGTGTGTGTGTGTGTGTGTGTGTGTGTGTGTGTGTGTTTGTGTGTGTGCGTGTGTGTGTGTGTGTGTGTGTGTGTGTGTGTGTGTGTGTGTGTGTGTGTGTGTGTGTGTATCATGAGGTTCAGTAAAGAATAATAATGTTCAACAAAAATCCATAAAGTTGAGCAGAAAACAAGAAGAGTTCAACAGTTCATGATAATTTCAAAATCACAAGCTTCAGGAAAGAGGAAGAGTGTCACAAAAGTTTATAACGTTTAATAAGAGGCAGTGAAATTCCCCTCCCCCCCCCCCAAAAAGAAAAAAAAAAAAACACGGAGCAGCAAAATTCAGCAGACATCATTTATCAACCAAGCGTTATAACTCCTTCCATTCAGTGACGTGTTTTTCATGTTTTTCCTAAGGTGAAGATAATGTTTTAGAGAAAGATCGAATATTAAAAAAAAAAAAAAAAAACGCGGCGCAGGACTGACGAGATTAAGGTTCAAGAGAGGGCGATATAATTCAAGGAAATGCCATAGGGTTGAACAGAGGGTCATCACATACATAAAATTAACCCTTAGTGCCAGTTATTCTCACCTGCCATGCCAGGTGCCCGTAACCTGTCATTAAGGCTCGTATTTTAAGACGCAGGAGATTTCGCAGCACCTGTTCCATTACAATTTATTATTATTATTATTATTATTATTTATTTACGACGCATATTTACTTTAATTATCGACGTGATTTGCATCAGTAACATAGAAGAGGATATTGAGGTGTTCTGTGTTGAGTAAATCGCTAAGGAAGAGGTGTTAAGAAGCCTCCAGTGTCACAAAATACCACCCAGAATCACAAAACCCTCCTTCCCTTTACCCTTATCCCTCTATCCCCATCTGTTATCGGAATAAATTGCGGAGCAAGAAGCGTTACGGATCATCCTCATTACGAAATTCACCTGCACCAAATCGCCAGCCACGTTCACTAAGATGGAGACTTACATTTTTTTTTAAATAGTCCAAGGCAGCATTTTTTTTTTTTTTTTTTTCACATTATGGGAGTCATTAGGTGGTATTCTTATCGGTTAAAAGCTCCCTAGCACCTCTTCCTTAGCGATTTATTTTCCAAACTACCCATTAATATCTTCTTTTATGCATCTTATATATTTAATACCGACATCGACTGCATGAATAACACACAAGGAAAACAGTAACGTAGAAACAGAAATCTAACCAGTAAGACAGAGGTGTTAGTATCTTTCCAAACCGCACCAGAATACCGTCCATGGATTTTTTTTTCCCTCACAGCAACCATATTTTAGTTTATTCACCTTAACAGAGACTTTCTCCCTTTTGGAGCCCATTCATCCGTAGCTCCGCGGCAGAAGACAATAATATGGCTTTCCATCCCGTCCATATCCATTTTTCTTAACTGGCAGCATATTCTTGTGGTAATTACTTCTTAGTTCAGCATTCAAGGTGGAAAGAAGACAATTTTACGTCTGGTTAAAGTGAACACCAAGTCCTGTAATTATAACTGAATGAATTTTTACAAGCTTGTTTAATCCGCATGTAAGTCCTGTAAACATAACTGAGTTGATTTTTACACACTTGTTTAATCCGAGTGTAAGTCCTGTAAACATAACTGAATGGATTTTTACACGCTTGTTTAATACTGTAACTCCTGTAAACAAAACTGAATCAATGTTTACAGAATTCTTTCACCCGAGCCAGACCCAGATGGATTCCCAGGCCAATTTTCGTCAGTATACATTCATTGGTTTTGGCGTCCTCGTTGCCCTTTTGCCAATTTGCAGTGGATAAGCGGGCATCAAAGGCTCAGGCCAGGACTAGCCACATGCATCTGCCAATTTTGTGCCTCTGGATGCTTGATCTCGCTTTACTTACTTTCCTTAATAATGCTTCACTGCTGTGTGGGTTCTCCTGTTACTCTTATATCTACGTTAGAATATTGTACAGTTTTCATTTTCTCTCTCTCTCTCTCTCTGTCACCAGAAAAGTAATTACCAGGGACTTAACTTGCCATACTTGTCGCTAATCACCCTCTTATACAGGTGACAGCCAGGTATGAGTGATGGTGTGGTGGTATTAGTGCTACTGACGTGGTATAAATGGTACTTTGATTACCAAAAGGGGTGTGTGTGAGGGGGCTGTCGCTGTGTGTGTGTGTGTGTGTGAGAGAGAGAGAGAGAGAGAGAGAGAGAGAGAGAGAGAGAGAGAGAGAGAGAGAGAGAGAGAGAGAGAGGTCATCGCATACAGCTCTTTTAAACGTTATGAAGTAAAAATTATTAAACTCTTGGCCAAATCCTTAATAATTAATCTTTCTTCTGTTTTTCCCCTGCCTGTGACCATTCTCTCAAACGCAGTAAGTTGAGGCATGTCCAAATGAGCGGAATTTTACTTTTGGCTCTCTTTCCTGACATTGTACGTGGGGGGAGTCAATATTGCAGACTTTCATCCTTGGCTGCTTTCATACTGCTTAAAAAATAACATTCCTACCTGCCACCACTTTCACAAGAATTTCCAACAACCACACCACCACCACCACCACCACCACTGCCACCCTCTACCACTGTGCTTCCCACATAGGTAGCCAAAGACCGTAGGCAGACAGGCAGGCAGGCAGGAAGGAAGGAAGGCAGGCAGGCAGGCAGGCAGGCAGGCAGGCAGATGGGAAGCTTGGGGGTAGGCTGGGAGTGAAGGAGGGAGGCAGACAGGCAAGCGGGGAGGCAGGCAGAGTGGGAGGGAGGCAGGGAAGCAGGATGGGATTAAGGCAGACAGGCAGGCAGAGAAGCAGGCTGGCAGGCAGGTATAGAAGGAATCAGGGAAGCAGGCTGGGACGAAGGCAGGCTGGGAGGCAGGCCGGGAGGGAAGTCAGGCAGGGAGGCAAGGAACAAAGGGTGGGCGGGACATGAATCTTCGTCGCTCTCAGTGGGATCTGGGAAAAGGCGATACTTTGATGTTTGTGCGTGAGGTGCCTTAGGACCCGCCGCTGGGGTGAGGGTGGGTGGGGGTGGGTGGGTTTAGGTGCTGGTGGGGGGGGGATTAGGTACGGGTTGGTGGGATTGGTTGCTGAGGGGTGGGAGTGGGTGGGTGGGATTAGGGGCAGGTAGGTGGAAGTGGGTGGGTTAGGTGCGGGTGGGTGGAAGTGGGTGGCATTAGGTGGGCGAAAAGGGGTGTGTGGATGGATAGATGCGGGGCTGGGTGAGTGTGGGTGGGTGATGTGGGGTGGAGTGATGGATGGGAGTGTGGGAGTGGGTAAAGTTCGTGATGTATTGGCCTTCTTATCATCACCAGCCGGTCAGCCTGTCACTGCCGGCAACATAACACATCACAGCCGGTTAAGTATGGGAGATAGTTCAACTCTCTCTCTCTCTCTCTCTCTCTCTCTCTCACACACACACACACACACACATCCCACCCGGTTAAATGAGACAAATATAAAAAGAAACAATACAACAACTCCGCACTATTTCCGTTTCCACTTCTTCGTGACTGACATAGGTAGATAGATAGATAGATAAGTAAATAGGTAGATAGATACATAGAGGAGTTTTAGGCCAAGTTAATGTAAAAAAAAAGACAGAAGACATTAACTTTGTAAATAAATAAGCATCATGTAGGCTAAAATCAGTCATTGCAGCCTCACTTAAAGCAGTTCAGGGAAGTCGCTACAGCCACGTCCTCTTTAATGTCACCCTTGTACGTACATAACCCTTTCACTGCGAGAGGTCACCCTGAAGCAGGATGTAATGATGTGTAAATCGCAAGAATAAAGGAAATTAAAAAGATGCAATAGCTTAGAGAGAGAGAGAGAGAGAGAGAGAGAGAGAGAGAGAGAGAGAGAGAGAGAGAGAGAGAGAGAGAGAGAGTCACCGGATTCAGGGTGGTTAAAATTTCTCCGTTTTCATACATTTTATTTTTTTAAGCTTAGGAGAGACTTTCCGAAATGGACGAAACTGGATAAAGCCTTCACTAAAAATAAATCTCTACGGAACGGGTGTTAGGAAATAGCTCAGGCCAATACAAGCCAATCACTCTCCACACCGGGTATAATCACTTCCGGGCCTCGTTAACTCTCACATGCCCGGGACAACTCTAGCAAACGATTTTACTCAGCAGGGAGTGGGTCATAGGAGCCAGAGTTTGTTAAGTGCTTGTTGACAAAGAACCAGTGATGAAAAAACTCGACGGGACGATTACGCCATAAATACCTGGCTTTTAATTACGCACCTAATGCAAACTGGACTCTCTCTCTCTCTCTCTCTCTCTCTCTCTCTCTCTCTCATCAGCGATATATATATAAAACCTTTGCTTTTCAGTGGATTTTAATAGTAATGCTTTTTTACTTTTAGCCCATGCACCTGATCTCTCTCTCTCTCTCTCTCCCTGCCCCAATGACGTTCACTGTGCCATGCAATTATACAAACAATCTGTCCCTAATAACCTTTTCTGCTCCGCCATGAAATTTCAATTACTGGGTCTGCATCATCACGAACTGTCGACCTCCCGTGAAAGAGCAAACACCAGTTCACCAATGACTCTCTCTCTCTCTCTCTCTCTATTGCCTTCCGCTGACTCATTGTTCCTCACTGCTGCCTAATTGTTATGTTACATCTCTCCCTCTTTCTGTGCACACACACACACACACACAAATATATATATATATATATATATATATATATATATATATATATATATATATATATATATATATATATATATATATATATATATACACAGGGTGTAACGCGACGTATGACAAAAACTTACACCAATGATCTATCATGTAATTTTGAGTATATTTTGTTCTATAAACATATGCTCTCTGCGACCCCAGTTCAGTGCCCAGCATTCTGCAGTTTTGTGTAAAAGCTTCGTCTCTTGCATGTGCCATTGGGTGAGAGGTTGGCAGGGCGGCGGCGGGACACGAGTATTATTAGCTTATACTGTACTATACATGAAAATCCCATATCCTATCAGTACACACGAGTTTTAAGAAGAAACTTTACGTAGGCTATTGATTCTTTAACATCAAGTCATGCGTTCATGCAATTCTGTAATACCAGTCGGAACGATCCGACTGGTATTACAGATTCTGTAATTAAGGATTAAACTCGAATTTTATGGCTTGCAAGGGAGTAGGGAGGGAGGGAGGACAGGCTGGTGTGTTGTTGCCAGTTATGTAATATTTGGTTTGTAGGATGTTGCTACCAGCATTATCATAACACCCACAGCTCATTCAGTGAAAGAACATTACTGTATTGAGTGACTAGCCTCACTTTAAATCAGGAGTAATATTATTATTCATTACAATTTTTCTGCTGCAAGTAAACGTGGCACCATTTTTTTCATATGATGACGTGAGAACAGTGATACAGGATTGCCAATGTAACGCCTATGCAACTAGACCTATTTTTTGCTTCTACTTGCAGCACTAACATCTGGCAACATGATATCTAGCTACATTCTGGATATTTTTGCCATTTTTAGGTGATATTTTAAAGATTTTATCGTATTTTCTAGCGATGTTTTGCAGTGTTTATTATCTAGCGACATTCTAGCAAGTTTTCAGGACTAAACTAGCGAGATTGATAAGGACTTGGCAACCCTGCGTCCACTGTGACTGTCATTTGAACGGGAACATTTGCCGGGGGGGCGCACACTTCAAATACTGTTCTCCGCGTTCTGTTGTTCACCGGGTTCAGCTTCACATGTTCATGAAACAGCATGCTACATACGTACAGCAATGAAGAATATGCAGATATCGTGTATTTTTTTTTACGGGTTCTGCGATGGTAATGCCAGTGCTGCAGAGAGGAACACAGGTGGAGATACCCAAGTGTGCCACGTTTACTTGCAGCAGAAAAATTGTGATAAATAATATTCTTCCTGGCTTAAAGTGAGGCTAATCTCCCTTTAGAATAACGTTTTTTCACTGAATGAGCTGTGGGTGTTATGGTAATGCTGGCAGCAACATCCTACAAACCAAATATTACATAACTGGCACAACACACCAGCCTGTCCTCCCTCCCTCCCTACTCCCTTGCAAGCCATAAAATTCGAATTTAATCCTTAATTACAGTCGATTTGTGCAAAAGAATTGCATGAATGCATGACGATGTTAAAGAATCAATAGACTACGTACAGTTTCTCCTTAAAATTCGTGTGTACTGATAGGATATGGGATTTTCATGTATAGTACAGTATAAGCTAATAATACTCGTCTCCCGTCGCCCTGCCAAGCTCTCACCCAATGGCACATGCAAGAGACGAAGCTTTTACACAAAACTGCAGAATGCTGGGCACTGAACTGGGGTCGCAGAGAACATATGTTTATAGAACAAAATATACTCAAAATTACATGGTAGATTATTGGTGTAATTTTTGTCATACGTCGCGTTACACCCTGTATATATATATATATATATATATATATATATATATATATATATATATATATATATATTCATGATTCTCTCTCTCTCTCTCTCTCTCTCTCTCTCTCTCCTCTTTATTTCCTCATCCCTCTCTGCGACTTTTCTTGTGTCATCCGTCCTGTATTGCTTCTCTCTCTCTCCTCACACCCCCTCTTTATTTCCTTATCCCTCTCTGCGACTTTTCTTGTCATCCATCCTTTATTGCTTCTCTCTTTTTCACCCCACTGTTTTCTTTCTGTCACTCCTTTTCTCTGATATTCTCCTCACTTCTTTGTGCCTCCCAGTGCTTATCAAACTCTCTCCAGCTCTCACTCACTTTCCCAAATGCCCTGCACTCCCCTTCTCACTCCTTCGCATTCTCCACTCTTCGTATTCTTACTTCTGCCCACACGCCCCACTTCATCATATTTCTGCCCTCACTTTCCTATTTTACATTCGACTCCCCTACACTCCCTTAACCCTCAGATTCCTCCTGTATTATCCTTTCCCACCCCCACCTCCACTCCTTCAACTCCCACTCCCTCACACTCATACCACACAATCCCCACTCCCTCTCCCAAGCTGTCCATCTTCTCAGACTCATACTGTTATACCCTCACCCCTCTCACCACCACATCCTTTCTCCTCTACCTCACTCAGCACTACTGTATAATACCTCTCCCCTCTCCCACCCTTCTCCTCTCCCTCACTGCTCCCCTTTCCACCACTATCCCTTTCCCTTTCTTCACCTTCTATCCTTTCTCCCCCACCCCACCCATCGCACCCTTCCATAATCACACTTCCTCACTCGTATTTTCTCTTGTAATCAGAAGTGTTGGCAGCTTGAAGTCGAGATTGGGGTGAGGCCAAGTGCGTTGGGACGACAGGGGTGAGAGGGAGAGGGGTGAGAGGAAGAGGGTGTGAAAGGGGGAGCGGTGTGAGATAGATGAGTAAGAGGGAGAGAGATGAGAAGGAACGGGGTGAGAAAGAGAGGGGTGAGACGCTGTGGGTATGAGAAGGGCATGTGAAATGGTTATGTGAGAGAAGGGTGTGTGAAAAGGTAGGGTGAGAGAGAGAGGGTGTGTGAAAACGCTGTGTGAGAGTGAAGATGTGTGTGTGTGTGTGTGTGTGTGTGTGTGTGTGTGTGTGTGTGTGTGTGTGTGGTGAGAAGGGGACGAATTTGTGGAGCAGGTGAGACTCAGTTATTTCAGAGTTGACCACAGTCCACCACGCAACACTGCACCTCACCGCACTCACACAAACACCACATTTTACCACACTCCACCCTCATCCACCACATTCTACCACAGTCCAACATTATCCACCACATTTTACCACACTCCACGATCATCTATATTACCACTTTCTAAAACATTACGCCGTCGTCCACGTCATAACACACATACCTTTCCACGACACGCAGTACTGTCTCACATATTTCACACACCTATTTACATCTCAGCGCTCACCGATATACACGCTACTCCACCACACAGTACCACACCACACACACATAGTACCCCACGCTCACCTACACCTCCAACACACTCCTCCACACCCTTGCACCACATCACACACCACCATACATCTCGCGACTCCATGCTTTCATTTCAACCCAACACCATTGTCATTTTCCTGCACCTCTGCCACCACACCACACCACACCACACCACACCACACCTCACTACAGTCCACCACAGCTACCACACTCCCTAACCACAGCCGACGCTACTCTACCATTTCACCACAGCACCACCACTTCCACATCTTACCACCACACCACACCACACCACACAGCACCGTACTTCCACACCACACCTCACGGCACCACAGCAACCACACACCCCAGTCACACCCTGCCCTACCCTACCATTTCACCACAGCCCCACCAATCACACTCCACCACCACCGTAACCCCTCACCGCAATCTACAGTTACAGCTCCAAAAGTTGTAAGTGAACGCAAGAAATAGTCATGCTTTTGGGAACTTAATCTTATTCCTTCTTCCACTTCACCACAATCTTTTTCATGCATCGGTAATCTTCGTCGCTTGATCTTACATTTTTTCCTACTGGTTCCGCAAGACATATATTCATCATATTACAGTTTACAATTTTTTTCCTTAACGCCAGTCAGCCATCTCTCTCTCTCTCTCTCTCTCTCTCTCTCTCTCTCTCTCTCTCTCTCTCTCTCTCTCTCACCTTACCTTACCTTACCATAACTTACCTACCTACCTACATACCTACCTGCCCATATCTCTGAATCCCTCCCGTCCTTCCGTCCTTCCTCTGTTTTTGTCCGCATTTTCTTCATTCCCTCCCTCCCTCCCTTCCTTCCCCTCTCTTTCTTCCTCCCTTCACCTCTCTTTCTCCCTCCTTTTTCTCTCTTTCTTTCTTTCTTCATTCCCCCCTCCTCTCTCTCTCTCCCTCTCGTCTTCACTCACTCTTTCCCCAATACAATGCCCTTCATCCCGAGCCGACACAACGTATATCACATTTTGTCTCTGTCTTCCATATTTTACAACAGGCCAGGTCAGGAACGCGCTTGACTTCGAATAACAATTTGTCAACCTGCAGCCTAGACACTCCTTCTCTCAAGTTTTGTGTCTCGAGAAGTAATGGCAGTTTATCCTGTGTGGTTATCTGTTTGTGTCTTTCTGTGTGTCTGAGGTATTTCGTTATTGTATTTTTGCTACTGTTAATCGGTTTTATTTTTCTTTAGGGTCAGTTCATGGAGAGAGGTTAGAAGTTGTCTCCATTAACCTCTTCAATCTTATGACCTCCTTGTTATGTTCTTAAAGATGGCGAACGATTATCTTCAACGTAAAGGGAGTTCTTGTTGTGAAGAGGTGTATATGCTATATCAGTGCCGGACCACCTTCCTTATATTATTCTTGCCACTTGAAAGATTTTATTTAACTTGGGATGGGCATCTGGAAGTGAATGGAGGAAAAAAAAAAAACAGTCTCTAGTTACTTTCGTGTAATATCTCGTTATCCTGCCCACCCTTTTAATATGTGAGAGTAAGGATACAATGATGATGATGATGATGATGATGATGATATGATGATGATGATGATGATGATGATGATGATGATGGTGATATAGTTCACAGCCACAGATCAGCCACACAGCGCTCGTACACAAACTATAGACACACACACAACTACGTGTCTTCATCACTTGAGTTGCATCACTATTGGAAATGGCCCGTCTCTAGTATTATATAACTTGGCCTCTCCATTCCTCAATAGTTACAGACACCTCAGTAGTTGCACACACACACACACACACACACACACACACACACACACACACACACACACACACACACACACACACACACACACACACACACACACACATCTCCATTTCTGTACCACAATGCACACATCCAGCTCATACCTCACCAAAGCCAACACCGGTACCCGCAATATGCAAACACCTCACCCCCCCTGCCAACACACACACACACACACACACACACACACACACACACACACACACACACACACAATCTGTCTGTCTGTCTGTCTGTCTGTCTGTCTGTCTCTGTCTGTCTGTCTGTCTGTCTGTCTCTGTCTCTCTCTGTCTCTCTCTCTCTCTCTCTCTCTCTCTCTCGTACACAAACATACCATACCCCACCGAAGCCAGCATCATACTAGTAATATACACACACCCAGCTCACTTGCCAGCACTTGTCAACAGCTGACACACACACACACACACACACACACACACACACACACACACACACACACACACACACACACACACACACACACACACACACACACACACACACACACACACACACACACACACAGTCACCTTTCATTACTCCATATCTCATCTAAACCATCAGTCCTTTGCTAACCCACTTTGACACATAATCTCACACTATACCCCCTAGCCTGTGCATAGACACACACCCTAGCACACAGACACACACCTTAGCAGACAGACACACACCTAAACAGACAGACACACACCTTAGCACACAGACACATACCTTAGCAGACAGACACACACCTTAGCAGACAAACACACACCTTTACATAGAAACACACGCCGTAGTACACTGGCCCACATTCTCGTAGAAAGACACACACTCTAAACACAAACACACAATTCTCTTAGCACTCGACGTAACACCTTAATCACATAAACAGTTCCCTAACGCCCACTGATTGTTCCTAGCACTCAGCGACACATCCTAGCGCAAGTGAACAAACCATAACGCATTGACACACACCCTCAAACACAAACACACACCCAAACATACATACGTATCATCGTAGCATTCTCTGCCCGTTCCTAGCACATAAACACAGCGCCTTAGCACTCTCTTACCGTTCCTAGAACAGTAGCACCCTATGACCTTTCCTAGCCCCGCGTGACCCTGACCCAGGCATGTGGTGCAAGGGGGGTGGTTGCGTTGGAGTGATCATAGTGTCAATATAATGGCACAGGATAAGTCTGCCCCGTCTGCTGATACCCACCCTGTCTCCTGCTATTTATGACCTCTACTCCTTCATCTCCGTTCTCCATGCTTTTGCTTTTGTTCAGTTGCTTCTATTTTTCATCTTCGTTCTCCTCGCTTTTTCTTGTCTTATTCTCTGTTCTGTTTTTTTTTTTTTTTTATCTCCGTTCTCCTTGCTTTCGCATTATTTCTCTCTCTGTTGCTTCTGTTCTTTCATCGCCTTTCTACTTGCTTTCTCCTGCTTATTCTTTGTTGCATTACTTTTTCATTTGCGTGTTCATAGCTTTTTCCTGTTTTGTATTATTTCTCCTTCATCTGCGTTATCCTTGCTTTCCCCTGTGTATTGCTGGTTCTCTCTCCCTTCTTTCGTGGTTGGTTGTCTCTTCGTTTCTATTTTTTTCCTTCATTTTTCTTGTGCTTATGCTTTCAGTCTTTTTCCTGTCGCGCTTCTCCTTGTCCCTTTTTTATTCCATTTAGTTTTTTCATTTTCTTCTTTTATCTTCTTGCTTTGTCTTCTTCTTTCTGTACTTGCCTTTTGACTTCTCCCCTGCCTCCTTACTGTGATTCTTTTATGTTTTTCATAATCTTTCCTTCCTTCCTTCCTTCCATTTTCCTTCCTTCCTTCCTTCATTTCTTGCTTGCTTGCTTCCTTCCCATCTTTATGTCATGCTTGCTTGCTTTATTATTTCCTTTCATTCATTCATTCATATCGTGCTTACATTCTTCCTTGCTTCATATGTTGCGTACATCATTCCTTTCTTCCTTTCTTGCTTATTTACATGCATCCTTCCTTGCTTAATGGTCCCTTCCTTCGTTCCTTCTTGCCTCACCCTCCTTCCCATCTGTTCTTGAGTAATTGCTTCCTCCTCGTCCGTCATGCTAGGTATTTCCAATCTCCTCACCCTCCTTGATTCTCCCTTCTTCCCTTCCTCTCTTTTATCATTCCTTCCTCCTATCTCCTCCTTTTCTTTGTATCTTGTATTTTTTCCATACTTCTTTATACGTATATATTTCTTACCTTTGTCTTTGCTTGTTGTCTTCTTTTTCTTCCTCGTTTTTCTTCTTACCAGTTGTCTTGTATTTTTGTTTTTCATTTCTTCCTTCCTTCTTTTCTTCCTCCCCTCCTTCCTTCGTGGTTCTTTGCTTCTTACATCCTTTCTTTTGCTTATCTTGTACATACTTTCTTCCTTCTTCATTTGTAACTTTTTTCCCATCTCCTTTTTCTCCTTCCATCCATCCATTAATCCTTCATTCCTTCCCTGCTTTTCTCTTGCCCCCTTCCTTTCCTGCTGCTTTCATAATCCTTTCTTCTTCCTCTTCTTTTAATATACTCCATCCATCTTAATCTCCTTCCTTCTCCTCCTTCCCGACGTCCCTTGTGTCTTCTTCCTCCTCCCTTCTTATCATCCACTCCATCCCCAAGTTTATTATGCTCCTCCTCCTCCTTGCTTCTTGTTGGCTTCTCTTTTATATTCTTCGCCTCTTTTTCCTTCGTCTTTGAGGGGTCAGGGCGAATAAAGTAATAGAAAGATGTTCGGAGCAGGGTGGGTAGAGGAGGAGGAAAAGGAGGAGGAAGAGGAAGAGGAAGAGGAAGAGGAAGAGGAGGAGAGAGGAGAGAGGGGGAGGGAGGGGGAGAAAAGAGGGCTCTTCGAACCACGGATGGCTTGTTTGTCGTCTTGTGTGTTTCTTGAAGGCGGTAGAGGTGATGCTTTCTCTCTCTCTCTCTCTCTCTCTCTCTCTCTCTCTCTCTCACTGTGTGTGTGTGTGTGTGTGTGTGTGTGTGTGTGTGTGTGTGTGTGTGTGTGTGTGTGTGTATTTTGATGTCAGAGAATTATTGTTTTGTATGTTGAATGAGTATGTTGCAGTATGAGATTGTGTGTGTGCGTACGAATATGTATGGAGGAATGCAGGTGTGTGTGTGTGTGTATGTGTGTGTGTGTGTGTGTATGTAGGTATGTATATGTAGGTGTTTCTCGGAACGTCACGGCTTTTTCATCTGGCCCTCAAAAGACCGCCATTATTCACGACTGCCCCCAAAGGATGCACTTAATTGCTATACATATCAGGTTTCTTGCTTTTTCCACACCTCCTACTCTCTCTCTCTCTCTCTCTTTCTCCCTGTAGCGGGATGCCTTTGTTGTAAGCGAGAGTGTCTTTGTTGTGTGCCAATGTTTCTTTGTTTTAATTGAGTGTACAGCATCTTTGTTATTGTCTGTTTTCCCATTATCTGGAGTTTTGGGAAATATGGAAAATTCTGTGTGTGTGTGTGTGTGTGTGTGTGTGTGTGTGTGTGTGTGTGTGTGTGTGTGTGTGTGTGTGTGTGTGAACTCTACCGACCTGACATATCCCTTTGAGCGCGTTGTCTTGGAGATAACGCAGCCCACATTCTTGCCTCATACTTCCCTCATACTATCTTTATAACGCCTCATTCTTCCCTCATACTATCACTGTAACCGCTCATACTTCTCCACACTCTTTATATACCCTCATACTCTTCATACTCCCTCGTACTCCCTCATACTCTCCATATTTCTTCATGCTCTAATATATTCCCTCATGCTGCCTCATACCCCCGTCATACTCATACACTTCCCTCATACTCCCTCATATTTCCTTCATACTCCCTCATACCATACTCTTCTCACACCCCTCATGCTCTCTCTCTCTCTCTCTCTCTTTCAATACATTCTGCCAAAATTATATAAACTTAGCATTAAAAATTTCCCCGTCTCTGTAGCACATTCTGCTAACTTTGGCACCTGCTAACTTTGCTGCAAAATACAGTCAGAGTTTTATGAGCTAAGTTCCACAATATTCAGCGGAAAGTATTAATAGTTTTATGTGGCGGGAGGCGGAAAGTAGTAACTGGGAGGAGGAAAGTAGGAAGAGGTTGTGGATTGAGAGGAGGAAAGTATTAGAGGAGGGAAGGAGGGAGGAAAGTGGTGATGGTTGATTGGATAGGAGGAGGAAAGTAGTAAGTTGTGTGTGTGTGTGTTTGTGTGTGTATACCCTTTCAGTGCGAGAGGCTCATTCTGTTATGCATAAAGTCGCCGGGTGAGGTCTTAAGTATTTCAATTCTGGTCTCTTACTTTATGCAGTGTCTAAGTAAGCCCGTTCTGACTCTTAGATTTTCACCAGTTATTCGCCTTTAGAGATGAATTATCAACACAACCGGGGGAGGGGGGGGCACCAAGGAATTACATACTTTTTCACAAGCTGGAAGAAAGGAAGGGACAGTGGAAGGATCAGAGGATGAGGAAGTGAATATCGGGGGAAAGAACAAGTATCAGGACTTCACTCAACAATAAGGGGAATATCTGTAGGTAGGGGACTATCACAGACGAGCGGCACTGATAAGAAGAGCACCCCGAGCATCCAAACTTTTCCCCAGAATATTGTACGACCAGCAACATTTTTTTTTTCAATTTTCTCTGCTGGGTACACGATCGCTAGTGGAAAGACTTGACCCCAAAATTTTATCTGCTGGGGATTTGAACTTCGATTTTCGCGGTTGTGATCCGGATGTTGTCCAGTGTAAAGATAGATCTTGAACCCTGCACGACTGACTGACAAAATAAATAAATAAATAAATAAGATAAAAAATAAACATCCAGACATTCCCGAGGCCTTGCACTTCAAATTGGCGTGAAGACCTTGTCCAAAAGTCCCGTAGTCGGCTTGGGAATCGCACCTTGGACCTCTTGGTTGCGAGTCAAGTACGCTTCCAGTTGCACCATCGCAGCCCCCACCACTGCACCATCACCACATCAGCGCATTAAACCACTCTGACTCAGCACATGAACCCCGATCCATGAGATGACTGACATTTGAACCCCGACTCATGAGGTGACTAACATTTGATCTCCAAGAGACGACTAACATTTGAACCCCGATCCATGAAGTGACTGACATTTGAACCCTTATCCATGAAGTGACAGACATCTGAACCCCAGTCCTTGAGGTGACTGACATTTGAACCCCAATCCATGAGGTGATTGACATTTGAACCCCGACCCATGAGGTGATAGACATTTGAACCCCGACCCATGAAGTGACTGACATTTGTACGCCAGCCCATGAAGTGACCGACATTTGAACCCATGTCTTTGAAGTGACTGATATTTGAACCCCAACTCATGAGATGACTGACATTTGAACCCTTCTGCACTGGGTTTGTCTGGGTTCACCACTCTGATGCTTGTAACTTTAATCCAAGCCGCCTTTCATTTATTTTTCCTTCACACTCCTCCACTAGGGGACAGGGAAGAGTTTGGCTCGTATTTCTAGTAAAAGATCGTCGTTAATCCTGGGAGGTAAACTATAAGGGGCTTTTGTCCATCCTGGGAGAAATACTTGGAGGTTCCTTTCCACACACGCGATACTTCTGTACTGCCTCTTCTACACCGATTTTATTTTGACTATTACGTCTGCCTGTCTGACTCTCTCTCTCTCTCTCTCTCTCTCTCTCTCTCTCTCTCTCTCTCTCTCTCTCTCAGCCCTGACATTTTCCCCTCATCCTCCCTCTCCATCACACTCACATTAGTCTTTGCGTCCCTCCCCTCTCACCCTCCCAAGGATTTTTGGATATGTTTTTCGCTGAGTTTGTATTTTGTTCTTTCACACACACACACACACACACACACACACACACACACACACACACACACACACACACACACACACACACACACACACACACACATATGAAAACTTTAAAAAAATCCATTGGACACTGTAGCACCTGGTCTGAAAAAAATAGGAGAGTAAATATAGAAAAAAATAACGATACATAAGGAATATAAAATTTTTGGTTGATAGGTCGGTGATATGTCTGGTCCTTTTGCCATTCTGGGATCCGGATGAGTCAGCCTGTGTGTGAGAATGGAAGAAAATGTGAGACAGTGAGGAAACGTGGGAGAGAATGTAAGAAAGTGTGAGAGAGAGGAAACGTAGGAGGGAATGTGAGAAAATGTGAGAGAGGGAGGAAACGTGGGAGTGAATGTGAGAAAATATGAGAGAGTTAGGAGACGTGGGAGAGAATGTGAGAAATTGATGAGTAAAAATGCGTGAGAATGCAAGAAATCAAGCGAAGAGGTAAGAGATTGTAACAGACGGTAAGAAAATGTGTGAAAGTAAGAGAAAAATTCGAGATGTCTGGAGAAAATATGAGAGAATGTGAGAAAATACGAGAAATTTTTTTTAGAACAAGCGCAAGAATGTGAGAAAATGTGAGAGAATGTGAGAAAAGGTGGAAGAGAGTGAGAAAATTGTAAAGATTGTGAGAGGACGAGTATGAGAAAACGTTCGAAGCTGAGAGAAAATATGTGTGAGAAATTGTGAGAAAATGTGAGAGAATATGAGAAAAAGTGAGAGAATGAGAAAAAGTGAGAGACTGAGAGCAAGGAAAAATACGGAGAGCGCAAGGGGAAAAATAGGTGGAAATGTGGGAGTTACTGTAGTATGGAAGAAGAAGGAGAGGAGGGATCATAAGTAAGAGGATGATAGACACACAGACAGACAGTCAGAGAGAAAAGGTTGTGTGTGTGTGTGTGTGTGTGTGTGTGTGTGTGTATGCGCATGTGCGCGTGCGTGTGTCTGTATGTTTGCGTGTTTGAGAAATTATGCACGTCTTTATGAGCTTACACAGCCTTCCCCCTCACAAAAATCGTCGAAGCAGTATTAAAATATGTTCCAACTTGCTCTCTTTACTCCCCGAATCTTGTTAATATTTACCCCATAATTAAAAATGAAATTTGAGATTCAGAATTTACCCTTTCAGTATATTATGATTTATTTTTTTTGGTTTATTTTTTTTCTGTACCCGGACCATTTTTTTTACGTTAACCCCCTGAATCTTGTGACGTATTTCTGTGTTATTGTTTTCAGACATAGGTTCAAGTTACGAGTAAGGTTTTAAATTTCTCTGTCTGTCTGTCTGTCTGTCTGTCTGTCTGTCTCTCTCTCTCTCTCTCTCTCTCTCTCTCTCTCTCTCTCTCTCTCTCTCTCTCTCCTTATATTCCCGATCCCTATCTCTATATACAGTATATTTGTCCCTCTCTCAGTCTCTCTTTCTGCCCCAATCTACCCTTCACTCTCACCATTTAAGGCCAGCAGCTATGAATATCGAGATACTGTACGTGGTGGTTGAAGCTCTACTGGTCCTTCTAAACCCATTGTGCTTCCCGGTACAGCAGTCACGCGCCGGAACAAATGCTAGGTAATAGTTCAAAGCAAATAAAATATGATGGGATTGACTCACTTGCGTGCACCTGCCACCCTCCCCCACACCTTCTACTCCTGACCCCACTCCCTTCCCCCCTCCCCCTTTCCCCTGCCTCTTCTTCCTTCCCCCCACCCCTTTCTTCCCGCCTCCTCCTTCCTCTCCACTTTCCCCCTCCACCCACTTCACCCTCCTCCTGCGTTCACCTTTCTCTCTCCAACTCCGTCCCCTTCCCCCTGCACCCACCTCTCTATCCTCTCCACCTTCAACTCCTCTCCAGTTCCTCCACACTCTACCCCCACTATTCCCCACCCACCTTCCCTTCCCCCACCCACGTACACCCCACCCCTCTCCGTTACGCAAGTGGTTGAATCGCTGTTAATAAAAATGGAGGCATAACAAACGGGAAATACTGTTGTCGATTTTTGTCCAGTGCTGTTGTATATATGTAGTTGATATTAATGGGCTTAGTAGCAGGTGCGGTACGATCCAGGCCCGGGGGAAATAATAGCTGTTGGGAAATCTACTGTTTTGCGAGTTTTGACGATGATGATTGTGATAGTTATATGTGATGGAAGTTATGATGACTGTCAAGGAGAGCGTGGTGATTATGACTGTGGTTATGAATATGATGATGACTGATGGTGATTAGATGATGATGATGATGGTGATGGGGATGATGATGATTGTGAAGGTGAGGATGATAATAATTTTGATGACTGTGATAGCGAATATGACGATGACTGATGATAGTGGTCGTGAAGGTGAGGATGATGATGTGATGATCATGACTGTAATTATGATTATGACGATGACTGATGATGGTGATGGTGATGAGGGTGAAGCTGATGACGATATATTAAAAACTAAATAAAGATCTAAAATATTTTCCCGACCCAAACAACCTCATTCATCTGGCAAGAAAATCGTTCTCAGAGCTTCGACTAAGATGTTTTTTTCCCCCTTTTGTTTTTATTGGTCAGTATTCACGTTGGTTAAGTAGGATTTATGGAGTAGTTTATGTTAGTTATTGGTACGTAAATATGTGTGTGTTTACTGTTGGTACAATTTTCATACCCCTACAGGACACATACCAACACCCACACCGACATCCACACATTCACATCCACACCCACATGTACATCTCTACCCCCACACTCATACCTTCATCCCCACCCACATTCATGCCCATACCCACACCCACACCCAAACCCGCCCTCCCACACCCATATCCACATCCCCACCCATATCCACACTCCTGCCCAACTTATTGCAGGTCTTCTAAGTCAGGGAGAGCTTTGATTGCCTCTCACATGTTGCTCAAGTTTTTGAGTGGCTCATTAAAACGCACACGCAATCGCACGCACGCACGCACGCACGCACGCACACACACACACACACACACACACACACACACACACACACACACACACACACACACACACACACACACACACACACACACACACACACACACACACACACACACACACACACACACACACACACACACACACACTTGTCTCTCTCTCTCTCACCCACAACCTGTCCATCAACCTATCACAAACCACCTACGTCAGCCGAGCCTCTGATTGCCTCACATAAGTTGGCTGAGTGTCTGAGTGGCCCGTAATTGCTGCCAATCCTGTTACACTTTGCCTATCAGGAAAAAAAGAAGGAAAATGAGTGGTTGTCCCTTTTTCTTTATTGCTCATTTGGTGGTGTGGATGGTAGTGCTTCTGGGCAATTTTTCTTATCTTGTAATTATGGGCATAGCTTTTATTTTATTTATTTATTTATTTACTATTTACTCTATTTTTTTTCCCCTCTTCCGTGATAAAGGCGTCTGGCCATTGATACATAGGTAGATGTTTCTATTCAGCCTGTGTGAGACAGATTTTTATAGATAGACATCAAACTCAACATTAGCCCTCTCAGCAGACAGCCAGATAGACAGGCCACAAAACCGACAGCCAAAGAGAGTGATACCCTAGATAAGGAGGCCCGGGAGAAATGACAGCCTGTTTTGAAGGAAGCTTGATAACAGGCAGAGATAAAAATGATAAACAGACAGACAGCAAAACAGACAGACAGGCAACACAGTGATGACCCGAAACACGACAGGGGCGAGAGAAACGAGAACCCTTTTTGGAGGAAATTTGATAAGAGATAAAGCAGAAACAGATCAAAAGACAGACAGGCAGACAGAAAACCAGAGAGAGAGAGAGAGAGAGAGAGAGAGAGAGAGAGAGGACGAGACGTTATGAAGGAAACTTGTGTAAACTCAATCCAGGAGCGAGTTGCTGGGGAGGAGTTGAGGTTCATTTGAGGTGGCGGAGGGAGAGCAGATCGCCTAAAATATATAGGTTAATATCCCGACTAAATGCGTTTATGCAAAACTTCTGCGTGGGGCGTAAAGTTGGCTGGAGAGAGAGAGAGAGAGAGAGAGAGAGAGAGAGGACCACACCACTCTATCCTACTGCACCTCATCTATAACCCACGGCCTCACACCCCACTCATCCCCTTCTGTGCCACCCCCTCATGCATAAAGCAGGGTAAGCGTAGTCTGTGTGTGTCGTCTGGTCGTTCAATGGGATTACTTCCGACTTTCTCGCCCGTCGTCACCTCACAGAAAGCTAAGTTCTATGTGTCCTCGTCTCGTCTGTGTCTCTTTGTTAGCGTCATTGTCTCTTGCAGTTCTTTTCTCCTTCCCTTATTGTATTTTCATTCCCTCACCCTCACTTAACCTTCTACAAGCACTCGTCAGCTATCCCCCTCTCTAACCCTCTCTCCCATCCCAGCTTATTGTACTTTCATCCCTTTCAGTCTTTCTCTCCCTCTTTCTCAGTCTTCTAATTTTCTTCAGTCCTGGCCCTCTGTAGCACTGTCATCTATCATTACCCATTCCATTTCCTCCCCCGCTTCCCCTCAACCTTCTCCTGTCCCCCTTCATCCCTCTCTAACCTTCTATACCATCCCTATTAATTCTGTTTTCCCCTTTCAGCGTCTCTTAACCTTTTCATAGGTCCCTTCAACCCTCTCCTTCATCCCTGCTCATTCTGTTTTCACCCCTTCACCCTCTCTCTACCCTCTCCTAGTCACCTTCAACTCTCTCCAACCCCTCTCCAACCTATATTTGCGCTAACAGCCCCCTCGTCTTCAATGCATTTTACAAGCCCTCTTTCAAAGCCCTGTTCAATCTGTTTCTACCTCTCCAGCTTCTCTCATCCTCCACCTAACCTTTTCAACCCTGTCCCCGAACCTTTCCTAGCCTATCTTTACGCTACCATCCCCCCACCGTCAATACATTATACAGATTCTCCCGTTCTCTGAGCCCTGATCAATCTGCTCTTCCCCCTTCTGCCAAACTCCCTCAGCCCTATCCACATTTTCACTCCCACAGCCTCTCTCTGCCCTCTCATGCCCTCTTCAGCCCTCTCTTCCAGCCCTAACCAGCTTTTTTTTTTTTTTTTTTCTGAACTTTTCCTTGCTCTTGTCTAACTCACTGTCTCCTTCACTTTTCTGTTCCGTCCCTGCTCATTCTTTTTTCACCCCCTCCCCCTCTCTCTACCCTCTCTTAGCGACCTTCATCCCTCACCCCCATCCTTCCCCAGACTATATTTACGCCAGGATCCCTCCGCCTTCAATGTATTATAAGTGCATGTAACGTGAGGCCGGGGAGGTGAGGGGAGACACTAAAGATGAAAGAGTAACTTATCCCCTCTTGTGAATCTGAGGAGAAACTTGTTGAGGGAGGGGAGGCGCTCGTGTGGGGTAGGGGGGCGTGGAGTGGCTGCCCGGTAATGGAAGAGGTGATGATGATTATAAAGAATGATGAAGACAGAACAGTGAGGCTTGGGGGAAGAGGAGTAGATGAGTGACTGTTTAGAAGTGGAATAGGCGATGATAATGATGATGATGATGATAAAGAAAAGAAAAGCAAGGCAGTGCGTCATCAAAATCACTGACTTGTTGGTGAAGTTTCTCAAAAGGGTTCACAAGCGCTCAAGTAAAAGAATTCCTTGTGGTTAACTGCTTCCTCAGTACCACCCAGGGACGTGTGACTGGTCTCCAATGCCTTAAATGCCCGAACTCAGTACCCTAGCCTCGGGTTCTTACTCTTGTCTGCGGTGATCAATAATTTATAAAGAAGAGGAAGGAAGGAAGGTAAATGAACAAAATCCAGGCAGGCGTAATTATAGAGAGTGGCTTGAACCCCCCGTGACAATAGTGTCCGAAAGCTGGTACAATGAAACCACTAAGTCCTGTATGCGATATTTAGCTGAGAGAGAGAGAGAGAGAGAGAGAGAGAGAGAGAGAGAGAGAGAGAGAGAGAGGGGAGAGTGTGTGTGTGTGTGTGTGTGTGAACATTATTTATGTGTATATATGTCTATGTATACTTGCAAGCTTATGTGTCTGCCTGTCTGTGTACCTATGCGTGTAGCCTATGTGCGCGTGTATGTGTTGCCCGGGTATGTATGTCCGTGTGCAACTGCGTGTACGTGAATTGTTCCCTCAGTGTCCGTCTTTTCCCACGAGCCAAACAATGCCACTCGGTAAATAATAGATGAGGCTTTCAGAATCCGGGCAGCGGACCTGTTGTTTATGATTTTATTTTTATTTTCATTTTTATTTTTTTGTGCCATTCGAGATTCAGGTTTAGTTCCGGGTTGGTTAATGTGGATGGAGAATGGGATTTGGAGAGAGAGTATTTGGTGATACGAATTTTGTGGAGAGAGAGAGAGAGAGAGAGAGAGAGAGAGAGAGAGAGAGAGAGAGAGAGAGAGAGAGAGAGAGTTGTATTCATGCATGTATGGGTGGCAGATTTATTTCCGGGTTTGAAAAATGTATTTAGAGAATGTGTGTGTGTGTGTGTGTAATTCACCGGGTCGGTCAGGATCACTTGATGATCGTGATAGTCAGCTTTTACCCTCCCGGAAGGGAGCTGAGAGCTCATATAGTCTGATCCAAGGGCAAGGCTGTGACCTTCACACACGCACACACCCGTCCCCTTGCTCAAGGGGGACAGTAACCACCCACTTCATCAGTGAAACTTTTCGCAACCTGAGCGAGGCGCGAACTCCCGTCCACCAGTTGGCAAGCGGGAACGTTACCACTGCACCAGCGAGCGGTGTGTGTGTGTGTGTGTGTGTGTGTGTGTGTGTGTGTGTGTGTATGTGTAAATGAGACAAGATTATTTCCGGGATTTAAAAAGTATAGCTAGAGCGTGAAACATATATGAAGGGATTTACTACATGTATTGTGAACTGACTTGCAGGATCGAGAGGGGCTTATTGTTTTTTTCCCTTTTTTATATAATGTTTTTAATTCGAATTGTGAAGCTGGAGATTGAGATTTATTTGAAGGCTTTTATTATTATTATTATTATTATTATTATTATTGTTATTGTTATTATTATTGCTTCTCACCCATCACCGTATGAGAAAAAGATAATGTTGATGATGATGATGATGATGATGGTGCTGATTATGATGGTGATGACGATGATGACGGTTATGTCGATGATGATGGTGATGATGATAATGATGGCGATGATGATGGTGATGATGGTGACGCTTATGGTGGTATTGATTGGTGGTCATTAATGTATGCTTGCTAATTAAGAACTGGTACTATTTACACCTCGTTGGGCTGATTGAATGGGGTAATTTTCCCTTGATAATGGAAGGAATAATTTAGGTACCTTTTTTTAGGTTGTTATAGGAAAGAGAGACTGGAAGGTGAGAGAGAGAGAGAGAGAGAGAGAGAGAGAGAGAGAGAGAGAGAGAGAGAGAGAGAGAGAGAGAGAGAGAGGGAGAATATGAAATAGAGTTTTTCTTCCATCGTTCTTCTCCATTTTTTTCTCATCGTCCTATTCATCCTCCACCTCCCTGTTCCCCCCCTCCCCCTTTCACTCTATGTTACGTTACTCTTCTTTCCTCCTTCCTCTTTTCTTTTACCTCTTTCTCTGTCTCTTCTCCTTCTTTATTATCTTCGCCTTTCTGGTTACATATCCACCTCCTTATTATTGACCATTTCTATCTTCTCTTTAATATTCTTTTGCTGCTCCTCCTCTATAATATATCTTCTTCCCTTATATCTCTCTTCTGTCCCTCAGCCTCCTCTTATTTATCTGCGTTAACTTGTCGTCGTTCCCCCTACGTCGCCCTCTGTCTTCCCCTGTCTGTCATAAGGTAACTAAAGCTTAAGTTTTCTACCTTTTTCCATCTCGTTTCCCCTGACCTTTTCGTATCCAGTAAACTGGTCTTGTGCTTTGCTCAAAAATATTCCAGTTCTTCCCCTTCGTGACCCCAGGCTCATCTGAACGTGAACCCGGTGATTGCAGGCTAAAGTTGCCCTTCTCCGGCAGTCCACCACCCTCCTTTCGGGGGATAGGGAGGGAGTTGAGCGACATATTTATAACAGGCAGTGGGGCAGCTCGGTTCCCTGTGTGGCACCACGGGAAGGCGTCTCTCTGTAGCCTATAGAGAGAAGGAACAGCACAGAAATCCAGAAAATAGTGAAACTGGAAAGTTGTAGGGCAGACAGTTAAAAAGTTTCAATATTACATAAACTTTGGCAGTTGGGTATTCCGGGTACTGAATAGTTTTGACTCTCGCTGCTTTCTTATGTAAATTCTGACTTTTCGCTATTTTATCTCAACCCTGCCTTGTCCTTCCCTCTTGATTTTCTTCTCCTTCCTCTTGGCTTTCGCTTTTCTCCTTCTCTTTCTCCCAAGTACTTCCTTTTCTGTCGGTTCTCCTATCATCTCTTCTCCTCTAGCTCTGTCCACTTCATTCTTTTCCTCTGCTGCAGCTAACACAATATTCGTCCTCTCCACGTATTTTCATTTCCTCCTCCTCCTCTTCTGTTTTCATTTTTTTCCCTCCATTTCTTTACACTGTCCGTATGACCTTTTTTTTTTTTGTCCACATATTTCATTCACATTCTCCTACAACTTTTCCCAAATCCATTTCACTATCAGTTCGATAAACTATTTTTCTTGGTATTTATATTTTTATTGTTTCCAGAAGTAGCAAAGTTTCTATATATCATCCTGAATACTGTTGACTTCCAGGGAAACTCAATATAGATATTATCGACACCCATATAAAAGGTTTTTTGAAAGCTGAACTGCGTGTCGGAGTTGTATTTATTGTGGTGTGTCTGGTAATTTTGAGTTGATATTATTATTATTATTATTATTATTATTATTATTATTCTTATTAGCATCATTATCATTATCATCAACATGATCATCATCGTCATCATTATTATTTTTATTATTAGCAATGACGCTAGTATAACAATACCTTTCTCAGCTATTAAGCTTCGAGAAATAGGCATCAAAAGGAAGATAAATTTCTCGTAGTTAAAGTGAAAGAACTATTATCACTATTTTGTTTAACTGTATCACTACAGAGAGGTCCTTTCGTAGCCAAATAAAACAATCTGAGGAAAATAAGGACATAAATACGTAAAATAAGTAAATGAAATAAGTCGTTCTAAGATGGCTGAGTGGATATTTGTCATATGGTAAAAACAAGAGCAGAGAAAAAATAGGTCTTCCGTTCCAGAGAGAGAGAGAGAGAGAGAGAGAGAGAGAGAGAGAGAGAAATTTCAAACGTCTTTATATATATATATATATATATATATATATATATATATATATATATATATATATATATATAAAACAAACCACCAGCATCCCGTTTCGTCCAGCCATTGACAGTCTACCTATACAAAGCTCTTAAATCATTCAGCACACATTTTGAACTAACTCTCATGGACGTGAATAGCAAATATCTAACCTCCCTCCCTCTCTCTCTCTCTCTCTTTCACACACACACACACACACACACACACACACACACACACACACACACACACACACACACACACACACACACACACACACACACACACACACACACACTTGCATACGTTTTCCTCCATCTATTTCACAGTCCCCGTGCATATCTGTCAGTCAGTGTGCTCGTCTAGCATACCTTTATTTTCCCCTTTTACTACATATTTTTTTTCCTGTGCCTGGATTTGTGAGTGTACCTTTCCCTCTCTCTCCACCCTTTCCTCCCTACTGTCATGCTGTCCCAGTCAGTCTGTCTTCCTATTTACATTTTTTTTTATCTATCTCCATTTACGCCTGTGTTCCCCTCTCACTCACTGTCAGTCTCATTCTTTCATGCTTTGTCTTTCTCCCTATCTACTGTATATAACTTTCTTTGTCTATGTTTCTCTTTCTTCGCTTGTCCTTCTGTCTCTGTCAGTCTATGTACTTATTCTACAGTATTTTATCTACTTCTGCGTGTACATTCCGCTCTTACTCAGTCTCTCCCAGTCCTTCCAACTTTCAATCTATCTGTCTGTCTCCCTGTCTATATACCTTTGTCTGTATAGGTTTCTCTTTCTCCCACTTCCCTGTCTTCCCTCTCAATCGGTCCACCTATTGTACAGTTATCAATCTCTATTTAGTCATCGTCCCCTTTCATCCACCGTCTCTCCCAGTCTATCAAACTCTGTCTGTATCTCTGTCTGTCAGTCTATACACATTTGTCTGTCTGTCAGTCTGTCTCTGTCTGTCTGTCTCTGTCTCTGTCTCTGTCTCTCTCTGTTTTCTCAGTATATGTTTCTCTTTCTCTCTCTCGTTTGCCCTTCCCATCTGCCCACAAAGCCAGCCAATTTTTACTCTTATGTTGGATATTATTGACACCGGCGCCCCTCTGCTGTCCCCCTTTCAGTATGCTCACCTGTATACTTTTTCCACACAGTCTCCATTTCTGTGTGTGTGTGTGTGTGTGTGTGTGTGTGTGTGTGTGTGTGTGTGTGTGTGTGTGTGTGTGTGTGTGTGTGTGTGTGTGTGTGAGAGAGAGAGAGAGAGAGAGAGAGAGAGAGAGAGAGAGAGAGACAGAGAGAGAGAGTTTACTTTTCCCCCAGTATCCTGCTATCTCTCACGCATCTGTCTACCTCTCTGTTCTGTCCATATTTTCTCCCCTACCTGCATTCGATTGTGCTTTTCTCCCCTTCTCCCACCGGGCCACAAAGCTGAGCCAATTTTCCTTTTATTCCAGCTTTTGTTGACACGGCGCCCCCCTTCATCGCCCCCTCCATGTACTTCCACTGGTAATCCCTTGTAATAGTATGGAGGTGTGTGTGTGTGTGTGTGTGTGTGTGTGTGTGTGTGTGTGTGTGTGTGTGTGTGTGTGTGTGTGTGTGTGTGTGTGTGTTTTATTTCAATATTTCTGTATATGTGGTAGGGGCGACTTTTGTGATAGTAAGTTAGCGTGTTTGTGTCTGACTTTGTGTATGTGTGTGCGTGCGTGCGGGTTTTGTGTGTGTATTTGTGGAGTAAACACTGGGTTCATATGAGTTTCGTTGTTATGTACATATCTTCCCTGGTTTTGTCATTTCCTATTTCTTTACGTGTGCTTTTTGTGTGTACATGTGCATCATTAATGTGTAAACGCTTAACCATTTTCATGCACATACCAGACTTCTTAGTGTACATGCCTTCTTGAACACACACACACACACACACACACACACACACACACACACACACACACACACACACACACACACACACACACACACACACACACACACACACACACACACACACACTTTCACTTATCCCCCGAAACACACCTACATACACACACATAGCCTGTACACCTTACCCCATGTGCACCAACCGATGGCGCACACACCCGCTAGTTAATATTAAAGAAGTTGTGAGCGGACGTTGCGATAAAAATGTACAACGGTGTTCATTTTAATATTTCATAAGGGAGTGGAAGCAAGTAATGAAAATGGAGAGGTGGCGAAGGGGAGTCGGAGCTATTTTTCTTTATGAGAGAGAGAGAGAGAGAGAGAGAGAGAGAGAGAGAGAGAGAGGTAGTGTGTGTGTGTGTGTGTGTGTGTGTGTGTGTGTGTGTGTGTGTGTGTGTGTGTGTGTGTGTGTGTGTGTGTGTGTGTGTGTCTGTGTGTGTGTGTGTGTGAGTGAGTTCTGACACGCGCATATTCACTTAATATATATGTGTACCTTGTAGTCACGTATTGGAAGAGAGAGAGAGAGAGAGAGAGAGAGAGAGAGAGAGAGAGAGAGAGAGAGAGAGAGAGATTCAAAACCTTCATACACACACAGTCGTACCCAAGCCAGCCCAAACACAGACCGAAACAAACCACTCCCAGTAAGCCAGCTCTTTCAATGCCCCCTCTGTAAGCATATCACGGACTGGTGTTTTAATGCCCCAGCCAAATGAGATTAAGCTCCGAGCCAAGGCAGTAATATTTACGTCTTGGATCGCGCCACTGCTAACTTCATGTACATGCTAGCAGTGATTTTTAGGTGAGGGAGCATGTCTAGGAGCGGCTGTGTCTGCCAGTCTCACGTTTAATGACTTTCGGTCGCGGGGTTCTGAAGCCACATAAACTGGCGATTTTAGTGAAGCCACACCACACCACACCACACCACGCCACACCACACCACACCATATCACCCTCTCACACCACACCACACCACGTCACACCACACCAAGACCAAGGGTCGTGAAGTTCCCGCATCTGGTAATTTTGTAATAGATCTTTAAAGGTTTCGTACTGTTATTTAGGTAGATGGTAACCATTTTTTTTAGAACTTGCGTGACGCCATACTATAAAAAGAATTGATGTTAGGAGTTATTTTTTGGTGGATACACACTTTCTAACTCTTCCATCACACACACACACACACACACACACACACACACACACACACACACACACACACACACACACACACACACACACACACACACACACACACACACACACACACACACACACACACACACACACACACACCACTCTAAATCATGACCTAATCCTGTGCAGTGCAATGAATAGCCGACTGTGGGAGTGTGTGTGAGTGTGGGAAAGACGGGCTGATCTCACACAAGGTCCAGTAATCCCACCTGGGCAGAGATATCAACACTCACGGTGATTTGGAATGTTGTGTTGCGAAGTTCTGGGTGTGGACAATATTATGTGACCGTATTTTAAGTAGCATAGGAGGCTTCATAGATCCTTTCCCTTAGTGATTTAGTTAGCGTATTAAATCAGTAAAATAAAATGGCATTGATAATATAGAAGAAGGTATTAAGGTGCAGAAGAAATTAATAAGAAAGATGTGGGTGTCCTTTTTATTCTAGATGCCACCAGAAAGTTCTTATCAATCTTTAGCATGTCATTAACCCCATCAGTACAATATTTCCTTTAGAATTCAAGATATTGTTTTGTACTGGTGGACGATATTACGGATTTATATGTGGGGTGTTATTAGGTGTCACTTATTTGGTGTCAGTTAGAGGCCAGGTATCATATTTTGGTTACTGTCAGACGATTTATTTATTTATGGAGAGCCAACCCCCTCTAAAGGATTAACTATTTATATATCCATCTACCGTCTGACGTCTTAATCCCGTAATGGGTGGCCATAAACGAATCGCCTCCATTTCAGCTCATCGTCTGTCATTTGGCTGCCTTCACTCCAACTCACACCCTAACCTATACCTCTCCGCCCCAACCCTCCAAAATGTTCCGCTAAGCTTAATAAAAACATAAAAACAGAAAGAAGAATACGCTATTGTCCCACACTATAGATAAAAAAATTACAACACCAGTCAGAAGCGCCATAAATCGCTCTATAAACACGCCATTAAAACACAATACAAGCTGTCTCGCTGAAAAATATATAAGCCCTTCACCCCATTACACTCAAATCGCAGCTCCCCGTCAATAATGTACGTTGGAGCTCTTTACCTATGCAGTGAGCCAGAAAATGTAGATGTGTTGTATTTATGAATTTAGTAGCTGCTGCTGGTACTCTGTTTATCTGTCTGTCTGTGTCTGTCTGCCTGTCTGTCTGTCGGCCTGTCTCTTGGTCTGTCTCTTTATCTTTGTGTCTGTGTTAATTTATTTGTCTGTCTACCTGTCTATCTGTCTGTCTACATCTTTATCTGTATCTATCTGTATGTATGTATGTATGTATGCATGTATCTGTATGTCTGTCTATCTCTGTATCTGTCTATCTATCTATCTGTCTATCTATCTATCTATCTATCTGTCTGTATATCCATCCATCGACCCACCCATCTTTACATATGCAGTGAGTAATAAAATGCAGCAATGTAATATTTATCATTTTAATGCTAATGTTGGTATTCTGCAGGGAATATTCATGATGTGGATCTTGTGTTGTTGATGGTGGGGATGGAGGATTTATTCGGATTTATTTATTTATTTACTGAGGAGGAGGATATGTTTTGGCTGCGGATTATCGGTGAAGGAAATGGTGTTATATACTGTACCGCTTATCTGTCTTTAGGTGTCTGTCTGTTCACCTGTTTGTATCTCTGACTATCTCTGTATCCATCTATCTGTCTGTCCATCTGCCTGTCTGTCTAGTGTATATGTGTATCTGTCAGTGGTATGTTAAAAAAGTCTCCGTGAAGACGGGGATGAGAGGTATGGCAGTGTGAAGTGTGGTGGTACGAGGTATGGTACAGTGTGTGGTTTGATAGTGTGTGTGTGTGTGTGTGTGTGTGTGTGTCAGTGAAAGGTGTGGTAGTGTCAAGTGTGGCAGTGGGAGATATGTACTGTAGGATGAGGTGTGACAGTGTGATGTGTGACAGTGTAAGGAATGATAGTGTGAGGTATGATAGTGTGTGGTGTTTCTGTGGTGTGGTGGTGAGGTGTGGCAGCGTGAGATATGGCAGTGTGAGGTGTTGTAGTGTGAGGTGTGGCAGTGTGCAGTATGGTGGTGTGTGGTGGCGTGAAGTGTGGTAGTGTGTGGTATGGCAGTATGGTAGTGTGAGGTGTGGCAGTGTGAGGCATGGTAGTGTGTGGTGTTTCTGAGGTGTGGTGGTGTGAGTTGTGGCAGTGTGAGGTATGGTAGTGTGTGGTGGCGTGTAGTGTGGTAGTGTGAGGTGTGGCAGTGGGAGGCATGGTAGTGTGTGGTGTTTCTGAGGTGTGGTGGTGTGAGGTGTGGCAGTGTGAGGCATGGTAGTGTGTGGTGTTTCTGAGGTGTGGTGGTGTGAGGTGGGGCATTGTAAGGTGTATTTTTCCAAATCTGTATAAATTGTCTAAAGAAAACAGGAATAAAATTGTAAATACATCATCGTGCCCAAAGGCTTAGTGCTTGATTCCTTGTTTGCTTGCATGCATCAGGCAGCCTTTGTTACATGTAGCCGCCCCTCCTCTCTCTCTCTCTCTCTCTCTCTCTCTCTCTCTCTCTCTCTGTCACTGTCTGTCTGTCTGCCTATCTGTCTGTCTGTCTGTCTGTCTGTCTGTCTGTCTGTCTGTCTCTCTCTCTCTCTCTCTCTCTCTCTCTCTCTCTCTCTGTCACTGTTTGTCTGTCTGTCTGTCTGTCTGTCTGTCTGTCTGTCTGTCTGTCTGTCTGTCTGTCTCTCTGTCTGTCTGTCTGTCTGTCTCTCTCTCTCTCTCTCTCTCTCTCTCTCTCTCTCTCTCTCTCTCTCAGGCAGCCCCTGTCTCAAACACAGTCACCGGAATGACATTACCTGAGGGAGTGGCGGCAGAGGGAGAGAGAGAGAGAGAGAGAGAGAGAATTTCGTGTGGCGTAGGCGCGCGAGTGTGTGTATACTCGTATGTGTTTGTATGTTTGTATGACCATGTGTGTATGTGTGTGTGAAGGTTTTAGCATTGTATGTGTGTATACGTCCATAACCATGCAAGCATACTTTTGACCTTGCACTTATTATTTAAGAGTGTGCGTGTTTGGCTGTCTCATAAAAAGGAACCCTGTTTGATAATCTTTGTACACACACACACACACACACACACACACACACACACACACACACACACACACACACACACACACACACACACACACACACACACACACACACACACACACACACACACACACACACAATATCTAATCTACCTGCATACCTATTTGCCCACCTACCTACCTACGTGTCTATCTATCTATCCATCTATCTATCTGTCTGTCTGTCTATATGTGCGGAATTGGTTACCCTAACTCTTATTCCCGTCTTTAATAATTTAAAAATAGATATGTATTCAGTAACCCACGTTGCGTCTTTCAAGGAGTGACCTCGATGTGAATAACCTTCCGACATAACAGTTCTACCTCGGCATCCAATAGTCTTCAGTAATCATCAGACAAAATTGAAAAGATACTCGATTCCATGTCTGAATTCCCCTTCCTCTTCGACCCCATGTCTTTGTGTGGCCCTTCAGAGTACGTGCTGGAGTGTTTGTGCTTTGTGTGTTTCGGTAAATGGGATTAATATTAAGCCAAGTTTGGGGCGTGGTTGCGTGTCGGGGATTGTGGGGAAATCTGCATGTGTTTACATTTGAATACATCTGCGTGGAATTCAGGCCGAGACGAAGATCCCTGGGTGTGCCGCTAAAGACTGCCTCTCTCGAATCGTTGATGGACTGGGTGTGGGCGTGTTTGGGTGTGGGTGTTGGAATGAGAGGTTTAATGGGTGTTTGGGTGTGGGTATTGGAGTGAGAGGGTTAATGGGTGTTTGAGTGTGGGTATTGGAATGAGAGGGCTAATGGGTGTTTGGGTGTGGGTATTGGAGTGGGAGGGCTAGTGGGTGTTTGGATGTGGGTATCGGAGTGGGAGGGTTAATTTACACGTCCAAAACTCTTTGTGTATTGACTAGAAATTTTTTTTTATTAGTTTGTACTAAAAGAGAAAGGGACTGAAAAGAAAGAATGGAGGATAACACGAGCGTCCAGTATATGATTTAATTTCTTCATCACAATAATAAAGTAATAAAAATGATAAATAATACTAAGTGGGAAACCAAATCCATTCACCACGAATTTTTTCTCAAGCTGAATAGAATGGCCAGGAATGAGCAAGAAAATACTGAAGAACATCATTGTACTGAATGAGTTAATAAAAACTATAAATAGTAAAATAGTACATCACTTTGGATAATGCAACAGACGTCAGGGAAAAACAAGAGTGAGAGATGTAGCACAGAAAAGCAGAGGGTGACTCAACTGTTCCCTCTATAACCGAAATAAGCAAAGAAAGTAAAAAGATAATCAGAGCTTAATACAATTGACTTAGAAGTTGATATAAATGAAGTAAAAATTAAGAAATGGTTCAGACCCCGCAAACGAGCAACAGAAGTAATGGTTTCTCTGACTCAGTAATAAAAGCCAGTCGAAGTTCACGGTATTTAAGTAAAAAAACGATAGGTAAAAAATTCATATCTCTCGAACGTGCAACAGAAATAAAAAATTCTGTGAGTAAATTATGAAAGACAAGTGAGAGGGAGTGCTCTGAAAAGTGAGAGTGTTGGACGTTCAGGTTAGTATTTAATAGAGAAAAAATGGAAGAATGAGGAAGCAATGTAAAATTTAGCAAATGTCGGTTTTTGAGTGATTAAGTTATGAGGGAAAGGGAGAGAATGGGTGTAGATACTGAGAGAGAGAGAGAGAGAGAGAGAGAGAGAGAGAGAGAGAGAATTTACGAGCTGTCAAGATTCACTTCCCGAGGTGACAGTGAGGTGCGGTGCCCGGAAAATATCGATTGAACAGAGTCTGGAAAAAAGTGACAGAAAAACGGGATTCACAAGAAAAACAAGAATCATATTGAAACTCGAGGTGAAAAATCGGTCTTGGAGGGTTTGTAGGTCGCTAGTAATCATTTTCCACTGGGAAGGGTGAATGGAGATTGATAGTAAAATGGGAAAAATGAAGAAGATACATGAAGATTGATGATGCAGTAACAAAAATCACGTTGAAAATTGTGGAAATATAGGTGAGATGATAGTTCTGAACTGAATAAAAAGTAAACAAAGAAAATTGATGAAGAGAGAGAGAGAGAGAGAGAGAGAGAGAGAGAGAGAGAGAGAGAGAGAGAGAGAGATGGATGGATGCTGAGAAAGGTAGAGACTGGCTTACTTGTAACAGACAAAATCGTTAAGAAAACCGGCGATCGAAAGATGAATGGATAAACCAGCCATTGGGAGCTGTCAAGAATAATTTCCAAGGTGACAGTGAGAGGAGCTGTGAAGGGAAATGTGGATTGAAGGGGATGAGGGAGGAGTGGCACAGTAAACTCAGTGATCGATAGAGCTGTGAGAGAAATCCAAAGCAGGTTGTGGAAGAAACTGGATGAGACGATATTTGCTGGCTGTCTACAATAAATTCCTAAGATGATACTGAAGGGAGCTGATTACAAAAAATGAAAGAGGGAGCTGAAGTAACTGGATGATATGTTGTATGGAAAAATGAATATTAACAGGGTACAGATGGAACAAGAAAGGAATGACAGTGATGATGATGATTATGATGATGATGACAGTATGACGAGAGAAAAAAAAAAGGAAAAAAGGAGAAAGAAAATAAAGACTGTATGGGAGTACCTGTGAGGCACTATATTTTTTGTATGAAGAGAGGGAATACTCACATATAAAACACAGAATGGGACAGGAAGAGGTGACTTTTATTTGTGAGCTGCCAAGACATATCCGTAAAGCGAGAGTGAGATAACCTGCGCAGAATTTAAATAACAATAGGATAAAATGCATTGAAACATAAGTTGCAGTAAATTTACCTTCAGAAAAACGGAGGTCGACTGAGCACCAAAAAAAAAAAAAAAAGATAAAAGGGGAATTACTAATAAAAAAAAAAGGTTAAATCGATATTAATCTCATCACAAATATTTTTTAAAATTTATTCTTGCAACTACCATTTTTTTTTTTTTTTTAGCTTAGGGGTGATTTTCCGAACTGAAGGAGGTTAGATAATATTTTTTTAATCCTCTCACTGCAAAACGTCATTCCAAAACTGGATGAAATCGACAGGCGGCAGCAGGGAAAAAAAATTAATACGTGATTATAATGAGGGAATTAAAAGATGCAACGAACCCTTCCCCTCGGAGCGAAGAAAGTGAGGTGAGGGGAGACGGGAGTGTCTGTGTGAGGGGTTGAGGGGACATCCGGAGCGATATACAAGGGGCGGCCACTGTTATACCTCGTCTCCCCTCATCTTCCCTTGCCCCTTACCCCACACCTTTCTCCTCATCCCTCATCTTTCACTATTTCTTCCCTCATCTCCCCACTCCCTTCATCACTTATCATCTCTTTGCCTCTCTCCCCTCGCCCCACATTTCCCCTTACCCCTCAGCTCGTCTCCCCTCGTCCGCTTCTTGTTCGGATTGTCTTACTTGGTCTTCCCCTTCTTCGTTTACTTCTTACAAATCTCCCTCCTCCTCTTGTTTCTCCTTCTCCCTTTTGTTCCCTAGTACTTCTTTTTTTTTCTCCTCCTCCTCCTCCTCCTCCTCCTCGTCTTCCTCCTTCTCCTGCTCCTCCTCCTCTCTTCTTCTTTCGTCTCTGCATAATTTTTTCTTATCTTCCTTACACCCATGTATAATACTGGGAGCAATTTTTAGGTTGAAAAACATTGATTTTTATTTATAGTTCTCAGCCTCAGCCTTCACCTCTCGTTATATATTATTTCCTGGTATACTTTTCTTAATTTCTGACCACTCTGTCTGTCTGTCTGTCTGTCTCTGTCTCTCTGTCTCTGTCTCTGTCTGTCTGTCTGTCTGTCTGTCTGTCTGTCTGTCTGTCTCTCTCTGTCTCTCTCTCTCTCTCTCTCTCCTGGATTAGGCTAAATTGTGTGTGTGTGTGTGTGTGTGTGTGTGTGTGTGTGTGTGTGTGTGTGTGTGTGTGTGTGTGTGTGTGTGTGTTTCATCATCACTCCGTCTCATTGAATGACTTAAGCCCCACGGAACACACACACACACACACATACACACACACACACACACACACACACACACACACACACACAGTGAATAATACTGGCGCTTCGTTTGATATATTCCCTTCCTAGTGTGTGGATGAAGGGCGGGGGAGAGGGAGAGGGGGAAAAGGAGGGGAGAAAGAGAGGGGGAGGGGGAAAAGGAGGGGAGAAAGAGAGGAGGGAAGAAGAAGAGGGGGGAGAAAGAGGAGGAAAGGGGAAGGAGGAGAGGGATGGGGTAATGGAGGAGGGAGGAAGGGGAAGGATACAGGAAGAGTGGGGAGAAAATGAGGGTGAGGGAAGGAGGGGGTGGAGTGGGAGAGAACGGGGGGCGGCGACTATATAATCTTGCCTTTGTTCACTTGCATCTGTGCCTGAACGGAGGAGGGAAGGAAGGGAGGGAGGGAGGAAGGAAGGAGGGGAGGGAAGGAAGGAAGGAAGGAAAGAAAGAGGGTGTTTACCAGCTAAAGGATATACCATTAGCATTGAATATCTTGCTAGCCATTATTACTTGTTGATTCACTCATCTTATTTCACCTCGTAGCAAACAAATGAAATACTGAAAAGAACTTGCATCACACTGGGAGACCTGCTGTAATTGTCCTTCACATCTGAAGGCTGTAATATTTTCCTATGCATTTCTTGTTTGCCAGTATTGCTTGTCCTTTCACTCCTCTAAATACACCTCATCCGCATAAAAAGAAATCATAAAATAAAATAAAAATAAATGTGGAACGATCTTGTAAGTATATACAGTATATGAAGGGATTTGCCTGTATATTTCTTGCTTGCTAAAGGATATGAAGTTGCCCTGTGAATTTCTCTCATTTATTGCTCCTCTAGTCATTGTCTCGATTTCCATCTCAAGACCAAAGTCATGGTGTTTAAGTGAGCCCAGAGGCATATTGAGGGACTTGCTTGTAATTTGCATGCACGTCTGAAGGTTATGAGATTGTCCTATGAATATCTTGCATACTCTTCATTGCAGTTTATCGGTAGGGTTTCTCTGATATTAAAGCGTAGATGGCGAGTCCTAGAGTGAGCTTCCTGACTTGTAGATTGTGCTTTTAAATTGCTTGCTAGTCGAGGGTTATAAGATTGTGCTGAGTATCTTATTCCTAGCTCAGAACTAATGCTCCTCAGAGGTCATGCAGCCACGAATGAGAACATTTGAGAGGTCGATTTCCAATAGATGAGAATAACTGGCTGTATTCATTGTCTTACTCTCCTTCCTTTGCATATGGACAGACCAACGTAATATTTTTCTCTCTCTGGTATGGAGCTTGAGAAAATAAAATAAAACGTCATCGGGCTGAAGGGTTTAAAGGTACTTATGTTATATCAATTGAAGAAAATCTTTACCTTACTTGATTTATGAAAAAAGAAGAACCAAGGGATTTTTTTTTTCTTTGTTCGACCAGCTTCCTTGTTGCCCTAGGAATGTATACAGAAGAACCAACCAAGATATTTTTTCCCCTATATTGTGTTGCGAAATCGTGCGTAGAAAAGAACCGACCCAGATATTTTTCTTTTACACGGATTTTTCTGTTGGCTCAGGGCGTGATTTTATTCTGCATGCGCGTGTACGTCCCGGCTGAGGCCCCGGCTTACTTCTCCTTCTAAGTAAATTTGCATACAGTTATGAATTTGAGAGGAAGCGGCAAGGAGGTGCGGGGAGGGAGAGGGTGGGAAAGGGAGGGAGAAAGAAGAGGAGGAGGAGGAGGGAGAGACGAGATTAAAGAACAAGAAGGGCATGGGAAAGGAGGGGGGGGGGAGGAGAGGACAAGGAAGAGGAAGAGAGGAGAGGAGACGAGAGGAGAGGAGAGGAGGAGGAGGAGGAGGAGGAGAAAAGATGAGGGACTGGATTAAAGAACAGGGTGACAAGGGGAAAAAGAAGGAAAGGAGGAGGAGGAGGAGTTCCAGGATGGAGGAGGAAAGACGAGGCTAGAGTTGAGAATGAGAGAGAGAGAGAGAGAGAGAGAGAATTATAAAAAGAACTAGTATCATCCAAACATAAAACTCTGACCTCTTTTCTTATTACTGGTATCTGTATTTTATGAGAATTCTAGTATATTTTTTGAAGGCTCTCTAATATTCTCTAGTATATCCAGGTGTGTTGTATATGTTTTTTTTAGTTACAAAATACAGAACGCAGAATAAATCGCGAAAGAAAAACTGTCACGAAATTACAGAAAAATACAGTAGAATATGTCCCGTAAGTCTGTATTATCATCTGCTCTGGAGGGTTTCTAGACGCCTTCCTTAGTATTATGTTTTGTATTCATGTCGGTCGAGAAAGCTCCCTAACACCTCTTCCTTAGCGATTTATTTCTGGATGTGGCTGGTTAGAATCTCATTGTATAAAGTAGGTGTGGTGGAGGAGGTGGTAGTGGTGATGGTGGTGGAGGTGGTGATGGTGGAGGTGATGGTGGAGGAGGTGGTGATGGTGGAGAAGGTGGTGATGGTGGAGGAGGTGGTGATGGTGGAAGAGGTGTTGATGATGGAGGAGGTGGTGATGGTGGGGGAGGTGATGATGGTGGTAGAGGTGATGATAATGGAGAAGGTGGTGATGATGGAGGAGGTGGTGATGGTGGAGGAGGTGGTGATGGTGGGGGAGGTGATGATGGTGGTGGTGATGATAGTGGAGAAAGTGGTGATGATGGAGGTGGTGATGGTGGAGGATGTGGTGATGATGAGGAGGTGGTGATGATGGAGGAGGTGGTGTTGGTAGAGGAGGTGGTGATGGTGGAGATGGTGATGGTGGAGGAGGTGGTGATGGTGGTGGAGGAGGAGGTGGTGGAGGAGGAGGTATGGAGCTTCCTTACCGACGGGAGGATGGCCCTGGGAGACTAGACTAGGCGCCGTGATGAAAGTTAATGAATATTGTAAGCAGGGTTTAAGCTTAGAGAGAGAGAGAGAGAGAGAAGTGGGAAGGAAGGAGGAAGGAATCTCTAAGGGATGGGAAGGGGAAGTGAATGAAAAGATGGGAAAGGAAGGAATGATTAGAGAAGTGAAGAGATAAAAGGGAAAGGAAAGGAAGGATTGAGAAGGAATGGGAAGAAGGAGAAAAGGCAAAGTAAGGAGGAGGAAGGAAGGAAAGATACTGAAAACGAATAGGATAAAAGTAGAGATCTTAAGAAATATATAGTATTGATAAGGGAAAGGTAAAGGAAGAGAAGAAAAATGAACCTTAGAGATGGTGAAAACACTGATGGAAGGGATTATGGGTAAAAACAGATGGGTGTCTTGAGGTAGCGATGAGGAGGGGGTTAGTGGGTGGGGAAGAGGGAGAGGAGTAGGTGAGTGAGTGGGGAGTAGGGAGAGGAGTAGGAGAGTGAATGGGTGGGTAGGGAATTGGGAGAGAGGTAGATGGGTGGAGGTAAGCTGGAATGTAGATAGATAGGGGAAATGGGGGAGGGGGTGGATGGGGGTGGGGATGGGTAAGTGAGGAAGGGAGGAAGGGGTAAAGGCGTTTGGATGATGGCTTAAGGTCATTGCTCTGAGAAGCTTACGTAAGTAGGAAGGGCGAAGGAGAAGAAAAGGGTAAGGTGAAGAAGGAGGACGAAGAGGAAAAGAGGAGAATACTAAGCAGTGGAGGATGAGAGAATGGTAAAAGGGGGGAAAAGATGATGAGAAGAAAGAGGAAATGGCAGAAGTAGGAGAGAGGGAGAGATTGCCAAGCAGAAGAGAGGAAGAAGAAAAGAGAATACAACGCGGGGAGAGAGAGAGAGAGAGAGAGAGAGAGAGAGAGAGAGAGAGAGAGAGAGAGAGAGAGAGAGAGAGAGAGAGAGAGAGAGAGAGAGAGAGAGAATGAAAAGAAGTGAATACCATGGAGATCAGGCATTTTAAAAAATGCATTATAGTTTAGGGTAAGTAGTGAATTATCTGTTGATCAAAAAGTTCAGAGGAAGAATGATATTTACGTTAATGTGTGGGGGAGGGAGTGGTAATGGGGAAGGGTATGGGGAGAGGGAGTGGTGGTTGTGGGGAAGGGTGTGTGTAGGGGGGAGTGCTGGTGGGGAAGGGTGTGGAGGGGGGGAGGAAGTGCTGGTAGTGGAGAGGAAGGTCTGATGAATAAAGAGTGGTGAGAAAATGTCAAGTATCGGTGGAAGGATGTGAAAAAAGATGAGGGAAGAGCGTCGACTGGGGATTAGTTAAAGGTCAGGAAGTTAAAAAAAGATGAGAAAAAGGATTATGTCAGTGGAGAGGGAGGAAGAGGAGGAGAGACCTAGGATGAAGAGGAAGATAAAGGAAATAAAAAATTAACACGAAATTAAGAAATACATGTGATTAGCTTAAAGTCAGAACGTAAATAAAAGATACGTTTGCATAAATTAGCTGGGAGGAAGAGAAGGAGTGAATAAAAACGAAGAGAAGAGAAAATGCCGAGAAGATAAAGAAGGGAGGAGGTGAAAAATGAATTGCAGATGAGGACAAGTATAGGATTAGCTAAAAGTCAGGAAAATGCAGGGAAAAAGATGATTATGGGAAAGATGCAAATGAGAAAGCGTGGACTTGGTGGGAGAGAAAATAATAGAAAATGTAATGGAAGAAATAAACAAGGCGAGGGAACAGAGGAGGAAGCTTAGAATGGTAGGAGGATGAGGAGGAGGAGAGGGAAGGAGGTAGGGGGAGGAGACTAGAGAGAGAGAGAGAGAGAGAGAGAGAGAGAAAGCAGGAGGAGGGAAGAGGAAGTGAAAAATTAAAGCGAAAATAAGGGGTTATGAGATTAGCCGGAAGTCAGGAAGTGCAAAGAAAAAAAAAATCTGCATAAATTAAGAGGGAAGGAGAGAGAAGAGGTAAATATAAATGAAGAGGAGGGGGAAAAAGAGGAGGAGGAGGTGGAGGAGCAGGTGAGAACGTCATGAAAACAAGGAATTTAAAAATGAGTTAGAGAAGAGGAGGATATAAGATTTTAGCGGGAAGTAAAACAGCTGACAAGAACGGGAAAAAACGATGCTCGTGGAAGATGCAACAGAGGGAGGCTCGAGGAAGGAAAGAGAGGGAGGCAAAATGTTAACTTGTCAGAGAAACGGGAAAAATGTAATATATGAGAGAGAGAGAGAGAGAGAGAGAGAGAGAGAGAGAGAGAGAGAGAGAGAGAGAGAGAGAGAGAGAGAGAGAGAGAGAGAGAGAGAGTTATAAATAAGAGTACCCTGAGAAAGTTAGTGAAATGTGGCGCGATGGGACCGTAGAGTTTAGTAGGAGTATTTATTCATATTTATATTTATATTTATTTATTTATTGTTTGTTATTTTCTCACGACTTAGCTAAGATAATACTTCAGAAGGTTATACCAGATTGCTAATTGGAGCATCTAACAAAACTTCAGTAACATCAAAATTGTCTCTTGTACGTAAAGTAGCCCCAGTCGACTCCAGTAACACCCAGTATCCCCGTGTAGCATAAACTAGCACTCAGTTTTCTCAGGTGACACTTCAGTAATATTACGTAGCACCAAGGAACAAACCATTCGATCCAGTTATCGCCAACTGTCATTAATGCCACTTCAGTAGCACCAAATACCACTTCAGTAACACCAAATACCACTTCAGTAACACCAAATACCACTTCAGTAACACCAAATACCACTTCATTAACACCAAATACCACTTCAGTAACACCAAATACCACTTCAGTAACACCAAATACCACTTCATTAACACCAAATACCACTTCAGTAACACCAAATACCACTTCATTAACACCGAATACCACTTAAGTATCACTTAATATCACTTCAGTATCACAAACTAACACTTCAGTAACATCAGATACCAGTTCAGCAACACCAAATATCACTTCAGTAACGCTAAATACCACTTCCGTAACCCCAAGTAACCCCAAGTAACGCGTTGGTAACCCAAGTAACACCCCTAATAGCGTCTGTTACCAAGGAGGGAGGGAGAGGAAGTTTTGATAAATTTGATGAAGCTGGCTGAACTTTGATGTGTGTGTGTGTGTGTGTGTGTGTGTGTGTGTGTGTGTGTGTGTGTGTGTGTGTGTGTGTGTGTGTGTGTGTGTGTGTGTGTGCCGGCTGATGTATTCATGCTTGTGCGTGTGTGTAAATTTGCTGTCATGCCTCTTCATATGTGTATACTGTAAGTATGTCTGTATATATGTATGTTTGTATGGATGTATGTGTGTATGTTTGACTCTATAAATGATCAGTGTACCTGATATATGTGCATTTATTGGCATAATCTTCAGGTGTGTGTACGTTAGTCTGCGTGTGTATGGGGGGTGTACATGGCACGTGAGTGGCAGTGAGGGCAAGTGGCATAAGTACATGTGCATAATATTACCCCTGTGTGTGTGTGTGTGTGTGTGTGTGTGTGTGTGTGTGTGTGTGTGTGTGTGTGTGCGTCTTGTGTGTGAGCACTGACTATTGTGTGTTTTGCTTTTGTGGAGTGGAGGTTGTAGTGGAAGTTGTAGTAGAGGTTGGAGTGGAGGTTGGAGTGGAAGTTTAAAGTACATATTGGAATGGAGGCTGAAGTGGAAGATGAAGTAGATGTTGAAGTGGAAGGTGAATTGGACGATGGAGTGGAGGTTGGATTAGAAACTGTAGTGGAGGTAGGAGTGGAGATGAAGTGGAGGATGGAGTGGAAATTGAAGTGGAAGAAGGAGTGGAAGCTGGAGTAGAAGCTGGAATGGAAGTTGAAGTGGAGTATGAAGTATGAAGTGGAGTCTGAAATTAAGTATGAAGTGGAGGTTGAAGTGGAATTTGTAGAGGAAATTGAAGATCATGATGAAATAGGAGATGAATTTGAGATATCAGCCTACTCTCTCCATTCTACAGTCATCAACAAGGAGATATTATATACTGTATGTTCATCCTCCCTGTTTACATTAAGGAGTTCAATTGTCTGTATGTTCATCGTAGTGCCTAGTGCCGATAGTGTAGTGACCTCTTGGGAAATGAGGAAAGAGGAAAAAGGAGACGAGGAAGGTAGGGGATAGGACGAGAAGCGAATGATTGGAGGGAGGTAATAGGGGACGAGGAAGGTAGAGAGTAGGACGAGAAGCGAACGAGTGGAAGGAGGAAATAGGGGGTAAGGAAGGTGGAGGGTAGGACGAGAAGCGAACGATTGGAGGGAGGTAATAGGGGGCGAGGAAGATAGGGGGTAGAACGAGAAGCGAACGAGGAGGAGGATGTAATAAGAGGCGAGGAAGGTAGGGAGAAGGACGAGAAGCGGACGAGACGGAGGGAGGAAATAAGAGGTGAGGAAGGTAACGGGGTAGGACGAGAAGCAAACGGGTGGAGGGAGGTTATAGGGGACGAGGAAGGTAGAGAGTAGGACGAGAAGCGAACGAGTGGAGGGAGGAAATAGGGGGTAAGGAAGATACGGGGTAGGACGAGAAGCAGATGAGTGGAGGGTAGTTATGAGCTGAGAGAATGTTGGTTTAAACTGGTTGGATAAGTAATGTTTGGAGAGAAATTATGTAGATGGAATATTTGAAGAGAAATGTAAGTAATGTTTGGTGAGAAGGTTTTGTAATGTGTGGAGGGAATTAATTGGATGGAATGTTTGGAGGGAAAAGTTTTGTAGTGTTTGAAGAAAATGACAGATGAAATATTTAGAGAAGAAATTAATGTAATATTTGGAGAGAAATGTTCGGGTGGCGTTAAAAAGAAAAATAATGTATGAAAAAGGAAAACTAGAACTTGGGTAGGCGAAGAATGACGAACTAATATATGAATGGAGGTGAAGAAGGACGGGGAATACAGGTAACAGTAAAATGAAACGAAAAAAAAAAACTGTGGAAAAGGAGCAGTAGCAGTGGAAATAGACTCGTATAAGAAAGACGATGATGAAGAATGTGAGTGAAAAAGTAGGAAATTGTACGTAAAAACAATAGAGAGGTATACAGGAAGGATAACATATGAACACAGAATGAGGTAAAGAAAAAGATGACGAATAATACAAGAAAAATAGACGTAGATGTAGAGGAAGAGAAATATGACAGTGAAGAAGAATAGTATAAATCTGGTGTAAGATAAGAATGAATGTGGTAAAGAAAAAGATAAAAAAAAGATAAAAAAAAGATAGGAGAAATATGACTATGAAGGAGGGTAATGTGAACCTTGTGTAAGGTGAGGATGAAAACAGTATGTGGTAAAGAAAAAGAAAAAAGATAGCACATAAAACAGATATAGCAGATAGAGGAAGAGAGATATGACGTGAAAAAGAGTAATGTGAGCCTGGTGTAAGGTGAGGATGAATACCAATAGGATAGGGATCGTCTTGGGAAATAAGGGGGACGAGTGTGGAGTCGACCAAGCAGGGGCAGGGAAAGATGAATGTCAAAAGAGAGGATGGGAGTGACGTGAAGAATAAGAATAATGTAGGGAGAAACGAATATGAATAGGGAGAAGGAATTACAGATAAGGGGAAAGGGAGGTAAAATGTAAAAGGGCGAATAGAAAGATCAACGAGAATAAGATAAATATAGGGAGAAGCTAATCCGAAGAGGATAGGGAGAAGGAATTAGGGGTAAGGACAGTGTGAGAAGAAACATGAAGGGGAGAGTAGAGGGATGGGTAGTAGAGAAGTAAAGTGACTAGATAAGCAATAGTGAAATATACCGATAGCAGATGGGACGCATTACTTTCACTTCTCATCCATTCTGTCCATTTCTTTTCATGCAGACTGTTCCCTTTATCCACTCATTTCTTCCGCTCTATACTCTCTCCACTCACTTCTTCATTTCTTTTATCCTTCTATTCATTTACTTCTCATATCTGCCACACTCTATACTCCTGTCCACTCACATCTTATATTTCCTCCACTTTATTCTCCAATCCACCCACATCTCGTATTTCATCCATTCTTTGCTTGTCCACTCACTTCTCATATTTCCTCCTCTGTATACGTCTGTCCACTTATCATATTTCTTCCACCGTATACCCCAGCTCCACTTAGTCCTTCCATTTGGTCCACTTCTCATATTTCTTCCACCGTATATCCCAGCTCCACTCAATCCTTCCACATGCCGCCCATTTACCCCATGGATCCATTCATGCATTTCTCGACTTCACGCAAATCTTTTACAATCTAAGTTCATTTCATCCATACCAGGCCCATTCAGAACCATACTCCCTCTTCCTACCCCCCTCCCCCATAACTCACTCTGCCCCCCTCCCTTCTCCCACTCGCCTTTCCCCCTTCCTTTCTCTCTACCATCCCGCTCTTCCTCCTCCCCCCTTTTTGGCCATCTCCCTCCACCGTTCCTTCCCTCCGGCTCTTCCTTTCCTCCCCCCTCTCTACCACTCCCTCTGCTGTTTCCCCACCTGACCGCCTCCCACTCCCCATCTCGTTCCCTTCTCTCCCCTCCACCTGCCTCTTCTCTCCCCTCCACCTACTCCTTCTCTCCCTTCCACCTACCCCTTCTCTCCATTTCACCTGCCACCCTCCCCCCCTCCTCTCTGGCTACCTCCGCCTTCGCAACCTCCCCTTCTCCATCCTTCCCCCCCCCCCTTTTCACCTCCTCGACCCCTTCCACCTGCCAGTAAAATTCCACAATGCACCAGACTCCACTTTCTCGAGGGACGCTATTGTGGAGTGCCCATAGCAGAGCTCCGTCGAGAGAGAGAGAGAGAGAGAGAGAGAGAGAGAGAGAGAGAGAGAGAGAGAGAGAGAGAGAGAGAGAGAGAGAAGGAAAACTAGAAAGAAGGAAGTAGAAGAAAGAAAGAAAAGAAAGAGGAAGGGAGATACACAAAGCAAGAAGAAAGAAGAAAAGAGAAGAGACAGAGAGAAAGGGAGGTAAGAGGAAAGAGAAATGTGTGGTGTGTGAGAGAGGTAGACGGAGAGAGGGGCCATAAAGGAAAACAATGCCAGGTAAACAACAGGTAAATGACGGGCACTTGAAGGTGGCTTAGGAGAGGCTTGGAAGGAGAGATGGAGGAGAGAGTGGAAGGAGAGATGGAGAAGAGGAGGAGAGAGTGGAAGAAGAGGAGGAGAGAGTGAAAGGAGAGATGGAGTAGAGGAGGAGAGAGTGGAAGAAGAGGAGGAGTGAGTGAAAGGAGAGATGGAGAAAAGAGGAGGAGAGAGTGGAAGGAAAGATGGAGAAGAGGAGGAGGGGGTGGAAGGAGAGATGGAGAAGAGGAGGAGAGAGTGGAAGGAGATATGGAAAAGAGGAGGAGAGAGTGGAAGGAGAGATGGAGAGGAGGAGGAGATAGTGGAAGGAGAGATGGAGAAAAGGAAGAGAGAATGGGAGGAGGATGGAGTAAATGGGATGTGAAAAATATAAGGTGATAAAGAGAGGAAGAGAACGAGAAACAGGGGATAAGAGGAAATACAGGAAAGAGTGTGGTTTATGGAAGAAGGAAAGAGAGAGAGAGAGAGAGAGAGAGAGAGAGAGAGAGAGAGAGAGAGAGAGAGAGAGAGAGAGTGGCGAAGAACGGAAGAGAAGACAAGGAATGAGAAGACAGAAAAGGCTTTAGGAGGAATGGGAAGACACAACAGAGCCGGATGGAGGGGCCAAAAAACAACATTAATAATAATGATAATAATAAAGTAGAAGAAATGAACGACGGAATGAGGAAGCGAAGTTAATTAAATGTGAGGATTCCAGGAAAAAGTTAGGAAAAATACATGAATACGTAAGAAAGAAAGCAAAAGAAAGTAAAGGTAACTATGAAAAGCATTAATAAAAAAAACTTTACTGTAAGGCTGGAGGGAAAAAGCGTGAACAGAAACAAGAGGGAAAATGAGTGATCTGAAAAGGAAGATGAAAAATATGAAAAAAAGAGGGAAACGGAGAAATTTAGTAAAACATTGCATACAAAAAACGAAGAAAACTTAGAAAGACCAAATGTAAGAGTAATTAATGGGAAGAAAATGTAAAGTAATTATGCCAAAGAGAAAAAAAAAAGTAACATAGGAGGTAATATAAATGAAAAATTTTAGTGACCAAGAAAATGAAGAAAATACAAGGAGTAATTGGAAAAAAAAAAACATATAAATGAGAAAGAAAAGTGGGAAAGGCCGAGCAAAAGAATAATTAAGGGAAGAAAAGAGGTAATAGATAACCAAAGACATAGCAATAAACAAAATAATAAGAAATACAAAAAAAAAAAATGGAAATCATAGCATGAAAAATTGATGTAAAACCTAAAAAATTATGAGAAAAGGCATCCAAAAGAATAATTAAGGAAAAGAGATAAAAAGAAATAAAGTAACGAAGAATAAAAGAGAGAGAGAAGATTTAGAAGATGAAAGAAAGTGTGAAAATTAATTAGAAAAAGAGAAAACTGGGAAAGGCCAAGCGTAAGAGTAATTAAGGTAAAAAAAATGCAAAATGTTAATGGTGGGAGAGGTGAGGAAAGCTAATTAAGGTGGGCAAAGGTAAGCAGAGATGATGCCGGGGGAGGGATGAGTAAAGAAAGAGGATGAGGATGCTGGTGATGAGGTGGTGGTGGTGGTGCTGGTGGTGGTGGTGTGAGAGGGGGTTGTGATAGTGATGATGTGAAGAGGTGGCAGTGGTGGTGTGTAGATGATGATGATGATAATGATGCCAGGGAGACGGGTAAATAAAGAGAAGATGAGAGGTGATGGTGATGATATTATGAAGGGTGGTGGTGGTGCTGTTACGGGTGATGTGGTGTTGGTATAGAGGAGGAAATGTATTATGATGGTGATGATGATGTGGGTATGATTTGTCAGTGGTGATGTTGATGAGGTGTTGGTGATGGTGGTGGTGGTGAGATAGGGATGGTGTGATGTTTTGCGATGGTGATGGTGTGATGATGATAACTTGATGATGGTGAGACAAATACTGTTTTTCTGACACACACACACACACACACACACACACACACACACACACACACACACACACACACACACACACACACACACACACACACACACACACACACACACTCCAGTCTTATGGAGCACACGTATGTTAACCTGCAAATATGTATCCCGCACATTCTCTCTCTCTCTCTCTCTCTCTCTCTCTCTCTCTCTCTCCCCACACACACGTATTTCTCATTTTTTTGTAATATTTTTTCCTTATCATCTCATTGGATTTTTCTTTCCCTTCTTTTTATCCTCTCCTCTCCCACTCACACACGTACGCTGTCAGTCTCTTTCTCCTCCCCATCTCCCTCAATGTCTCTCTCCCTTATTCCCCTCTGCCCTTCCCTTTCGCCTTCCTCCCCTCTCCTTCATCCCAACACATTGCACCTTCTTTCCCCTTCCTCCCGTCCCTCTTCTCTTCTTTGTCCCTCCTCCACTTTTCTACCTGTTCTCCCCTTCTCTCCCGTCTCCCCTTTCCATTCTCTTACCTTTATTTCTCCCTTCCCTCGTCATTCTCTTTCCCTCCCTCCCCTCACGTTCTCTCTTCTCCCCCTTCTCTCTCTTCCCTCATCCTTTCCTCTCCTTCTCCTTTCTCCCTCCCATCACCCTTCACCCTCTCTCTCTCTCTCTCTCTCTCTCTCACACACACACACACACACACACACACACACACACACACACACACACACACACACACACACACACACACACACACACACACACACACACACACACACACACACACACACACACACACACACACACACACACACACACACACCTCATCCTTCCCTCTCCCTCTTCTCTTCCCCCAACTATTCCCCTTCCCTTTTCCCCTCCCTTTCCCACTCGCCCTCCCCTCGCCTCCCCTCCCCAACACACTCTCACCTTTATCCTACCTTGCTCTCCCTCTGATTATTCCTATGCCGGCCTCAGCTACCCTCTTATCTCTCGCCCCCTGATAGTAAGGACTCTACTTTATTGGAGAGAGAGAGAGAGAGAGAGAGAGAGAGAGAGAGAGAGAGAGAGAGGAGTTTAGTATCTGTATATCTATCTATATTATCTGTCTGTCTTTGTCTCTATCTATATGTCTATCTGTCAGTCAGTACGTCTGTCTATGTCTGCCTGACTATCTATTTATCTATATTTATCTGTATCTGTGTGCAGAGAGAGAGAGAGAGAGAGAGAGAGAGAGAGAGAGAGAGAGAGAGAGGAAGAAAAAATAGGAGGAGAGGAGGAGAATGGGGCAAAACGAGAAAAAATAACAGAGGGACGGGAGGGGAGGAGGGTGTGGAGAAAATATAGATAGAAAAAAAGTGGGAAAAAGAGCGAGAAAAAAAACCCGGAGAGCATTAGGGCGCGAGACAAACAGGAAGGAGATGAAAATATATGTGAGAGGGAAGAGGGGGAATAAATTGAAGAAAGAGTTGAAAAGGAAGGGGAAAAAAGGGATGGAAGAAGATGGAGAGCCAGCAAGTAGGGGAAAAGGAAGATAAGAAGAGAGAAAGTTGTAGAGAATGTTAGAGTGAAGGGAGTTGGATAGATATAGATAGATAAACAGATAGATAGATAGACAGACAGATATATAGAATAATAGATTTAGAGATAGATGGAGAGACTGAGAAAGGTTGAAAGATAGGTAGAGTGAGTGAGAGAGAGAGAGAGAGAGAGAGAGAGAGAGAGAGAGAGAGAGAGAGAGAAGAAAAAAATATAAAACTTCAACGATGAAGAGAAAATAAGGTCGAATACCAAAATAATATTAAGGATGAAAGGGAGAGGAAGGGACTAGAATCAGAGGAGGAAGAAGGACCTTTGAGGGAAGCTTGATACTCAGTGTGAGCAATGAGAGATTTTACACTGGACTAACTTGATGGGGTATGGATGGGGGAGGGGAAAGAGGTGGGGCATGAGGTGGAGGGGAAAGAGGTGGGGGATGGAATGGAGGAGAAAGGGTGGAGGATAGGAGGAGAGGGAGGAGAGAGATTGGGGGTGCAGAGGAAAGGGGGAGATGGAAGGAAAGGTGGGGACAGGGGAAGAGGAAAGAAAGAGGGTTAGGAGGTGGAGAACAAAGGGAGAGGGATGGGAAGGTGGTTAGGGGAAGGTGGGGAAAGGAGGAGAGGAAGGAGAGAGATGGGAGAGAGAAAGATGGGAAGAGGGGGAGAGGAAGGAAAGAGAGGGTCGGGAGTAGTGGAGAAAGGGGAGAGGGAGAGATGAGGCAGAGGATAAAGAGGAAAGGAGAGGAGGAATGCAGACAGGGAATGGGGAATGAAGGGGAAAGGGTGAGAAGAATAAGAGAGCAAAGGGTGGGGAATGTAAGACTAGGAGAGAAGAGGAAGAGGAGTGGGGGAGAGAAGAGGTAGGAGAAGAGAAGTAGTTGGGAAGGAAGAGGAGGAGGGAAATTGGAGGAGAGAGGGGAGGGGAGAGATTGGAGTTGAGGGGTGAGTGGGGTCATAGAGAAGGTAAGTGAGTGAAGGGGAAGGAAAAACTAAGTAGAAAAAAAAGAAGAAGAGGGAAAGGCAAGAGAGGGAGAGGGGAGAAGCTGAGGTATAGGGAGAAAAGCAGAAGGGAAGGGAGGAGAGAAGGGTAGGGTGCGGAATAAGGGAGAGAAGTGAAGAGCCAAGGAGGGGAAGAAGGAAGAGGGAGAGAATTAAAGAATAGTGGGGAACCTCTCGTTAATTGCTTCTCATGACCCTAGAGAAGGCGCCAACACACACACACACACACACACACACACACACACACACACACACACACACACACACACACACACACACACACACACACACACACACACACACACACACACACACACATTTCTCCACTCCACCCCTCCATCTCATCCTCAGTCTCCCTATCCTCCCCTTCACCTCACTCACATACACTCTTCTAGTCAGTCTCTCAGTTTCCATCGTCGCACCGAAAGAACAAAAAGGCTCCAAGGAAAAGGCATGGAAGGTTAGGCTTGAGGAAATATGGAAATGGGAGAGCATTTTTTTTTTTTCATATATATATTTCTTTTTAGTAGTCGTGAGAGGTATTCCGGGAGTAATGAGAGTAAAATGAGATCAGTGCATCAAAGGGAGGTAATTCTAAGTAAGCCTAAGCAGCCGTCTATCAAAGTGAGGTACTGGGAGAGTGAGAGTAATATATATTCCTTGGGTTCTTTCTTTCTTTTTTTTTTAATTTTGAGTTTATTATGCTATAAGTTCTCTCTCTCTCGTCTGTTTTCATATTTTAATGGTCCTTTTGATTGTTGCTCTTGTTTTTTTCTTAGTTTTTTCTGTCATTCTTCCTTCTTCATTTTTCCTTACTTATCCACTCTTTTTCATTTTCTTATTTTGCCTCTTGCTTCTCCTCTTCATTTTTCTTATTTTGTTTCTCTACTCCTCTTCTTGTTCTGCCTCACTTTTTATCATTATTTTTTTCCGCTCTCTCTTCCTGTTCCTTAGATTTTGCTTATTACATCATGAACTTCTTCTGTAGTTCCCCAATATCGTCTTAGTTGGGAATAAAGTCTGCTTCGATAACATAGAAGACAAAATGAGAAAAATGTAATGTAGGGAATAAATTACTGAGGAAGAGAGGTTATGCAATTCCTCAGAGCTGCTTAGAAAACGAACCCTACACGCGGATCAAGAGACGAACACGTAACCGCCGGGGCTCCACATCCTGAATATTATTAGGTTGAATATTCCGTACTTAACACCGCCCAACTTAGAGCTCAAATCTTGATGGACCCTGTCTTCTGAGGAATAAAATCTTGATGTTGATCTCCTAATATGTAAAGTCCTTAGCTGCCAAAGACTTACACACACACACACACACACACACACACACACACACACACACACACACACACACACACACACACACAGTCCTATTCCCTGTCTGCTTCTCTCTCTCTCTCTCTCTCTCTCTCTCTCTCTCTCTCTCTCCAGGGGGTATATCATTTCCTCTCCACAGTACAAAAGAGTATATATGACACTGCTGGCCTATTTCCTCAGTAGAAGACAGTAGTAACACACATGAAAACTTTTTGACACTAACTTTGCAAAAAAATAAATTAAAGCGATAAGGGTAGAAGAAAAGGATATGATATAGGAGAGAGGAGCTAAAAACATGAGAAAAATAATAAGAGAAATAAAAGGAAGAAAGAGAGGTCATGAAAAAACACGAACAACAAGAATGACTGTAAAAAAGGAAGGAAAAGAGTAAAAAAAAAAAAAAATCAAAGTATGATAAATTTGATAATCAGAGAAACTAAGGAAAGTAAAATGTAATAAAGCAAATAAAAGTTAAGAAGGGGACAGGATAAAGAAAGAACAAAGAAGAGGGTGTGTATCAAAACATATAAAAAAGAAATATTGAAAAATACGAAGAAGAGACAGTAATAAGTAAAATAAAAACAAGGAGGAAAAGATCTAAGTGCGACAGGAAATTAGCAAGGATGAAAAGAGATACATATGAGGTAAACAGAAAGAGAGAGAAAAATAAAAAAAGAAGAGGCCTAAAGAACAAGAAAAGGGCCCGAAAAAAGGGAGGAGAATTAAATAAAAGGACAAAAGACAAGAAAAGGGCAAGAAAAAAGAGAGGAGAATTAAAAAAAAGGACTGAAAAGACAGGAAATGAGTAAGAGTGAGAGAAGATGCAGAGGAAGCAAACACGATCAATCTTCCAGGCGACTGACCGAAAGATTGGATGTGTGGGAGGAGGGACATCATTAGTGCTCTCTCTCTCTCTCTCTCTCTCTCTCTCTCTCTCTTTACCTGCTGGAAACAAGTTCCTCCCATTCTTTCTCCACCAGGCATCCTCTTTCTCTTAATTTCTCTCAGTTCATCATCACCTCCTTCCCTCTCTCTTTTTCTCCCTTCCTTCTCCCTCCCCTCTCTCCTCTTTCACCTTTCTTTCTCCCCCCCTCTTTTCTCCCTTCCTCCCTCCTTTCCCTCTCCCTTCTCTCTCTCCCTCCCATCCCCTTACTCTTAACCACGCCATAACCAGCGACCCAAGAAACAAAGTTATGGACCCCCCCAAATTTTGAGAAACACTCCGTCACTCCCATTTTCTTCACGTTTAGGGGAAACTCTCTTAGAGGTACGGTAACTTGGGGTCCAGGGGCCTTTATGGGGTTTTAGCGTGTGTAAATTGATGTCTCTTGGTCCATTATCTTATTTTACGTTCGTGTATTGATTATTTTTTATATTCATTCATTCATTCTCTCTCTCTCTCTCTCTCTCTCTCTCTAAGTACAGTATATCTTTCTGCCTATCAGTCCTTGTAAAAAAATATAAATTCATTGTACCTTATCAAGTGACGCATAGGATGGAATCAGGATATATGCATTAATATAGACAGATGGAAAAATTGTTAGACAGGTAGATAGATAGATGGATAGATAGATAGAATAGATAGATAGGTAAATAGGTAGATAAGCTTTACTTCCGCTGGCAACAATCCTCCAAGGTTGCAATCAGCTTTTTTATATCCAGGTTTGTTTATCAGTTCTTAGGACACAGCCTGATTGATAGATAAGATAGACAGATAGACAGACAGATAGACCAATAGAATGAGAGAAAGTATTCAAAGTTGTCAGAGGTAGATACCAAGGTATATTTCCATGTATGTTTATCGCTTCCTAGGACACTGAGTATGATAGATAGATTAGGTAGATATATAAACAGACAGACAGACAGCAGGATAAATTGAGACATAAATTACATATCCAGGGTAACACTTATCGAAGGTAGCAATCAAATTCATATAGATCCACGTATACTTATCACTTCGTAGGGGTCTTCTATCTGATAAGGATCTGTACTGGAAGTGGCATGTGAAGATAATGAACTGATAATGAGATATATATAATGATAGGGAAAGAAATCAAAGTGTGCATGCGAGAAAAAATATAGAAAAAAATAAAAATAATAATCTTGTGTTTTCTGGGGCCTTCAGTCGCTTAGTACCAGTCCCAGTGAAAAAATAATGTTGATGTATGAATATATTTTGGATTTTTTTTCGTCCCCAAACACACTGTTGTAAAAGTTTTAATGAGGTCGTAGACTAACATAATTATCAGCATTTTCTTGTGTCATATAAGAAAGAAGTTTTGTACCTGATTTTTGTGTGTCCTGTAAATAAGTTAAGTATGTAGTTTTTACCCGATTTTTTTTATCATATGAGATAGTAAAATAAGTAATGTTTTACCTGATTTTTGTGTTAAAAAGGGTTAACTGTAATTTTCTACCTATTTTTTTTTCATATCAGAATGTTTGATATGTATTTTTTTTTTTACCTGATTTTTGTGTGATAAAGTAAAATATGTAGTTTTTCACCTGATTCTTTGGTGTCATAAGAAAGCTAAATATATATGTAGTTCTTTGACCTAAGCGACCTACGTAAGCGTGTTTGAGACAGCAAAGTTTTGACTAAATTACTAAATGAAAAATGATTAGGGTAAATTAGTTAACGGTGTATTTTCTCATTTTATTCATCCTGTCCTGTTTTATTCAACAAAGGAAGGATCTTGCAACTCAAAGGGAATTCATAGCCGAGCTGTTACTTAAGGAGTTTGGTAGACGAAGGCTCAAAGGCTCCGATTAATGAAGGCGTTAACTAAGGATATATCTAACCCTTCCGTTTGGGGGGGAGAAGGAATTGAATAGATGATGCAGGATATATACTGATAACACTGACTGAACCGTCCCCACAAAACACAGGAAATCAGCCAAGGATTAACGGACAGTCCTGTTAACTCTTGTCTGCTTGTATTTCACTGTCTTTGACTGACCTCTGCCACCTGATTTTATTTAATTTATAAGAGACTTCCTTGTAGGCTAATAAAGAGGCTGGAAACTATCTTGCTCATACCCTTGTGCATAGCAAAGTCCTTTATTTTTCACATCGCCACACACACACACACACACACACACACACACACACACACACACACACACACACACACACACACACACACACACACACACACACACACACACACACACATTAAATAAACAGTGAGCTTACATCCACCAAAAAATAGTATGAAGAAAAATACCTGAATTTTGAGTAATATATCAGCTTTATAATCATGTTAAAAGCTTTGATACATTTTATGCTATTGAATACTGTAGTCCATTGAAAGCTACAGGTATTGAAGGAGCTTAGAGTTAATGCTTCAATGTTTTTTAAAGATTTTTTCTGGTGTTATTTTTACATTGGGCTCTTGTTGTCTCGTTTAATTTTTATCTGTCTAGCTTTTAGGGTCGTTTTATCAATTTTTACATTATTCCCCACTGTTTGCTTCTCTGTTCTGTATGTTAGCCAATCTGTCTGTCTGTCTGTGTGCATCTTTATCATCTGTCTCATCTGCTGAATTTATATAATTATTCTCTCTCTCTCTCTTTCTCCCTCTCTCTCTCTCTTTTCTTCAGCTAGGAGAGACTCAACTATTCATTTCCCCCTTCACTAAAACCTCCGCATTTTTCCTACTTCCCCTTTCCCTATATATTCAACCTCCCAGTGAAGTAGCCAGTCTCTACTAGGCTATACACCTTTTATTTGGCCTAAAATTTCCATCTCTCCATACTGAGACATGAGCTTTAACGAGAGATGAGCGCTGGAATATGATGCTAGCCACGAAGAAGTGCTACTGAAAGGATGTAGGGCCCCGGTATTGCCATGTTCCATCACTGGGTTGCGTGAAATAAGTTGCAAAAAAGAAGAAACAAAAGCCAATTTAAGGTAAAAGAACTATAGAGTGTAAACCATCCTCTTAGGCTGAGGAAGCTTGTTAACACCTCTTCCTTAGCGATTTCTTTTGCATGTTACAACTTACTAGTCTCTTGTGTCATGTTAGATTCCTTTGTATTATCGACACAGATTGCTTTAATAAGATAAAACCAATCAACAAAATGACACATGCAGAAATAAACCGGTAAGGAAAAAGTGTTAGGGAGGTTCCTTATCCGTGGGCGGGGGCGGGAGGGAGTTCTGCATCACTGTAACCCATGGAAATTCACGCCCGCACCCACCTGCACCCGCAAGATTTTGGTGTGGACGAGCCTAAAATAGTGTCTGTTGATTTATATTCTTTCAGTGACTATTAATTTATTTATTCGTTTATCTATATACGTATATTTGTAGCTTAGGGGTTCAATATTGTCCATTAACCTTTCACTATAAAATGTCTATAAGGTTAATCTATCCCTACTACGACCATGACCTTATATTTACCTCTTGGGAAGGGCTAGGGCGGTGAGCGGGTTAGTAATGTATACGTGGAATGAATACATGAATTAGTGTATGAATAAATGAATTAGTGTGTTCATGAATGATAAGGACCACGAGAAAATCTACATGAAGCCTGGTACTATGCACATACTTTACCATGAATGAGAAAATGATAACACGATATTTTTGCGTCTGATAATAGATTTTTTCACTTTTTCGTAAATACTTTCAGGAATACGTAAATGAATGGAACTGGTTATAAAAAAAATGAAGCAACATATGTGAGAGGAAAATCTGTGTCCATTGGCTTTGACTAAATATATATTTTTTAAACGGAATTATAGAGTGGGTGTAAATAAGTAACTGAGTAGCTACCACAGATAACACATAAGCAGATAAGTAATAAATGATAGATAGATAGATTGATTGATTGACTGAAAGGTACATAGATAAATAGATAGAAAGGTACATAGGTAGATAGATAAATAGAAAGGTATATAGGGAGATAGGTGGATAGATACATAAATAGATAGCTAGAAGCATAGATAAGGCAGGTAGGTAGGCCAATAGATAGATACCGGTAGACAGAAAGTTAGATAGATAGATAGGTAAACAAACAAAAAAAACAAGTAAACAAACAGATCCATGCAAGAGGATATCAACATTTAAATTCAAGTAATACACATTTTTTTTTCAATTTTTTCATTTTTTTTTTCCTCAAGTGGGATATATATTGAGGGCAGTATTTCGCCAGGCCCTTTTGAATATTGGAATTTTTCTGGCTCGTAATTTTGGATTTTGTTGTCTGGAAGTTCATGGGTCTTTTGAGTGCCGGGTGAGAGAGAGAGAGAGTGGGGGGGTGGGGAAGAGATAGTTTGTGTGTGTGTGTGTGTGTGTGTGTGTGTGTGTGTGTGTGTGTGTGTGTGTGTGTGTGTGTGTGCGTGCGTGCTTGCGTGAGTGCACGCGAGTGGGAATTAGATAAAAGTTAAGAGTAATTTAATGTCATACCGTACATTATATACATGAGTACTTTTTAATTCTACCAATCACTGAAAATGTACACACACACACACACACACACACACACACACACACACACACACACACACACACACACACACACACACACACACACACACACACACACACACACACACACACACACACACACACACACACACACAGTTTGTCAAGAGCAGTCAACAACGGGCATAAAAATCTCGCCACTTACTGTCCATGGAAATTACATTGATATTCCCCACTCACCACCCACCTAGACATAATTACATGAGGATAATTAGTCTCATTAAGGAAACACAGTACGCTAATTACCCCCACAGAGCCTTGTAATTAAAAAGGGGTTATTTAGTTAAGCCTGTTTAATTATTTTGTAGGTTGAGTAGGTAAATATGTACTGAAGCTAAGATCGTGTTGTACTAGGATGTGGAAGTGTACTCTCTCTCTCTCTCTCTCTCTCTCTCTCTCTCCCCCATCCTTCCCTCGCCTTCCACCGTCTCCTTCTCTCGTCCTTTCTCATTTCCTCCTCCTGTCTTCTCTAACTCCTTCCCTCTCACTTTGTTCCTTGTATCTTGACAGCTCCCTTCTTTCCCTGTCATTTCTCATCATTCCTTTTTTTCCTCCTTCGTTCCCCTTCTCCCTCCCTCTCGCTTCATATCCCTCTTCCTCTCCTCCTCATCTCACTATTTCTCCCTCCCTCCCACTATCCACTTCACCCGTGATTCTTTTCCTCCCTGTTCTTCCTCCTTTTCTCTCCTCGTCTCTCTCCCTCTTCCTCCCTCTCTTCACTCCGTCCCCTCCTCCCTTTCTCTCCTCATCTCTCCCTCCCCCTCCCTCTCTTCCCTCCCCCCCACCACGTCACCCAGTTTCACGCGTCTTTTGACTCCTCCTCCTCTCTCCCTTCGGTCTTCTCTTTATCCCTGCCACTCTTCTCTCTCTTCCTCCTACCTCCCCTTCTTTCTTCCTTCCCTCCTTCTCTCCCCCCCAGCACGAAGCTTGGCGGGAGAAAATTAATAAACGTCGGGCGTGAGCAGACAAAGGGTAAAACATTATTAGGGGGTGGGAGGAAAAATTCTAACGAGGAGGAGGAGGAGGAGGAGGAGGAGGAGGAGGAGGAGGAGGAGGAGGAGGAAACAAGAAAAGGAGGTGAAAGAAGGAAGAGGAGGAGGAGAAGAGGAGGAAGAGGAGGAGGAGAATGAGAAGCAGACAGAGGGCAAAGCATTATTAAAGGGTGGAAGGAAAAATTCTGACATGAAGGGAGGAGATGAAGGAGAAGGAGTGAGAAGAAAGGGAGAGGGAGAGAGGAGGAGGAGAGAGGAAGAGAGCGATGGAGGTGCAGGAAGAAGATGAAAGGATCGGTGAAGAGGGGTAGTGTAAGAAAAATGGAGGAAGAAGGAGAGAAGAGGTGAAACAAGAATGGGGGGGAAGAGAGAGAGAGAGAGAGAGAGAGAGAGAGAGAGAGAGAGAGAGAGAGAGAGAGAGAGAGAAGTTGGTGATGAAGAGGAGAAGGAAAGGAGGAAGTGGAGAGAGGAAGAGGAGGAAGAGAATACCAAGGGGAAAACTTTATTAGCGGGCGGATGAAAAATATCTGTTATGGAGGGAGAGGGAGAGAGAGAGAGAGAGAGAGAGAGAGAGAGAGAGAGAGAGAGAGAGAGAGAGAGAGAGACGAAGGAAACGAAAAAATAGAGTAAGGTGAAAGACGAGGCATGAGAGGAATGAACAGAGAAGGAGAAAAGTAATTAAGGAGAGAGAGAGAGAGAGAGAGAGAGAGAGAGAGAGAGAGAGAGAGAGAGAGAGAGAGAGAGTGAACTTGAGAGAGCAGCAAGGAGAGAGAGGGAGAGAAAGAGATAGATATGTACTAAGTAAAGTAATTAGTTTTTGAGAGGAAATAGATGTTGAGAGAGAGAGAGAGAGAGAGAGAGAGAGAGAGAGAGAGAGAGAGAGAGAGAGAGAGAGAGAGAGAGAGAAAGGTTGATGATGAAGAAGAGAAGGAAAGGAGGCAGTGGAAAGAGGAAGGAAGAGGAGGAAGAAGGAGACCATGGGGAAAACATTATTAGAGGGTGGATGAAAAATATCTGTAATGGAGAGTGGAGGAGAGAGAGAGAGAGAGAGAGAGAGAACACACACACACACACACACACACACACACACACACACACACACACACACACACACACACACACACACACACACACACACACACACACACACCAGGCCTTTTAACGTACCACAAGTGAACGTATAAGTGATTTAATGCCCCAAGAATATTGGCTTTACCCAACTTAATATTAACTAATGATGAGTGGTGGTGGTGTGATCTGATGTGGTGTGGTGTGGTCGTGTGGTGTGATGTGGTGCGGTAGTTTGGATGGTGTCGTGTAGTTTGATAGTGTGGTGGTGTGGTGTGGTGTGAGTATGTGGTTGTGTGGTGGGTGACTAGTTTGATTTTAGTTGGTGTGGTGTGGTGTGGTCGCAGTGGTGGTAGTGATGTGTGGTAGCGTAGTCGTCGAGATGTGCTGGTCCTCTGGGTTCACGTTTCACATAAACCTGGGGCTACAATTACTACTACTACTACTACATGAACAGTACATCCCCCAGTAATGTAGGGAAACTTTTGGACCGTAGAGGATTATAAAAATATATTAAATTACTCCTTGTAGTGCGATCGAGTCACATTGGTATTTCGTCCAGGATGGCTCCAGACGATTTTATGAGTGTAGTAGTGAGAGGGTTGAAACAGGGTGGTCCACATATAACTCTGCACGAGGCGACTAATTTTGTTTTGCAGGGACGGCTTTGTTAATGTTATAAATGTTTACCGGACATCATTTATCCATTTTCTATATCCCACTGTCATTACCTGTGCCGCCCCCACCCTCACTGTCACACCCAACCCCAAACCCATTCCCACTCTCACGCCCCACTCCCACTGCCACACCCACGCCCACACCAGCAGACTGAACCGTAACTGCGACACACATAAAACCCGGACCACCCCCGTACAAAGTGTATCCTCGTAATCAAGGGGCTAACTCGGACCAACATCCACCCACCTCCCTCTCATCACATCAAATGTCGGGTTTTCATAATATATCTTAAAGTCTCCTCTCAAGGACATAGCCAGGCAGTGAGAAAAGGCAGGAGGTCTCCCTCTCTCTCTCTCTCTCTCTCTCTCTCTCTCTCATCTGCCACATTCGTCCTCTGATAACCGTGTATTACCGTTTCGAATGCTGACCAAAGTTTGGCTTCAGTCCAGTTCGAGGTTTCACTGTCTCATTTGCCATGCAGATCATGTCCTCTACCGAATAATTTTGGACATGATTTTGAGTATAATTTTTCCGGATCTGTGTCTGGATGAAATAGAAATAGATTTTTAAGAGTTCCTGTTTTTTTTTTGTTTTTTTTTTTGTTATTTAGGTAATTTCAAAGTTAATTTTTCTGGGTCTGGTAAAAAAAATCATAAAAGCTTTCTCTCTCTCTCTCTCTGTCCATAAATTGTATTCACTGCGAGCTCAGGAAATATGCATTCTTTTACGTGTTTTGATATCATTTTTCTCTAGAACTGAGTGAGGAAAAAAATGAATGCATGATGTTTTAGAGCGAATCCACCATTAATATTTTTTTCTCCCATATATTTTTCCTAAAGAGCTGAGCTAGAATATAAGTAAATTTTTAGTTTTTTAGAAATGCAAATTTTATCCATTCCCCACGAAGCTAAAATCGCCCATTTTTATTTTTTTTTACTGACCTTTCTCTTGGATTAAGAAGGAAATGTTAAAGTGTATCAAATGTTTAAGAGATCCATTTGTGTGTGTGTATGTGTATGTGTGTGTGTGTGTGTGTGTGTGTGTGTGTGTGTGTGTGTGTGTGTGTGTGTGTGTGTGATTCCATGTATACAGTGTTTTTTCTCTTACGGCTGAGTAACAATGAAAAAGCCAATATACAGGAAACTTTTCACATTAATCTTTTTCTTGTCTCCAATTACCCACTATGAACATTTTTTTTTTTTTTGTGAGACCCATAATTTTGTTTTCTTCGCTCTCAGTAATTTTCTCTTCCTAGAACTGAGTGAAGAAAAAAAGACGAATTTAACAGATTTTTAAGAGTGTTTCAAATAGTGTTTTACCCTTGGTACACACACACACACACACACACACACACACACACACACACACACACACACACACACACACACACACACACACACACACACACACACACACACACTTCCTCACATAAGAAAAAAAAAAAACACGAATTCCCAGTATGTTTTCAATTGTCAACTGGAGAAGGTTCATATTTTTAGCAGTAACTCTAATGGTTGTCACGATTAGAGTTCTGTTCCATTTTAACACCACCTGATCTGTATTGAGCCGAGAGTGGGTCATAGGAGCCCCTGAGACGAATTTTGAAGCCAGTTATATTTTTCCTTTGTTCAGAAATAATCAAACAGCAAAGAAATATATACTTTTTTTTTTTTTTTTTTTAGATTTGTTTGCCGCAGTGAAGTTCAATTACTGGAACTTTAGGACATCCAGTCTCTCTCTCTCTTTTTGTCTTCCAATTGATTTTCCTTCAACAAGAATTTGCACAAACTATTTAACCGCTCCAGTTTTCGTCTGTAACACACACACACACACACACACACACACACACACACACACACACACACACACACACACACACACACACACACACACACACACACACACACACACACACACACACACACACACACACACGAATTCCAGAGAGTTAAGTACCGGTATTAGAAATCGAAGACTATTTGGTCCACGACTTTCGCACGGACTTCCATCTCTTAGTCCGACATTTTGAGCCAGAGAGAGAGAGAGAGAGAGAGAGAGAGAGAGAGATGAAAGGATTTATGTTTAGGTATCGATATAATGATAATTAAATGTTATATTTATTGCGCTGGAAGAAAGCGGAAGTAAAAAAACTGAGTTTGTAATAAGTGATTAATAATGATTATGATACTGACAACAACAACAAAACAACAACAACAACAACAATAACAACAAAAACAACAACAAATACTACTACTACTACTACTACTGCAACTAGGTAAATAAAACTGTTTATAGAGCGCAATGACCCGCACTATAATTTTGACGACCTGTGACACTTGACCTTTGTTGCATCTGTACCAAAATTGAATCACTTCTTTCCAAACCCCCAAAGAAGGCATGTACCAGATTTGATGAGAATTGGATCTGTCATTCGTGAGATATTTTGGGAACATAAATATACAAGGATATAAAACCGAGTCGATCTCCCTAACTGTGACTTCGAGATAGGTAAGAAAAATATCAGCAACCACATCAACACCAACACACCACTACCACCATCACCACCACCATCATTATAAACACCGTCCCCCCCCACCACCACCACCAAAAACAACAACACTGACATTTCTAGTATAACTTTAAATCCAGAGGCAACATTTTGACGTCATCGTTGTAAACTTTTTGACATTAACCTTGTTTTTTCATGCATTTTTTTTTTTTTGTGATGGTTTCGGGAAGATTTCTTTCTTTTTCCTCCGTTCTTGTTCTTCTTCTTTTTCTTCTTTTTCATCATCATCATCATCATCATATTCTTCTTTTTTCTTTTATTCGTTTTCGTTTTTCTTTTCTTTTTTCCTTTTATCTTTTTCTTTTTTCTTTTTCTTTTCTTCTTTGCACTGACATAAATAACCATCAAGTCGATAATCGTCCACAGTAAGCCAGAATATAATAAAAAACGCGTCATTAGAATAAAGGGATTAAAAATAGCTTTGTTTTTACTTTATCTTTCTGTATTATCTTTTTTTTTTCCTTCGATTTTCCTTCTCTTCTTCTGTATTAATATAGAATAGGATTTGTTTTGAGGTGCGTTGTTTTTCTTACATGTATTCCTTCTGTATTTTATTTTCTTGAACTAAAAGATAAAAAAAACAGAGAAAAACAAAAGTGTTCCCTCGTTCTTTGAGGCCCACAATTTCTAAACTATTTTGCATAAACTCCTTGTCTGTGCCCCGCCTGAGAGAGAGAGGGAGAGAGAGAGAGAGAGAGAGAGAGAGAGAGAGAGAGAGAGAGAGAGAGCAGAGTTATAAATGAGAGAAACTGAGAAGATATTTTTGCTAAATTTAATATTGGTTAAAGTAAAAAAAAAGGAAAGGCGGAAGTAAGTTAGAGAGAGAGAGAGAGAGAGAGAGAGAGAGAGAGAGAGAGAGAGAGAGAGAGAGAGAATCAGCAACCGGGTGTGAGAGTGAGAAAGTGAGAGAGTGAGAGCATATGTTGGGGCAGCGTTCCGCCTCTTTACGCAAGGCCCTTTGATGTCCAGGGGTGGTTGGGGGGGGGGATGCAGAGCCCTACCAACCCACTGGATATATGTTATGGTCCTAGTTATATTTGACCTTTCTTGGATATATTTGACCTTATTTGGCGTCTTTTTATTTTACCCTATTGACCTTACCAGTTTTTATTTGACCTTAGTCGCCTTTATTTGGCCTGATTTGACCGTGAATATATATATATATATATATATATATATATATATATATATATATGTGTGTGTGTGTGTGTGTGTGTGTGTGTGTGTGTGAGTGTTATATTTTGGTATATGTAAGTGATTTTATTCAGTATAGGAAAGATACCGTATTAAAAGGGCACATACGTTATATCTGGTCATCTCCAAGCAATTTTATTCATAGTAGGAAGTAGATTTAGTACTTAAAATTTACTTATTATTGATTTTGTTTTCCCTAAACGATTCTTTTTTATTTTCAGAAGAATTTTTCCGTAATAAGAGGATAAACGTGTTATATTTTATGATTTCCAATTGATTTTATTCAGTTACGACAAATATCTCTTACTAAAAATGTAATTATTTCCTATTCCACTATCCCCGAAGAATTTAATTTAGTTCAGGTGAGATCTTTCTTATTATGCGATGCAGGTGATGGCTGTATCTAACCCCTCTAAATGCCAAAGCCTTCCCTAAGTTCCTAAGTTGAATATAAACATTAGGAGGTGTCAAGAATAGTGGGGAAAAAAATCATGTGGAAAGTGTTAATTTATTTTTGTTATCGCCATACCGAGAACGTGAAAGAGATAAAAAGATGGTAAAAGTAGAGCATATAAGGCCGACGGAGGGCCAAGGAGATGAAAAAAAGAGAGATAAAATTGAAGAAGAGATTAAAGATGGATAAGTCAAGAAATAGAACCGATCGAGAATAAAGGAGATGAAAGTGATACAAATGAAGAGATAAATATAATGAAAGTCAAGACAATAAGTCAGATGGAGAATTATGGAGAAGAAAGTGATATAAATGAAGAGGAGATAAAAGATGATAAATGTAAAAAAATGAAACAGAAAATTATGGAGCTGAAAATGATAAAAATGAAGATGAGATAAAAGATAAAAGACAAGGAATCCGAGAGTTATGGAGATGAAAGAAAGCGATAAAAATGAAGAAGTGAAAGAGAAAAAAAATGAGTAAAGATTTTCGGGTTTCTGGCAGGTCTGAAAATGGGCCAAGTTTGGAAGGTGAATATAGGGTGAGAGAGAGAGAGAGAGAGAGAGAGAGAGAGAGAGAGAGAGAGAGAGAGAGAGAGAGAGATGAGGTATGTATGGGGAGAAATTATGAAGAGGGAATTTGGCAGTGAGTATGGGAGGTAGAGAAATATGAGATTGAAGATATGAGGAAATGATGAGTGTATAAATAAAAAAAAATAAAATGCTAGAAGGCAAAGACAAAAAGTGGGTGATTACGAGAGAAGACGAAGATTAGAAAGAAATTTGGCAAACAGGATGGAGAGGCAAACTTAAAATATGATAGGAATATTTAGAGGGATGAATGGGAGGAAAAAGGAGGGAAGAAGAAAGCTAAATATTACACACACACACACACACACACACACACACACACACACACACACACACAGAAAATAAGAAATGTAGAGAAGGCAGGAGAGAAAATTATGGCAAAAGTTAGTGAATGCGTAGGAGTTTATTGGTGTGTGTGTGTGTGTGTGTGTGTGTGTGTGTGTGTGTGTGTGTGTGTGTGTGTGTGTGTGTGTGTTTTATTGCATCTAACATACATAGCACTGATATTTCGTAAAAACCCGTGCTGTTGTTTATTATGTCTGTGTTTTATTTATTTCTGTAGTCCGTGTTCTTTAACTTAGCAAAACTACTCCCGGCTTCAGTGCTGAGACGTGATTGGATAAAGCAAGATTAGGCAAGCTGAGGGCGCGTAAGGCAGGGTGAGCCAGGTTAAGGCAGAGTGAGGCAGGGCGAGGCAGGGTAAGGCTTCATAAGGCGAGGCAGGGTAAGGCTTCATAAGGCGAGGCAGGGTAAGGCAGAGCGAGGCAGGGTAAGGCCGAATGAGGCAGGGTAAGGCAGAGTGAGGCAGGGCGAGGCAGGAAATGGCAAGGCGGGTAGGTACGCTTGGGATGATGATTAAAGAGAGGCAAGAATGTAGGTAGCAAATAGGGGGGGCTGGGGGAGAGAGGACGAAGGAGGGAAGGAAGGGAGTGAGAGAGAGGACGAAGGAGGGAAGGAAGGGAGGGAGAGAGAGGACGAAGGAGGGAAGGAAGGGAGGGAGAGAGAGGACGAAGGAGGGAAGGAATGAATGGGACGGAGGAAAAAGGGAAGAGGGAGGACGAAGGAGATATTATGAAAAGAGAATGTGGGTAGCGCTGAAAAAGGAAGGGAAGTAGGAGGGGAGGAGGAAAGAGGACGGATGAAGGAGGAAGGAGAGAGGTGGGGAGGAAGAAGGGAGAGAGAGAGGAGAGCGAGTGGGGATAGGGCTGGAGGGAGGTAGGGGAGATGGAGGGAAGGAAGGAAACAAGATGAGAATACGAAAGAGGGAAGGAAAAGAGGTGAGAGGAGGAAGGAGGGAGGGAAGGAAAGAGAGAAGAGAGGGAAGGAGGGAACGAAAAGAGGGACGATGGAGAGAGAACAGAAGGGAGAGAAGTGAAGGAAACAGGGAGTGGACGAAGGAGAGAAAGAAAGAGAGGCGAAGGTAGGGAGGAGAGAGGGAGATAGAAGAGAGGAAGATGGAAAAGATGGATGAATGGAAATGGAGAGGAACAGGAGAGGAAGGAAGGAAAGAGGGAACGTAGGCAAGAAGTCGGAAATAAAGGCAGGTAGACATGCTGAGAGGAGGAACTAGAAGAGTAAATGACAGCTGGAAGGAAAGAAAGGAAGAACAGTAGAGGAACAGCGGAAGTAAAAGTGAAGGGAAGAAGAGCAGAAATGAAGACAGGTAGAGGGAAAGGTAGGAGGACAGAGGCAGGTGCGGAGGGAGGTAGGCATGTTTGCAGATAGACAGGTAGACAGGAAGGTAGGTACGAAAGAGTAGCGGGTAGTCAGGCATTTAGGTAGGCAAGCAGGCAGGAAAGTAGACAAATATTCAAAAAGGTAGGAGGGAAAGGAGGAAAAAGGAAAGATAAGCAGGGAGTAGTCAGAGAGGAAGAAGGAAAGAAGCAAGCAGGGAGGAGGCAGGCAGACCACTGAGGGCGGGGAAGTACCATTCCGTGCTGCCTTAACACCACCACTACCACCACCACCACCACCACCACTACACTCCTATATATTATTCACACATTTCAGACCCACCTTCCTGCCTTACCCCCACCCCTCTGCCTCACCTTCCTCCCGCCTCACCTTCTTCCTGCCTCTCCCTCCATGTGCCTCCCTCTCCTCCTTCCTCCCCCTCCTCCTGCCTCACCATGCACCTGCCTCTCCCTCCCCTGCCTCACCCTCACCCTCGTTCACCCTCCCATTGCCTCACTCTTCCCTTGCGTCACCCTCTCCGTGCCTCCCCCACCCCGTGACTTATTCTCTCCCTTCGTCCCCTTACCTCTGCCTCACCCTTCTCCTACTCTTCCTTCTCCTGTTTCACTGTCATATGCTCACCCTTTCCCTGCTTCACTCTCACCGTGCCTCACCCTCATCTTGCCTCATCCCTTCCTGCCTCACCTTCCCCTGCCTCAACACCACCACTACCACTACACTCCAATATATTATTCACACGTTTCCCGCCCACCTTCCTGCCTCACTCTCCTCGCTGCCTCACCTCCCCATCTCTCTGCCTCACCCCTCTGCTTTTCACATCTCATTCCCTCACCCCTCTACCTCTCCCATCTGTCTGCCTCACCCCTTTGCTTTTCATAGCTCATTGCCTTACTCCTCTGTCTCTCCAATCTCTGTGCCTCACCCCTCCGCCTCTCCCATCTCTCTGTCACATCCCACCGCCTCTCCTATCTCTCTGCCTCGCCTCTCTGCCTCTTCCAAGCTCGCCCCTCTCTCTGCCTAATCCCTCTCTTTGCCCAATTCCTTTCTTTTTCTAACGTCTTTCTGCCTCACCCCTTCTCTGCTTAACCCTTCTCGGCCTTTCCCGTCTGCCTCATCCCTCTGCCTTTCCCACCTCGCTGACGCAACCATTTCGCATCTCTCAGTCTCATCTTTCTGCCTCACCACTCTGTCTACCTTACCTTTCTCTGTGCCTCACCCTTCTTTTTGCCGCACCCCTTTCTCTGCCTCACCTCTCTCTTTGCCTCACCCATACTACGTTCACACCCCCCGTTCTTCCACCACGTTCACCTCACCTCCTTAAATACGTTCCTTTACTCCACTTAGCCTTCCACTTAGCCCTTCGCCTTGGCTCCACTCTTGCACAACCGTTCTTCTCCCTAGTGTCCGTCCCTGTCTTCCTCTCATTTCCTCTCCCCAGTTTCTCCCCGTTCCTTCCTTCCCCTTCGTTTTCCTCCCCCTCCCCTCTTTCCTCTTCCTCTACTGCTCCTTCCTCATCTCTCTACCTTCCCCTACCCACCCCTCCTCTCTTCCTTACCTTTCCTCCACTTCTTTCCTCCCCCTCCTCTTCTTACCTTCCGTTTTCCCTCCCCTTCCCTGACCTCATTTGTTCCCCTCTTTTCCCCGATATCCTTTACTTCCATCTCCCTTCTCTTTCTTTCCCCCTTCACGTCCTCTGTTCCCTATACTGATCTGTAATTTTTGTCATTCGCAATTTATTCTAAAAATATAAATTTCTTTTTCTCTCTCTCTCTCTCTCTCTCTCTCTCTCTCTCTCAACACCCCAACTTACATGAAATTAAAATCCTACCCAAATAAACACACCACACAGACCTCACCATCCCAGGCGGGTGATCCTTCGTTAATAATTAAGTAGACAACACTGGTTCCTTGGCACTTGAGAGAGAGAGAGAAAGAGAAAGAGAGAGAGAGAGAGAGAGAGAGAGAGAGAGAGAGAGAGAGAGAGAGAGAGAGAGAAGTGAGGAATATGTCTACTCTTTCTGTCTCCTATTTAAGCCTCTTTGAGTCTCGTCCTTTTTCGTTTCTCCACGATATTTTTTTTATACTTCTCCTCCTCTTTTCTTCTATTTTTTTTATATATTTATCTCATTCATTTTCGTTCTGATAGTCGGTTTCTTATTTATTCATTGTATTTCGATTGGCACTTAGTATGACTTTTTCTTACGTCTTCTTTATCTCCTCTTCAATTTTTTTCTTATTTTTGGTTCCTCGTTTTTATCTTCCTATTTACCTGCTTTGAATTCACATAAGCTGCTTGTGCTATTTGTTTTTTCACTTATTAACCAACCTCCTTTTCTTCACTGTCTTGTTCAGATTTTTATTAATTTCGGTTCTTCATTTCTTAATTCCCTTCTCAGCTTTTTAAAATTTTGTTACTTACTTCTTTCAGCCTAACTTTCATCTTGAGTATCTTGTTTAAGTATTCTTATTTCATCTGTTTTTTCTTTTTTTCTTTTAAATAATTCTTCTGTTTTGTTATATCGTTCCTGTAGTTATTGTGTATTTTATTAGGATCAATTTTTTTTTCTGTTATTCCCTTTAATTATTCCCTTTACTCTTCTTTCTCGTCTCGGTTTTATTATTTCCTTCTTTCTCTTGTGTTTTCCCTTCTCGCCTTCTTCTTTCCACGTCTCTCTTTCCTCCGTATACTCCTCTCCAGTCCTTCCTCCTCCATCTTTCCTTCCTCCTCCTCCTCCTCCTCCTCTTCAGCTTTCTCTCTCCTTCCCTCCACCCCTCAATCCTCCTCCTCCTCCTCTTCATCTTTCTTTCTTTCCTTCCCTCCAACTTTCCTACCTCCTCGTCCCTTCGCCTGATCATCTTTTCTCCTCTCTCGCTCTCTCTCTCTCTCTCTCTCTCTCTCTCTCTCTCTCTCTCTCTCTCTCTCTCTCAAGTCCTTCCCTTCCTCCGTGTCCTACATCCCGTCCCCTCTCTCATCTCATATTTTCCTCTCCTCCCTCCATGCCTTCCTCCTTCTCTCATTCTCTCCCCTCCCTCCCCTCCTGTCTTGTCCTCCCCTGTCCTCCCCTCACCCATACACCGACCGTTGAGAGTTCGTTAAACGGTCCGGGTATTCAAATTCAAGTGGATGAAGGCCGGTTGTCGGAATGGCGGCCGTGTACTTGATGTTGACTCCCTCCCTCAATGCCCCGCCTTAAAAAAAAAAAAAAAAAGAAAAAAAAAAAAAAAAGGAAAAGCTTACCTCCAAAATTACTGTACTTACATTGAGAGAGAGAGAGAGAGAGAGAGAGAGAGAGAGAGAGAGAGAGAGATTGCCACTAGAGTTATTGTATATTCTGATTCCCATACCACTGTACTCAAAAAAAAAAAAAAAAAAAAAATGAAAAGCTGCCCTCAATGTGTGCTTGAAATAAAACCCATCCATAAAACTAATAAAATGCAGTTTCCTGAACAAAATATTCTTATCGTAAATAATATCCCCCAATACTGAATCAGTTTTTAGAATATCTCCCCAAATATCGAGTTTCCCTTGATTACAGTTCTCTCTCTCTCTCTCTCTCTCTCTCTCTCTCTCTCTCTCTCTCTCTCTCTCTCTCTCCTAACAAAACGCACCGTAACTCAACATCCAGGGCAAACATTTTTATTTTTTCTGTGTTGCCTCTCATACTCTTGTCCTCCTTAACTTGACCCAGATTTTCGTCCTTCTAGTCGCCTAATTCACGTGGCTTAGTAGCAGAAAAAGACGAAATTACGGTTCTACTACAGCCCTTTTCATACCACTTCTTCGTGACTAGGATCATATTGTGTTGTTATTTTGTTACAGCTCAGAATTCAAGATGGAGAGAAGTCAATTTTAGGCCAAGTTAGAGTGAAAAGAGTGTACCCATTTCCTACGATTTTTTGTTTACACCCTTCTCCATTGCACATCTTCGTGACTAGCATTATATAATTGTGATACGTTATTTTTACAGAGATGGAGGGGTGTCAGTTTTAGGCCGGGTTAGAGTGAAAAGGCTATAGGCATACCTTTTCCTTGCGCCGTCTTTGTACTGCATCCTTTTCCGTGGCAGGTCTTCGTGGCTGTCATTATATTTTATTTTTACTGTATTGATTAAACTCGTCATTAAAAGTGGAGAGTGTCAGTGTTGGGCCAGGTTAGAGTGAAAAGAGTATACCGCGTCCCTACGATATTTTTTTCTGCATCCTTTTGAATAGCACTTCTTCGTGACCAGCATTGAATTCTAGTGATACTCCATTGTTGCAGCTCCGCGTCCGTGTACCTAACCCCTCCAGTTCGAGGCCTCTCCCATAAGCTGGAAAAAAAGCGTCTCATAAAAACAAGAATGAAGTGAAACAAACAAATAATAACACGGGAAAAAGGGATAAATAAGAAATACCTGCTAATACGGAAAATACTCTCTCTCTCTCTCTCTCTCTCCCTCTCCCTCTCTCAATACACATCCCACAGTCTAACGTGGCCTCAAATTTACATACACACATTACCCAGGAGAGTGCGTTAATATTCAGGACGCTAGGACGCTGACCTCAGCACTCCCAGCTCTATTTCTGAGGTGGCAGAGGCTGAAGGAAGAAGATCTGTGTATAACATTAGGCTGAGTGAGGTGGAGCTTAAAGTTAGCTTAATTTGATTCTTGTGCTACTTTATTTGTCTGGTCTTTTTTCTTTTTTCTTTTCTTTTTTGTCTGGGATTAATGAGACAAATATGCCTTAATTTGTTTTGTTTTTTCGTGCTCTGTTGTTCGTCTCGTCCTTTTCCTTCTCTCTCTCTCTCTCTCGTCTGGGATGATAGAAAAAAAAATACCTTAATTTGATTTTTGTGCCCTGTTCTTTGTCTGGTCTTTTTCTTTTTTTTTTTTTGTCTGGGATGAATGACACAAAAATACCTAAATTGGATTTTTGTGTTGGTTCTCGTCTGGTCATTTTTTTTTTTTTTTGGTCTGTGATGAATGTTTTTTTTTTGTCTAGGATGAATGAAACAAAAATACCTTAATTTGATTTTTGTGTTTTGGTTTTGGTATGGACTTTTTTTTTTCGGTTGGATGAAGTAGACAAAAATACCTCTGTTTGATTTTGCTTGTCTTTTATTCGTCTGGTTTCATTTTCTCTTGGTTCAATGAGACAAAATTTCCTGTATTTGTCCATATTTTTAATTCTTGTTATGTGTGTCCTTATTCGAGTGTGTCTTTTATTTCTTTATTAGTGTGATCTTGCTTTGGTTTTAATGACTGTTTAATCTTTTTTTTTTTTTTTCATACTAGTGTACTATAATTTTCTCTCATCTTTCTTATTCCATCTGATTTTTTTTTTCACGTTCTTTCCGGGAAGCTTGAGATAAAATTTTACTTTCTCTGATGTAATTACGTCCTTTTATTCGTATGGAAAATGATCTCCATTTTTTAAAGCATGTGTTTAGATTGCTGGAGGGAATATATTAATAATCTTTGATATTTGCTCGTCTGTGAGAGTGAGGTAAAAATGATTCAGTCCGATCTTTTGCCCTCTCGCTTCCCCACCTTCCTGCCCCTCACACACACACACACACACACACACACACACACACACACACACACACACACACACACACACACACACACACACACACACACGCACGCACGCACGCACGCACGCACGCACGCACGCACGCACACACACACACACACACACACACACACACACACACACACACACACACACACACACACACACACACACACATTTAGTCTGGTGCCGTCCTAAGCATTTCCCTAAACACATCGCTTAGTGCCTCGCCCCAAAATCTACATACGAGCAAGTGCCATGTCGTGTGCCTAAATACGTCCCATATACGTAGTCGCAGAATGGTTCGTTCACCCTAACTTGGCCATGATTTTCGTCCCTTTCCAATTCAATTCATTTCACGTAGCTCGGATGCTGCGCCTCTACTTCCTTTTTCCATGACACTTCTTCGTGACTAGCAAGTCCCATGCGAATCTTAGTACTTTTCATATTCGCAGGAGCAAAATGGTTCGTTCGCCCTAACTTGGCCGTGATTTTCGTCCTTTTGCAGCTCATTTCACGTTGCCCTGAAAAAGATTATGCAGCTCCACATCTTTTTTCCATGGCACTTCTTCGTGACTAGCGAGCGCCAAATCCTGAGTCAGTGCACTTACCATACACTTAGGCGTGGAATAGTTCGCTTACCCTAACATGGCGCAAATTTTCGTCTTTTTGCATCGTATTTCATGTACGTCAGTGGCTGAGTAAGACATAATTAAATTTCTACAATAATCTCCCAATCATTTATTCATTCAGTGTAAATAACCCCTCCCCCTCGGCCTAGACAGTGAGGTTTAAAAAGCAAAATAAATTACTGAGGAAAAGGTGTTCCTTACCCGACAAGAATATGTGCCTGAGAGTGTAAATGTGTTCGGCGTAAATAAAACTCTCTCTCTCTCTCTCGAATGTAAAAATTAAAATAAAAACGAGGGACACATTAGCAGAGTCGTAGGGCCTTCAGTGCGTCCATCCCATATCCTCATTTACACCTGTTTACACCTCCCATCCCTTCATTTGCACGGTATACAACAACACCTAGGGTCATTATATCCCCCTGGGCTTAGGAGGCTCCCAAACGCTTCCTCCTTACCGGTTTATTTGGGCATAGGACACGGTAATGTTCTCTTGCGTGTCAGTGTTTGTGTGTGTGTGTGTGTGTGTGTGTGTGTGTGTGTGTGTGTGTGTGTGTGTGTGTAAGTTTGCATGCTCCTCTCAGTGTGTAGTGCAGTTTAGGCTTGCGTCTTTTTTCTTTCGATTTTTTTTTTTTTTGATAGCTAAGGCCTTTACACACCCTCTCCGGAATGTTGCCCGAATTTAAGCCTCGTATCCGTGCTCACCTCTCTTTTAAGGGTTGACTTTTATATCCCGTAGGAGCAGAGTTAAGGCGGGTTTAACGAGAGGGGAAGATGAGAGTGCACGGAGTGAAGTAATTTTAACTGCTGGGCATAAAAGCTTGGTAGGTAGGTAGGAAGGTGGGTTGGAAGGTGGGTGGTATTCTGGTAGGAAGGTGGGTAGGTAGGTTTGTAGGCAGGTGGGAAGGTGGATCGGAAGAGTGGTAGGCAGGGAGGTAGGTGAGTGGGTGGGTAGGTAGTTATGTAGATGCCTGGGTTGGTAGATGGGCAGGCAGGGAGGTGGGTGGATGGGAGGGTAGGGAGGTAGGTAGGCAGGTAGGAGGGGAGAGAACGTTGGCATTAAGGTGGTGCTTTGAAACTGCCATGATGGTGTGTGCTTGGGATATGAATATGGGATTATTATGTGTTTTTGTGAGAAGATGCTTAGGAATAGATATGATTGTGTGACTGTGTGTGTTTGGCATACAAGGTAAGTTGATGGGTAGGTGGGAGTGTTAAGTGTTAAGGTGATGTCCTGGTGATGATAATTGTTGTGATGTTTGCTAGGGAGATGATTGTGTGTGTGTGTGTGTGTGTGTGTGTGTGTGTGTGTGTGTGTGTGTGAAATGTCCAGCTGAAGAAGGCGTCTGTTCATAACATCATCACCATCATCATCATCATCATCCAGTTGAAGTTTATTCCTGTACAAAGGCCGTTACCCTCGTTGTCGTCGTCATCGTCGATGTTATTGTTGTTGTTGTTGTTGTGGGTTTCATTGAATCAAGACCTCTGCCAAGCTTTTCCATGACTCGGGCCTGTGCCAATATATTATATGTTACTGCTGCATCCATATATCACAAACATTAGCTACACATGGCCGCACACACACACACACACACACACACACACACACACACACACACACACACACACACACACACACACACACACACACACAAGCGAGAGGCAGAGGGAGCAAAAACTGAGAGGGGGAACTTGGAATATACGCTCCCAAATGTGCAAACTTTCTGCTCCAACACACAAACAAACACACTTAAAACACACACACACACACACACACACACACACACACACACACACACACACACACACACACACACACACACACACACACACACACACACACACACACACACACATACATGCACTTTGAGCACATATATATACATACATGCAGTTTGAGCACACACCCACATTCACATACATACCCTTTGAGCACACACACACACACACACACACACACACACACACACACACACACACACACACACACACACACACACACACACACACACACACACACACACACACACACACACACTCTCTCTCTCTCTCTCTCTCTCTCTCTCTGTCCCATCCACTCACAGCCACCACCCACCCTTTCCCGTCCCTGCCTCGCTCCCTCTCCCACACACACACACACACACACACACACACACACACACACACGTATAAGCTCCCGCGCCTCGTTTTGCCCGACCTCTATGTTATGGCTCTTCGTATATGCTTTAATAGAATACATGAGAGAGGAGTCCAATACCGAGGGGGTATAACGCACCGCCCTCGCTAGCGATTCTGGAAATGCGATCGGAACTCCTGTGAAAGCTGGAGTGGTGGAGTCGAGAGAGAGAGAGAGAGAGAGAGAGAGAGAGAGAGAGAGAGAGAGAGAGAGAGAGAGAGAAGGGGGGTAGATGTAGGTAGTGGGGTGGGGTGAACGGGAAATTATGGTAATATTTTGGGAGGCGAAAGTTTCTGGCAGGGCGCAGGATTAGCCTGTATAACAACGCATGAAAAATGGTGTACGATTTTGGAAGTCAGTGGGAGAAGAGTGTGCATGGGTCTGAGTAGTATCGTGTGTGTGTGTGTGTGAGTGTGTGTGTGTGTGTGTGTGTGTGTGTGTGTGTGTGTGTGTGTGTGTGTGTGTGTGTGTGTGTGTGTGGATTTCGCGTTTTCAAATCTAGATTGTTTGCATCCTTCTTCCCCTGTGTTTCTTCTTCTTCCTCCTTTCTTTTTTCTTCCTTTCCTATTATCTTTTCTTCTCTTCTTTTTTGTACAGGTTGTCTTGCTCTTTTTTCTCTCCTCCTTCTCTACCTCTTTTCTTTTTTCTTCCTCTTTTTTGGATTTTCTCTTTATTTGTGTCGGTTTCTTCTTTTTCTCTTTTCTAAGTACTGTTCATTCGTCCTCCATCTAAATTTCTTGTGTCCCTGTATTCTCTTTCTCTTATTTCCCTTCCTTCCTTTTCGATTTTTGTTACTTCCTCCTGTTTCTTTTTCTATACTTTTTTTGTTGTTGTTGTTGAGAGAGAGAGAGAGAGAGAGAGAGAGAGAGAGAGAGAGAGAGAGAGAGAGAGAGAGAGAGAGGGGCAATTCTTATGTAGTCAGGAAGAAAGAGAGGCAGGTCAGGAAAGATGGAGGAAATATTGGATCAGAGAGTTATGGTACAAGACTCTCTCTCTCTCCCCCTCTCTCTGTCTGTCTGTCTCTCTCCGTCTCTCTCTCTCTCTCTCTCTCTCTCTCTCTCTCTCACGTTCATGCTCATCTGTCTATCTGCCCTTTTGTCTGTCTGTCTGTATTTCTGTCTGTTTATCTCTGTTTCTGTTTATCTGTGTCTGCATCTATCTATCTTATTGTATGTATTTGTCTATCTCTGTATTCCAATTCCGTAATTTTTACAGTTATTATTCTTCCTATATTTCTGTATTACATCTTTCCACTTCATCCTATTCTTACTTTTTTATTCCAATTATAATAAAAAAGACAAAGGTCGAAAGGTTATAGATAGATGCAAAAAGGTAGATAGATCACAGGTAAGGAGAGAGAGAGAGAGAGGCACTGCGAGATCAAGACCAGCAATACCGAGAAAGCAACGGGAGACCCAAGTGCCACAGTAAATAGCTATATAGGTGCAGAGAGAGAGAGAGAGAGAGAGAGAGAGAGAGAGAGAGAGAGAGATCAGGAAGACGAAGAGAGAAAAAAAAATGAAATAAAAGCAGAAGAGAGCAAAAGAACTGTTCGACTTCGCAGCGGAAACTTTATCAAGAAATTTTGCTTTTCTTTGACAGGAGTTTTGTGTGGAGTGTGAGGGATTGTCTTTCCGTGGCACCTCCACTCCGTCTCTGTCTCTCCCACCAACTGATTACCTACCTCTCTAAGTTTTTTCCTTCAGTTTGGTTGAGTTTTGACGTGATTTGGAGGTGATTCTGTGTGTGTGTGTGTGTGTGTGTGTGTGTGTGTGTGTGTGTGTGTGTAGCTTTTGTTAATGGTGTCAGTTTTTATTAGGTATTTTGTTATGACTGCATTTTTTTTTCATTTCAACAAATCCTCATCTTGGTTTTATTATTTTTCTGCTTACTTTTTTTTTTCTCATATTTTACTTCTCATGGTGGTAGGTGGTGGCGCACATCCACTCAATGAATCCTTTTGTCTTCGTGTTCTGTTCATTTTTAGTATGTTGTTAGTTATTCATCACCTTTAAAAATCATCATCATCATCATTATCATCATCATCATCATCATTTTATTTTACCCCGTCTCTTATATTGATAAAACCTCTTGCCACAAACAGCATTCACTCTTTGTCTGCCTTGTTTACACGCGGCAGGCAAACACGCAAACAGCAGCAGTGAATAAATTTAATTGTCACAGAGGGAGGGTGTTTTGCTGTGTGTTTTGTTGCTGCCCTTTTTCCACTCTGTCTGTCTCGTTGTCTGTGTGTCTGTCTATCTGTGTGTGTGTGTGTGTGTGTGTGTGTGTGTGTGTGTGTGTGTGTGTGTGTGTGTGTGTCTGTCTATGTCTATCTGCTTGTATCTGTCCCTGTCTGTCAGTTTTTCTCTCAGTTTCATTCATTCATTCATTCATTCTCTCATTCGTTCATTTGGTCAGTCAACTCAGTCAACCAATAACTTACGTAGAGACTCCGTACAACCAGCCAGTCAGTCAGTCAGAGTCAGAATCAGGCAGTCAGTCAGTCATGTATACAGCCAGTGAGTGAGTCAGTCAAAGAGCTCCACACCTACAGTTACCAGCAAAAAATAGCGAAACAAAGCGATTACACAATAATTCCCCTTTACAGACACCAGAACGTAGGGTACACCACACACTCAGTCACACCATACCACACTACATCAAACCAGAGAGAGAGAGAGAGAGAGAGAGAGAGAGAGAGAGATGTAAAGGTTGCGTGCGTAGCGTGAAATCAGAGTGCGTGAATATTTGAGAGGCAAGGTGAGTGATGGAGGTGGGTGGAGGAAGGGAAAGTGTTTTGACGGAGATTTGCCAGATTTGTTATTAATGGTTTTATGAGCATGAGTCCGAACGTACATATAGTAGTTGGAAAAATTATGTACTTTTTGTTACTACACACTAACAGCGCCATTATTACGTACATTGATAAATAGAAATAGATAGATAGATAGATAGACATAGATAGATAGATACACGTAAACACACGTAGATAGATACAGACAGATAGATAGATCAGCAAATATCCGTCGAGATAATTAGCTTGACCAGATAGATAGATATATGCGTGTAAAAACTATATGAAAAAATACGTGGTGCGTAATGTAGATAGTCAGGTCAAAACTAGAGATAGGAAAGCAAAAAGACAGAGAGAAAGGAAGAGAATTTTTAAAAAATGAAAAAAAAAAAGAAGGAAGCGGAAAGAGTAGAGTGAAAAAAGGCCGAATAAAAAAAGAAAACAGAGAAGAAAATCTTGAACGAAAAAGAAAAAAAGTAAAGAAAATAAACAGGAAGGAACGAAGAAAGAAAATCAAGAAAAAATGGAAAAGAAAAATCTAGAAAAAAGTATTGGAAAAGAAAAACCAAGAAACAAAGAATGGCAATGAAAAATCATCCCAAAAAGAATGGGAAAAGAAGATCAAGAAAGAAGGAAGCAGAAGAGAAAAACAAGAAATATTAAAGGAAAAGAGTTAGCAATAAATGATGCCACAGAAAATCTCAGTGGGGCTCGAAAGGGAGGCCACACCATTTCCAGTGACCTGAGGCGGTGTGTGTGTGTGTGTGTGTGTGTGTGTGTGTGTGTGTGTGTGTGTGTGTGTGTTTAAGTGTCTGTATGTGGGTGCTACTTGGCCTGCTTGTTACTATTAATTTCTTATATACTTATACTGTTACCTTTAAGCAGAAATTAGACCAGGGTTCGGACTCCTCACCTGGGCCACTAAAAGTAATCCCAGTAACTCTGACACAGTGATGATATATATAGAAAGTGCGGTGATCGAAGACGTGATGCTGAATTATATACCATCTAATTATGTAATATTTATATATTTTTATTTCAACTCGGTCGTTTTTCGAATTGGAAGGGTTAGTTATAGCCTTCACGGACTTCTTTAGAGGTGAGATCTTTCATAAATTAATAATAATAATGATAATAATAATAATAATAATAATAATAAAATAATAATAATAATAATAATAATAATAATAAAATAATAATAATAATAATAATAATAATAATAATAATAATAATCTGATAGCAGCAATAGCAGACTGAAAAAGACATCACCTAGATTCAAGGGGTTTAAAAAAAAAAAAAAAAAAAAAAAAAAAAAATTCCTACCTAAACACAACATTAATGGAAAGTGTGGATTCCGAACAGGTGATGTTGAGCTATAGCCCGTTTTCTTTTTACGCTTTATATACGTCCAAGGGTACACTCTTATAAACTGCGACATTGATGGATACGCATATAGGTTTTATGTTATTTTTAGAGGAGGCTTTGTATATCTCAGGGCTAAGTTCATTGACTCGTCTCTCCATCTGTCTAGCAACCTGTCTACCCATCTGTATCTTAACTCTCTGTTTGTCCATCTATCTATCTGTCTGTTTATCTGTTTGTCCTATTGCCAGAGTTCACCCATGACCTAAACATAATAATTCCAATCACGTCACCTCCAACATTCACACGCATCCATTACAAAACTTATATTGACTCACAAAGCCGAGAGAGAGAGAGAGAGAGAGAGAGAGAGAGAGAGAGAGAGAGAGGTGTTCAACTTACTGATGTTTATACTGATGATGATGATGGTGGTGGTGGTGGTGGTGGTGGTAAATGTGTAGTTGATGGTGATTGTAATAGTGATGATGGTAATGATGATGATGATGATACGTAGCTCTACTATGGTGGTAATAGTGATGATGATGATACGTAGCTCTACTATGGTGGTAATAGTGATGGTGATGATACGTAGCTCTACTGTGTTCGCAGTAGTGATGATGCTGATGCTGATGCTGATGATGATAACACGTAGCTTTACTGATGCCAGGTGTGGGTATATGATATGTTTGGATTCTGTTATGTCAACTGGGTTTGTCATTTTGATTAGTGAGGTGAAATTTCCAATGCGCCTCTGTTGACAGGTACTCTCTCTCTCTCTCTCTCTCTCTCTCTCTCTCTCTCTCTCTCTCTCTCTCTCTCTGCTATCTTTTCTTTTTATCTCTCCCCATTCCATTTCTCTTGTTCCATTCTCTCATCTCTTTTCATCTTCCGTCCTGTGCTTTCGTCCCATCCAGTAATTTTTCTTCTCTCTTCTCCTATCTCCTTTCTTTCACTCGTCTTTTCAGCCTTTTCATTTCCTCTCCTACTCTCCTCTTCTCTCCTGTCCCCTCCTGTCCTCTCTTCATCTTCTCCCTTTCCTCTTCTTTCTTGTCCCTTCCTCTCCTCTCCTCATCTTCTCCCTCCTCTCTTCTGGCTTCTCTCCTCTCTTCTCACCCCTTCTATTCTGCTCTCGTTCCAAGCAGAAGGTCAGGCGAACACTCCATATATTACTGAGATGCCTTCCTCTTATAGCTATACCTACTGTACGATACTGTCATAGAACCAGGCTAGCAGACCGGGCACGCACTCAGTAGATAGATAGATAGATAGATGGTAGATGGATACATAGAGAGAGAGGAAAACACACACACACACACACACACACTCACACACACACACACACACACACACACACACACCAAAGTTTACTCCACCGCAAAACACACTGGGTCTGGTCTGTCTCGTATGGCCATGAATATTCCCAGCTATGATACTGTCAACATGAGTTTCTCTCTCTCTCTCTCTCTCTCTCTCTCTCTCTCTCTCTCTCTCTCTCTCTCTCTCTCTCTCTCTCTCTCTCTCTCTCTCTCCAAACACTTACCATCATTCCCGGCACGTATGCATACACGCTGTTGCCAAACTCACATCGTAGTTATCCATTCAGTCACACACACACACACACACACACACACACACACACACACACACACACACACACACACACACACACACACACACACACACACACACACACTGGTGGACGGGAGTTCGCGCCTCGCTCAGGTTGCGAAAAGTTTCACTGACGAAGTGGGTGGTTACTGTCCCCCTTGAGCATGGGGACGGGTGTGTGCGTGTGTGAAGGTCACAGCCTTGCCCTTAGATCGGACTATATGAGCTCTCAGCTCCCTTCCGGGAGGGTAAAAGCTGACGATCACGACCATCAAGTGATCCTGACCGACCCGGTGAATTACACACACACACACACACACACACACACACACACACACACACACACACACACACACTTCAAGCAGTCACTCGCACTCACTCGTCCCTCTCTCTCATTAGGCAGTTGAAGATAGATAGATAGATAGATAGATACTTTTAAACAATAGACATAGATAACAATTCTCAATCTCCTACAGTAATAAATCTAAGAACCAATAGACCTTCTTCCTTTATTAGCAGTCTCCCACAGCGAAAGTAAAGCAAGCTAGAGCCAGTTGAAATAAAATCTTAAATAGGACTTGGAATAAAATCGTAAAAAAGACTCAATCTCCAGCCCAAAATTAAAGTTTCCTGAGAAAAAATTATACCCGGTGTGCCTCAGACTGACGGATTGTTACGGTACATCTGATCCATCAAATTACTCTGACCGTAAAAAGAAATAATGTTGGAAATAGAACTGTGCTTTAGAAGGGTCCTGTCGAAATTCAGTTTTGACCTCTCCATCTGCGGGCAAAGTTAGGTCTCATTAGGTCATTATTTCTTCTGGTGGGGACACACGGAACGAGAGGAATATTTAATTATTCACTCTGAGGCTATATGACCGTGTCTTTTTCGGCTGGTTCTTAGTTGCACCTTTTTCTTAGGGATTTATGTTTTTATTGATTTATTATTGTTATTACTTATTTTTATTGCTATTATTATTATTATTATTAATATTACTACTAGTACTACTGCTACTACTACTACTGTTACTATTATTACTATTTATCGCTTAAAGACCGCCTTCGGCGGCCTTCATTCTGTGTCAAAAGACCTGAAGTGTGTCATAACTCGGGAACCGGTGGCCCAGTTGGCCTGGAAATTTATTCTTGAAGTTAGAGCATTTTAACGGTACCTTGCTCTAACAAAAATTACACTACGTTGCGCCGTTTTTGCTGTTTTACGGTAACAAACAAACCTACAAACTTACAGAAATCGGATCCTTATAATATAAGCCTAGATTATTTTTAATATTAAAATTGTTTATTGTTCTCTCGTCCGCTGCTAAGACCTGTTTAGCGTTAATATTGTCCTGTGGTGGTGGTGAAGGTGGTAGTGGTGGTGGTAGTGGTGATACTAGCAGTGGTCGTACTGGTTAAAGTGGTAATAGTTGTGGTAGTAATGGTGATGGTGGTGGTATTGGTAGTAATGTTGACGGTAGGGTAGTGGTGGCAGTGGTGAAAGTTATAGTCTTGAATGAACTGGTGGTGGTGGTCTTGGTCGTGGTGGTGATGGTGGCGGTGGATCAAGTGGTAGTAATGGTGAACGTGGTAGTTGTAGTCGTAGCAGTGGTGATAGTAAAGGTGGCAGAAGTGGTGAAAAATGGTAGTAAGTAATGGTCTTAATGGTGGTGGATGTGATGGTAGTTATGTTGATTGTGGCAGTGGTATGGGTGGTGGTGGTGATAGTGGTGGTGGTGGATGTGGTAGTGGATGTGGTTGTGGTGGGGCGTGGCTTGGAATCTCTTGGGTCCCATGGAGGAGTTGAGGTAATCAGGAAGTGGCCCCGGGGACGCCGCCCCCCACCACACCAATACAACCAACCTCACACCAAGACAACCCCCCCAAAAAAAAATAAAATAAAAATAAAATAAATAAATAAATAAATAAAGTGGTGGGTGCACAGGACGAAATGATTGAGTTACGTCGCTTGTACAAACGTTTTTACTCATGATTATACGGCTGATTCCTTTGTGCAAACGTTTCTTCTCATGACTGTTCTTAGTCTCGTCAACGTTTTTACTCTTGTTCTTGATGATGAAAAGAAGGGAAGTTGGTGGCTGTGCAGAATGAAATAATTAGGTTTAGTCACACGTACAAACGTTTTTACCCATGATTGTGCGAAGTCACATATGCAAACGTTTTTACTCCTCTTGATGATCGTTATTATTATTATTATTATTATTATTATTATTATTGTTATCCTTGTTTCAACGGCAAGTAGTTCCACGGTGGCAGAGTTAGTGATGATGATGATGATAATGATGAAGATGAGAGCATGACGATGATAAGGATGGTGATCACTATGAAATGTGGGTTTATATGGAAAGTCTAATTATCACATCACCATTCACACACTGATACAGATCAAGATTGCTCTCCTTCCCTGTATGTAATTTGCGTAAAGGGAAGGAGGATGGGGAAGGTTGAAAGACGATGAGGTGAAGAAGTACAGAACCAGAGTAATTACCTGTGAGAAGTGAAAAAATTTCTCTATCTCTCTCTCTTTCTGATTACTGAAGACCTGAAGGCGGAAGTGTGATAACTAGCGGAAGGCGGGAAATATGAAAGTGAGAAGAAAAAGGAGACGAACGTATGTGTGAAAATGACAAAGTGAGAGAGAAGAAGAACTAATGAATTCTAAAGCTGATTCCCTTCCTAAAAAAAAAAAAAAGCAAGAAATATTGGACAGGAAAAATTAATAAGGAGAAAAGTGTGCTTAAGTGAAGAGGAAATGAAGAGAAGAGAAGAGAGAGAGAGAGAGAGAGAGAGAGAGAGAGAGAGAGAGAGAGAGAGAGAGAGTATAAGGATTAAACAAAAACAATTAAAAATCGACAAAGGGTCAATGTTAGAGTGTGAAAGCGATAAATTAGGGAGTGAGGGAGAAGGGAGAGAAAAGTGTGAAAGTGAGAAAGTGAGAGAGCAGGAGGAGGAACAAGTGAACTGGTGATATAGGTAGATAAAAATGCCGTAGAAGATTAATGGATAAGAAAATGAGGTTGGGAGAGATAAAAAAAAAAAGTGTGAAAGTAAGAGAGAATGTGTGCAAGGAGGAAGAGCAACTCGTGAACCTTGAAGTAACAAAGGAGAGTAAATATGAAAGTGAAAAAGCAAGAATATAAAAGTGAGAGAAAGTGAGAGAGGGAGAAGAGGAACTAGTGAACCCTGAGAGAAGTTGATACGTAAAGGAGAAGAAATATGAGAATGGAAAAGCTAAAATGAAAAAGTGAGAGACGGAAAGTGAGAGAAAGTGAGCGAGGAGGGAAAGGAACTAGTGAATCCTGAAAGAAGTTGATAATTAAAGGAGAAGAAATATGAGAATGGAAAAGCTAAAATGAAAAAGTGAAAGAAAGCGAGAAAGTGAGAGAGGAGGAGGAGGAACTAGCGATCTCTGAGGGTGATGCCGTCCCCTCCTGCGATGAAAGCTCTCTTAATTAAGGCTTCACCGGTCCACCCACTTTCCCGTAAAGATGAAGAGCGAAAAAGTTAAAAAAAAAAAGAAAAAAAGAAAGAAAAAAAAGAAAATCACTTCTTTTAAAATATGAACTTGGAAACCTTAAAACGTCAGCCACTTGCTCGGCACTTAATTTACCTTATTTGTCTGTCTGTCTGTCTGTTTCTCTCTCTCTCTCTCTCTCTTACCTCCAGACGATTTTGAAAGGGTTGCTGAAAGAAAGATGTATCCAGGTCACTTCGACAGCCTCTCCTAAAAAAAATATATAAAAAAAAAATCACCAGGAAAATAACAAGAATGAAAGAGAAATCGCTTACACGGGTTGAAGGGGTTAGGCTTCATCCCCCGCCTGTGTGTGTGTGTGTGTGTGTGTGTGTGTGTGTGTGTGTGTGTGTGTGTGTGTGTGTGTGTGTGTGTGTGATTAAACATCTCACATTGATGACGTCCAATTTCAGTTTGTTTTTCTCCTGTCAGATGAATTTATTGGACTTAAGATCATCCTCCAGAAATTAAGAACTAATTTGAGTCTGTAAGTTTTTTCTAAGCTGCTTAAAATCGTCTGGCCGCAAGAAGAATCAGAGGGGTAAGTAACAAATATATGGAAGGGTAAACAATTGAGAATAAATAGTGAATACATAGAGCGGTGAAAAATTCATAGAGGGGCAAATGATAAATAGAAATAGAGAATAAATGAAGAGGGAAAAGGTGAGTACATGGAGGGGTAAATAATAAGTAAAAAGTAAATAAAGAATAGATAGAGGGGTTAATAAAAAATACATGGAAGGATAAATATTAAATAGAGAATAAATATAGGGGTAGATACTAAATAAGTAGAGGGGTAAATAGGTATATGGTGATTGTCGCTAACCCCTTCACTATAAGGTTAGGGACCGGGGGCTCTTCTCACCTGGATAGATAATTAGTGTGGTAGCAGGTAATCACAATTTAGGGATCAATCTCATAAATCCAGTGACGTTGATCTATACATTTTTTTTTTCATATACAATATTTTAGACCTTTTTTTTTTTTTTAATAATTTTGGGGAGAATGTTTGAATTGACAGGGTTAGATACAGCAGTCATTAACCATTTTCCTTTTTAATCAGCGACCCTTCCGAAAATGGCATAAAATACTGGTGGTAGCAGGAGTAAAAAAAGAAAAAGGTAGTTAATTTGAAAGGCTTAATACACTGAAACTAGTGAATAACATCCCTCATTAACACCCTCATTGCTATAACAGTAATGAACACTGCTGGGTAATTAAGATGGGCAGGACGTAAATACCAGGTCTAATTAAAGCCATGAAAAACGGCCTTGGGATGCTAGCCCCAATTATCACCATTGGAGGAAGTAATATAATAGTGATATACGAAGGCTGGCGGGCACTTAATTAACCTGAGATACCTTTTTTTTTTTTTTCCTAGGATGCTTTTGTTGGATACTGCATGAGGATTATTTTTTTTTATGTAGGATGCTTTTGCTGGATTTTACTTAGGGATTTTAGGGATTAGGATTAAGTGATATAGACGGCGGGTATTAGTAGTTGTTAGGTAGCTGGTTGTGAGTTTCCTTTTGTAATTCCCTTATACTTTTATTAATCTCTATCTCTCTGCATGTCAACGAGTCTCCGTTTATCTATCTGTATATCTACTTATTTGTCTCTGTCTGTCTGGCTGTCTGTCTCTATCTGTCTATTTGTCTGTCTGCCTACCTACCTAATTACTACCTACCTACATACCAGCTACCTACCTACAGAGAGAGAGAGAGAGAGAGAGAGAGAGAGAGAGAGAGAGAGAGAGAGAATCAGGTTCATGCATACGATCATGTCTGGGCATAGTAGGGTATATAGGAACCTGTCATGGATGCCTGCTACAAGTGTCAGTAACCTTGTAAATGACATTCAGTGTGGGAATGTCAGAATGCAGTATTGGATGATTTTTTTTTTTTTTTTTTTGTGGGGAAGGGAACAGGTTGGTGTATTGGTGAGGAAATTGTGTGGTGGATGATTTTATTTGGGTCTGTTATTCTCTCTCTCTCTCTCTCCTGTGAATGGCCTTTTCTCTAGCGTCGCCAGGTCTGTTATGATGTCTATTTGTCCGTCTGCCTCCCGTTGAGTGTGTGTGTGTGTGTGTGTGTGTGTGTGTGTGTGTGTGTGTGTGTGTGTGTGTGTGTGTGTGTGTGTGACCGCCTTGCTGTTACTATTTGTTAGTCCGAAAGTCGGTTTTGTCAGTCCGTTACAAGTGTTAACCTTTCTGCCATGCTTTTGTTTTCTCCTCATTCTTTTTCTAATTTTTTTTCTCTCACACACACACACACACACACACACACACACACACACACACACACACACACACACACACACACACACACACACACACACACACACACACACACACACACACACACAGTTTACATGTCAAGTATTAATTCTCACTTGGCCCCTTACGACCTAGCGTGATGTTCAAAGGTCACACTCGGAGGTCTAAGGTGAAACTGAATCATTAATACCTGTTCAGTACGAGGACGTATTTCAACCTCTTCAAATCGAGGATGTAGTTTATTTTTTATTCTTGCCACCAACAGACTTATTTAATATTTATGTTGGGAAGGATTTCAATAGTTCGTTCACTTTAGCTTGGCGGAGAATTTCGTTTTTTTGTAGCTGGTTTTCCTTAGCTGTGTAGTGGCGGAATTTGGTGAATCTTTGGGTCTTCATTCTTTTCATAGCACTTCTTCGTGACTAGTGCCGAATTCTAGTGTTAATCACGTGTTATAATATTAATCCCATGCTACGGCGTATAATTTTGGGCGGAGGGAAGGCGGTTTTGCGCTTATGTAGTTGAAATGTTAATCTCCTGTTGTAGCTCAGCATTTAAGATTGAGAGGTTGCAATTTTACTCCTTGCTGAAGTAAACAGAATATAGGCAAGAAAGAAAACATGTCAGGGGATTGAAAGGTTCAGCATGCATTGTGGAATACGCAATTATATATACAAATAAACTATATATATATATATATATATCTATATATATATATATATATATATATATATATATATATATACACACACACATCTGTATATCCAGGCTGCCCCTTCTGCCTCTGAATGCAACACAGCGGCACAACATTTATATTGCAATTATTCTCGGGCGGGCAGGGAACAAGGGAGATAGGCCAACAGACAGGTACACGCACTCTCAAAGGCGTACACACACACACACACACACACACACACACACACACACACACACACACACACACACACACACACACACACACACACACACACACACACACACACACACACACACACATTTCACCTTTTATACATCCAGACCTGTCTGTCTGTCTGTCTGTCTGTCTGTCTGTCTCTCTCTCTCTCTCTCTCTCTCTCTCTCCACTCTCACTTAGATACGTCCAGCCTTCAGGTGAGACACGCGGTACTGATGCCCTCATTAATAATCCCACTCACCTTTTTCCACCTGTGTGAGGCCCTTAATTGCACCTGCTGTCAGGGAAAAAAGATGCTGTTAATCGCATTGCTTCAGGTGCGTTCGGGGTTTTATTTAGTAGGGAATTGTACTTACTAGGTAGCTGGTGTGAGTTAAATAATCTTGAAGTATCTATCTATCTGTCTATCTGTCTGTGTATGTATGGATGAATGTATGTGTGTGTGTTTATGTATGTATGTATGTATCTGTCTACCTACCTACCTTCCTATCTACCCACCTACCTACTTGCCCACCAGCAGGTGGTTTACCCACCTACCTATTTATATATCTATATGTGTTTTATTTTTTATCTTCCTATCTGTCTGTCTGCCCGTCTGTCTGTCTGTCTGTCTGTCTGTGTTAGTTGTGCGAAGTTCTCATAAGTTAGACGA
>NC_137017.1:7607809-7710309 GCF_032717465.1 Coenobita brevimanus | reverse complement strand
CCCTGTCTTCTTTCCCTTAATTTCCCTTCTCCTTTTACCATCTTTCTCTTCCCCATCATTTTTCTCTCCTTCTCTTCTCTTCCCCCTCTTTTCTTTCTCTTTAGTTCCCGTTCCCTGTCATACGTAGTCCTTTTCCCTCTCCTCTCCTCTCTCCAATTCCATCCTTCCTTCCTGTCCTCTCCTGTCTCATCAATTCCCATCCCCTATCTTCTGTTATCGTTCCTTCTCCACCTCTCTCTCTCTCTCTCTCTCTCTCACGTATCTCCAAGCCTGCCCCCTCAAGACTGCTCCGACCCTCGTATATTCCCTCAGACAATTAGTATAAAACCTGACTGGCTGGAAAGGAGAGAGAGAGAGAGAGAGAGAGAGAGAGAGAGAGAGAGAGAGAGCTTGGCTGGTTCTGAGTTTTATATATGAAGTTCCCAGCGGTGTATACTTGAGGAGACAGAGAGAGATTAGAGAAAGTGAGTGTGTGAAAGTGAGGAGGTGTGGGAGGAAGAGAAGGAGGGGGAGAGGAAGGGAAGGGGAAGGGAAGCTGAGAGATGGGTAGGAAGAAAGCGAAGGAGTAAGTTGGGAGGAGGAAAGGGAGAGAGGAATGAAGGAAGAAAGGAAGGAAAGAGAAGGATTAACGTAAGAGAGGGAGGATGTGAGAGAGGAAGGGAGGTAGGGAAGGAGGCTAAGCGATAAGGAGAAGAAATCTGGGAGAGAGGAAGTAGAGAAGGAGGAGGAATATGAGACGAGAAGGAAAAAGGGAGAAGGAGTGAAATGAAGAAGTGGTGGGATATTGGTTGACTGACAGGAAGGAAGGAAATGAGAGAGAGAGAGAGAGAGAGAGAGAGAGAGAGAGAGAGAGAGAGAGAGAGAGAGAGAGAGAGAGAGAGAGAGAGAAATAATGAAAAATGAAATGGCTGGGTGCCCGGGGTGACCAAACTGAATAAATTAGAGAGGCTGAATTGGCCAGACGGGTGCACGGTCAAACGAACGTGTGAGTGATTGATTGAATGAATGGATGGATGGATGGATGGATGGATGGATGGGTGGATGAATTAATAAATGAATGCAGGAGTGAATGAATGAATGAATGATTGGATGGATGGATGGATGAACTAGAGGGGCATTCAGTAGAGCGCATCTCCCCAACATGGGCATTGTAGTTTCCAAACCACTCTTCACAATGGGTTAGGGTTTCTCATCACTGATAAGAGTTTCGCAGAAAGTGTTTTCTGGATCGAGAATCTGTAATACGATCCGGATCGGTCCCAAAAGTTAATCGATTGTTCCCTGGGACATGGGCTATGTACCCACCAAATATGGTCCAAATTATTCTCTCGTTTAGTTTTTGAGTAATCCTGCTAACAGACAAACAAACAAACAAACAAACAGGGGTGAAAACGTTCTCTCTTTGTTGGAGAAAATACATGAATGATTGTAAACGAGTGGAAATAAGTATATGAATGTTAATGAATGGGTGTAAGGAAGTGAAAAATTGATATATGAATTGATATGTACAGTAAGTAAATAAAGAGTGAGTAAAAAAGAAGAATGAGAGAAGGAAGGAGAAGGAATGAATGAATGGAAGTGAAAAATCATTCAAGGGAAGAGATAGGAATTGTTTTATGCCTATGAACATAATAAAAAAAAGTATAAGAATACACAAAGCAGAAAAATACGGATATTTATTATTAGAAAAATTATGTTCTCTGTATCAGATCCCATACAATAAACTATAAATAAAAGAAAGACAGAAAGAAAATGAAAAGAAAGTATGTTGATAATGATACAAAAAAAAAAAAAAGTCAATCACAGGCAGAGACAGAAAAATGAATCCAGTCTCACGTGGATCGAAAATATAAATTGAAAGAGAAACAGAATATCACATACAGATAGGCTAAATTTCCCAGAAAAGACTGTACTGGGTAGAGGATTAAAAAATAAACAGATATGGAGTTACCTGTACGCGACTGTAGGCTGTGTGATTGAGGGGAGCTGTGACCCGCCTCAGATGTGTGTTCGATGATGGCACTGCTTAATACTTTTCTGTTTCCTTGTTATCTTCACCCAGTTTTTGTACAAGGATGTGTATGGTGGAAAAATCAGTAGAGTTGTCCCGGCCATGAGGGGGGTTAAGCAAGAGGGGGTAGGGAGTCTTCTAGAACTGCGAGAATATGGCTCATTAATTTTCCCGAAACTGCGGGAGCTTTGATTAAGATTTTTTAAATGGAGTGTTTATGGCACCATGGGGGTTCTCTCGCCCTCCTCTCTCTCTCTCTCTCTCACACACACACACACACACACACACACACACACACACACACACACACACACACACACACAATAGCTTCATCCCTCACGCAGCAAACTTACCCAACAATAGACACACAACACCACGACTCACACCACCAGCAGATTACTGAAATATGTTACATCTTTTTCCGAACTAAGAAAGGCGAGGTCCACAACACAGGATAGCCCATGTTGGTGTGGCCGTGGGGTTATCTGAACGTGAACTCTGTCGTCTGCAGGCTGGTTTTACCCTTATTTCACGGCTCACCATCCTCCTTTTGGCTCATAAGAAGGAATTTAGGGTCGGCGGAGCTACCCTGTTAAAATCGGTACCACCACGGGAAGGCGTCGTTTTCAGCACCTGGTTTTCCCTTAACCCCGTTTAATACAGTGGCGTCTTTAGAGTGTGTGTGTGTGTGTGTGTGTGTGTGTGTGTAGATAAACACAATGACTGACAGATAGACAGATAGTTAGGTAGGTCGGTCGGTAGGTAAGTAAGTAGGTGTGAAGGTAGGTAGGTAGGGAGAGAGAGAGAGAGAGAGAGAGAGAGAGAGAGAGAGAGAGAGAGAGAGAGAGAGAATCCTGAACATGTCCAGGTATACCAAATCAGACAACAGAATGTATATACAAACAGATCACTACAGTGCCTCCAGTACCAGTACAATATACCCATTTATTATACCAGAATAATACCAGCACATTCACAGTAACGCCACACAGTACCAGTCATCAACAATATCCTGACAACAACACAACACAGTAAAGAAACAATAACCAGTCAGAGAAATTAAGAAAAAGGAAAAAATGTATAAGCCAGAAACAGAAAAAACAGAAGCATAAAAGGTGGGGGAATGAGGACCCAATATGAGGTAGACCAGCTTCCCTTTACACACACACACACACACACACACACACACACACACACACACACACACACACACACACACACACACACACACACACACACACACACACACACACACACACACACACACACACACACACACACACACACACACACACACACACACGTATGCTTATTTAGATTTTGTTGCCTTTTTTTTTTTTTTTCGTTCGTTGTCTTGGTCGATCTGTGTATATGTTTTCTGTTTAGTCTGTGTTTTTCCCCATCTTATGACCGATTGCCTACCGATTTATCTGTATGCCAGTCCATCTTTCTTTCTATCTGTATCTACTTATCTATATCTATCTGTGTCTATCTATCTATATCCATCAATCTGTCATTCGGTTAGTCAGTCAATCAATCAGTCAGTCTTTATGTCTGTCTTTCTGTCCAGGTATCTTCCTATATATCTATCTTCTTAGCTGTCTGTGTACGCTATCATTATCACACATGTACACAAACCCATGTAAACGCACCAATTTTCCTATAATGTGTCTTGACAACCACACTCGAACACACACAAACATAACTTGAAATCAGTGCATAGAACACACACACACACACACACACACACACACACACACACACACACACACACACACACACACACACACACACACACACACACACACACACACACACACACACACACACACACACACACACACACAGCCGTACGTCACATCTCAAAGTCAGTCTTTAAAATACTCCTCACACACACAAACCCACAACCACCCCACACAAGCTCACAGCCCCCCACAAACCCACAACCCCCCCCACAACAGCCTCCCACACACAGCCTCAAAATCACTCCTTCGCAACACACCTTCAGCCACAAAAGCGAATAATCTTTAGGGGTAACGGGGCGGAAATTGAAGGTGCAACATATGCCCTGGCCGCCGGGTTATTGATATTTACGTCAGTGAGGGTGGGCTTATTATTAAAGAGCGCCAGACCTTGCCCACCTTTCTCTTTATTCTGGCTCTTTTTCTCTTTTCCTTTCTTCTCTTTTATGGCTTTCTTGTTTATCGTTGTGTGTTGAATCTTTCGTATCTCCTCTCTCTCTCTCTCTCTCTCTCTCTCTCTCTCTCTCACCTCAACGCCTTGCCCCCCTTCTCTTCTTTTACTCCTCTCTCTTTCTCTCCCCCTGCTCTACCTCTCTCCCTTCTCTGCCTCCCTGTCTTCCTACCTGCCTGCCTCCCTGCCGACTCCCCTTCTCTGCTCCCTACTGTATTTCCCTGCCTGCCTTATCCCGTAATCCAGCAGATAATCGTGTTACAGGTCAATAGGCCTCTTGTTATCTATTTCCTTTGTACTCCTGATTCACTCCCTCTCTCTGTACCTCCCTCCTTTCCCTGCGCTCTCTCTCTCTCTCTCTCTCCTCGTTCCCTTCCTTCCTTGCTCTTTCTCTCCCTCCTTCCCTTGCTGTCTTTTTCTCTCACTCCCTCCTATATGCAAACTTTCTGTCCCTTCCTTACTTCCTTTCATCCTCCTCTCTCGCCCCCCACTTCCTTTACTTCGTTTCCAGCTTCTTCCATTCTTCTCCTTTTATTTTCCAACTTTCTTCCCTCCTTTTTTCCCACTTCCTTCTTCCATGTTTCCCTTCTTCCTTCCCACCCTTCGTTCTTCCTCCTTCCAGCCTCCCTTATTCCTTCCTTCCTCCCTTCTTTTCTACCTCTCTTTTTGCCTCTCTTCCTTCCTGCTTTAAAACCTTCAAGCCTTCTTGCTTTCTGCTTTCCATCCATCACTATCCCTACCTCTCCCGTACCTCCCCTATTTCATACCATCTTCCCTCCACCATTCTGCCCCTCTCCCTCCTTTTATTCTCTCTCTTCTTCTCTTCAGTCCTTCCCCGTCCTTCCTTCTCTCCCTCCCTTTCTCCTTCTTTCCCTCCTTTTCTTGACCTTCTCTCCCTCATTTCCTTCTCATTCTCTCCCTCCCTCCCTGCCTCCTTCCTCCACGAGTTATTATTGACATAAAGGGGTTTGGGTTATTGGGAGGTGGTCCTGGGGCTTGTTCCGTGTGTGTGTGTGTGTGTGTGTGTGTGTGTGTGTGTGTGTGTGTGTGTGTATTGAGTGGCTTGGGAAACTCCGTAACACCCCTTCCTTAGCGATTTATTCTGCAAATTATACATCAGTATCATAAGTATTATCGATTCAGTCTATGTCGGCACTAAAAATACAAATCCAATATAAAAAAAAAAAGAGTGTCAGAGTTTAATAAGCATAATAAATCGCAAAGAAGAACATGTTACGAAGTGAAGCGAAGAGGAAAATAAAACACAGAGTCACCGACATACTTTATTTCTTTAGCAACTTTTTTTTAATGGTAGTTTTACAAAGACATTGAACAAATATAAAGCTATGTTCAGTTTTATCTTGACACTAGACATATTGAGCCGACAGCCGAACGACATGAAGTTACACACGCACGCACACACCACATACGTACATAGGCTTGAACACACACATACATACTTGTACATTGATATATACATACGTACACCCAATTCATGGCGAGACATTAAACCGACAAGCAGTAGGAATGTACACACACACACACACACACACACACACACACACACACACACACACACACACACACACACACACACACACACACACACACACACACACACACACACACACACACACGTTATGGGTTCATGAATGTACATATTAAACTTTCAAGTATTGGACATAGCAGACTCTCTCTCTCTCTCTAACACACACACACACACACACACACACACACACACACACACACACACACACACACACACACACACACACACACACACACACACACACACACACACACACACACACACACACTTGATATGCATCGTCTTAGCCTCGACGCACAAGAATATTTACAATTCCATTCATCCCACACATGCCACATACCGAGGACGTGGTTGGGGGACGAAATATTGAGAGAGAGAGAGAGAGAGAGAGAGAGAGAGAGAGAGAGAGAGAGAGAGAGAGAGAGAGAGAGAGAGAGAGAGATGGAAAACGAGGTAGGGTACAGACAGAGAAAAAAATGTAGGGAGGAGAAAAAGAAGAGAATGAAAGGGGATCACTAAAAACAGAAAGCAAGAAGGGAGAAAAAAAAATCAATAAACACCGTGCGTAAACAAAGCAAAGAAAAGCTGAAGAGGCTGAAAGAATGAAACACAGAGGGAGAGAGACTGAGTGACAGATAGACAGAGCAAAACAGACAGATAGACAGAAAAAACATAACCTACCACTCTCTCATCAATAAAAGCCGACGTCCGACCACACAGACACAGACACACACACACACACACACACACACACACACACACACACACACACACACACACACACACACACACACACACACACACACACACACACACACACACACACACACACACACACGACGAAGCACAAGTTTGCGACATTCCGCTGGGTGGCATCAAGAAGATTATCAGCGTGAAATGGATGAGACGTCCCGGGGAGAATGTCTCAGGAGTCTCTCAGGCGGGACGAGGCAAAACACTCCACGCATTTTCCCGCTTTGCCTGTTAAATTATTTCCCAGTTAGATGAGGAAGGAGGAGTGGGGAAGAGGGGGACTTGATTTTGCTTGCTGAAACAATGATGAGGGAGAGAGTTCGCTTGCCGGAACAATGATCAGGATGTCTGGGTGCTTTGTGGTTTCCTAGTTATTATTCCTATTAGCCTCGAGTTTTTCTTTTTGGCTGTTAAATTATTTCCCCTGTAGACGAGGAAGGAGAGAGGGAAGAGGAGGAAGAGGAGGGCTTGATTTCCATGGTTGAAACAATGATGAGGACGAGATTTTGCCTCCTGTAACAATGATTAAGGTATCTTGGGGTTTGGTGGGAGGCGTCATGTTAAGCCTTGCGAGAGGTGGGTGGTTAAAAATTTCGGCTTGTCTGTTAAATTCCTTCGAGTTAGACGGGCAAGGAGTGGAAGTGGAATACTTGCTGAAACATTGATGATGGGGGATTTCGCGTTTTGGAACAGTGGTCGAGGTATGTGGGTGCTTCGTGAGAGCTTATTTTCTTAGCTATACTGGAGCTGGGTGTCTGATTTTCATAGCTTTCTCGGTGACATATATATTCTTTTGATTATTTAATTATTTAAGATTACAGTGGGATGATAATGATTACAGAAAGCCTACTTTGCTAAATCAGTGAAGGATGGTGCTTAATGATCTGTGGCGGTAAAGGCGAGGAGGAGATTAAATTTGACCAAACAACTGCGGGGAAATGATTTTGTCGCTGACGCAGTTGAGCGAGGAGAACTTTTACTTGCCGAAACAATGGCTTGGACGGTGACTGACTTTTAGCTGGAGAGGGGAAAAGAGGAGAAAGGAGGGGAGAGATGTTCCTTGTCGAAATTATGATACCGCATTTAGATGTTCTTCGTAGGTGACTGAATTTTCCGCATGATTTATAAAATATATATGACGTAGATTTTATGTGGGAAGAGGGAGGAGGAAGGGGAGAGAGAAGAGGAGAATTTGCTTGTGTCGATAGTGAAGGCTATTTCCCGATGCTTGCTGTGTACTTATATTTGGTCTCACGAATGTTTTGGTTTTACTGTTATTAATGAATTAGGGAGGGAAGAGAAGGGGAATTTTCTTTCCCTGATTTATTCCTTTACTGAGTTCCTGAATTGACGTTTGTAGCTATCATATTATTGCAGTTTTATGGCTAAGGGAAGGAAATTTGGCATGCCGAAGTAGTGACCTTTGTTGCGGGGAGATAAACGATTTCTCTCTCTCTCTCTCTCTCTCTCTCTCTCTCTCTCTCTCTGTCTCTCTCTGCTACATATATTTCATTTACAGATACATAAATACAGATTTGGACGATATAATATCCTACACGATCGTCTTAGTATCAAATTCTTTCTGAGTCATGTGGGGAACGAGATTTATTCCTGTCGAAACAGTGATGGCAGTTTGTGAGAGACGAAGCGCCTGACATTCTCCCTGATCCTGAAATATGGGAGGAACGTCCCTGGAAAGCTGCACTTGGAGTAATGAATGTCACCGGGAATATTTGTCTTCTCGTTTGGGACACTAAATTCTGCGTATTTCAAGGTTAGGGAATTATATATATATATATATATATATATATATATATATATATATATATATATATATATATATATTTTTAAGCCAAAACAGTAATCGGTGTGTCTGCGGGCTGGGTTTCTGACTTTTTTTTTTTTTTTTTTTTTTCAATTATATCCGAGTTGTTGTTGTGTAGCCCCGGTCTGTCTGGCTGAGCAGACCCGTCGACCACACGGAAACAACTGCCTCTTTGGGGCGGTCCTACAGTACATATACCGTGTAGGGAATCAGCACCCCCTTATGGCAGACTGCACCCATCGAACGGCGAGGTGCAAAGGAATATGAAGAAGTTTGACTCCTGGGTGGATGGTACAGCTGCTCCTCTCCACCCAGAGTGCACAGGGCCGACAAGTGTAGGCTTCCCATCAGCGCTGTTTATCCAGGTAAATAGGTGAAACGAAATATGCCCTTCCAAAACAGTAATCGCGTTTCCTAAGAGCTGGATATCTGGTATTTACTTAATCTCTAAAGATTTGAAGCGCCCTCTTAGGTAACGGTACTTAGGAAATCATTGAGACTATTAACTTTTCTTTTCTTCTCTTTTCTTTTCTCTTTATGATTCTCGAGTTAGTGGGGAAGGAGGAGGTTTGCCGTGAAAGTGACAATCGCAGGTTCTGAGAAGTGGGTGCTTGATTTTTATTGATGGCTATTTATTTATTTTTCGCTTATGGTTCGAATAATATTATATGTGGTATTAATACATGTCGGAAATATTATCTTTCAGTTTGTACTATTAAATAATGTAGGGAATCTTATCTTTTAGTCTGTGGTGTTGAGATTATTCCATCAGAATAATGATTTGTTTTTTTTTTTCTTCTAAGTGTTGGATTCCCGATACTTTCTCAGTCTTTTAATATGGGAAATGAAAAGCCTTGAGATCCTCCACTCAGGTAAGTCTTGTCATGGGGGAGTATTATCAAAGACTATTATTTTCCCTCTACCGGCACGCGCGAGGGAGGGAAAGATGGAATATTACTTGTCTTCCTAATGGGTTGCTTTTTCCTTAGAACGTGTCCAGCCATTTCGGTGATTAAGCACGCACAAAAACCCTTCCCATTCACTCAGCTTTCTCGATCCCTACCCTCCCTCCCTCTCCCCTCCTTGTGTCCTCCCTTCCATTATGCCTCCCTCTCTCCCCCCCACCGCTGTCTCCTTCCTTCTCTCCAGGATAACCCCCCTACTTCCTCCTGCCTCCCCTCCATTCATCCCTTCTCCTTTTTCCCTCTTCCTCCCACCTCCCTATCGCCCTTCTCCTTCCTCTTCCTTATCCCCTCCTTCGCTACCAGTATACCACCTCTCCCCTCTCCCCCCTTGCTTTAACGCATCCAGATAAACCTCCCTCTCCTTCCTCCCTTCCAGTATACCTCACTCAAAGCATACTTCACAATATGCCTTCCAGTACAACTCCTTCCCAATATTGCCCACCTTTATACTCTCCTTTCCCCTTCCCAATATACCTTCTTTCCCTTATACCTCCCTCTCTACTCTCCTTTCTCCCTCCCACTATACATCCCTCCCAATATACCTCCCTCTCGCCCCTCCTTCCTCCCCTCCGCTATACGTCGCCCCTCGCCTCGGTAATATATAATGCAGGAGACTTATGGTTCTCGGTTAGCCACCTTGACGAGTCTTTTGTGGGCGCCGTTCCAGTAGTCTTTCAAGCCACGTGAATCAGTGACGCTCCAATCCTCCCCAGATCTTCCCGTCCCCTCCTTTTCCTCCTTCCCCTCCCCTCCTTTTCCTCCTTCCCTTCCCCTCCTTTTCCTCCTTCCCCTCCCCTTTACTTCTTTCCTCTCCCTTCTCCCTTTCCCTTTCCCCCCCCTCCCCCCGCCTTCGTCCCTTCTCTCAACCTATCCCGCTGTCCCCTGCTTCCATTTTCCTTCCCCCCTCCAGCTCCTCTCCTAACTTACTTCCCCAAACGGCAAGCCAACCCACTTTCTCTCTTCTCACTGTACCTACGTTCGCGTCTCTACCTCTTCTCCCCTACCTCTGCGTCCCCCTCTCTCCTCCTCTCACCTTCTCAGTCGCATACCCCATGTTTTCCCCTCCATCCTCCTTCCCCAGATCATCCTCTCGTTGTATACATGGCAAGTCACCCCCTCTCCCCTCTTTCTGCCTCCCCACACGCTACCCCTCTCTTTAACTTCCCTCTGTCCCCCACAAGCTCACTCTTTCTTACAAAACCCCTCCCGTCTCTCAGTCCCTCTCCCTGCTCTCATCCCCTGTGTCCTTCTTCCACACCCCCTTCCCTACCTCCCCTTTCCCACTCCCACTCCCCACTCCCACTCCCCCCTCCCACTCCCTTCCCCCTCCCCCACTCCTTTCGTCCCTCTACTCTCTCTCCCCTCTCCTACCCGTGGCTGATGAGATGGTTTCCGAAATACAGCGTCTAGGCTTTCAATTATGGTGAGAGACGCGAGGTAGGGAGCTCCTTGGTGAGCACAATGACGCACACACACACACACACACACACACACACACACACACACACACACACACACACACACACACACACACACACACACACACACACACACACACACACACACACACACACACACACACACACACACACACACACACACACACACACACGTTGATATTTAAAAACACACGACTCATATGAATATACCGTTCAATTACACACACATCAGTCACGCACATCAGCTAAAAACATATACACAGGCAACGTCACACACACATAAAATGGCGAAAGCGCTTGCACAATATTAGGTACACACACTCACATGAGTGCACAAACATACACATAAGTACACAAACACGCAAACAAAATGAAAGACAAGCAACATCCCACACACATGAAAGAACATAGGCACACTCATTGCAATTAGGCACACACACACACACACACACACACACACACACACACACACACACACACACACACACACACACACACACACACACACACACACACACACACATACACACACACACACACACACACACACACACACACACAGCAAGCCTTAAGCGGGGTACGGCCGGAGTTTAATATTTTTGTTTTTATGTATATATTTTTTTAGCCCCTACACAGAATGGCTTGAAAATTTTTATACATATAAGACATCACCACACACACACACACACACACACACACACACACACACACACACACACACACACACACACACACACACACACACACACACACACACACACACACACACACAATTAATTAACATCTCGCATCAGGTGTCGTCCCCATCAGTTCATTATCTCCAACGCCAGACGATTTTATTCAGCACATGGAAGGAATCTCATATCAACCCTTCCAGCCCAGTGACACCTGTTTACACTTTATTCCTCCTTCCTTCAGACGATTTAACGCTACTTATAAAGGGTTTTTATTAGTGAAATGTAAGTGTATAAGTAGTGAAGCAGTGAAATGAAAAATCCGTAGTAATGAAGGGATTGATGAAGGCTGTATCTAACCCCTCCAGTTCGGAAAGTCTCTCCTAAGCTGAGGAAAATCGTCTGGGAGTAGCAAGAATGAAATAAAAAGGACGTGTTATAGTACTGAGAAGCCACATACATTCTCTCTCTCTCTCTCTCTCTCTCTCTCTCTCTCTCTCTCTCATATTTTTTTTCCATATTTATTCAACTTTGGAGAAACTTTCGACTTGGAGATTTTAAATGCGCTTAAGTAACCAGGCCTTTTATTTATAGAGGGTGTCCCGTGATGCCCAGGGTGGTCCATATATAACACTTTCCTCTTCAGTGGTGATAGTTGTGTGTGTTGTGAGGACGACTAGGCAACGTTATCAGTGTCAGTCCCACATCATTTATCCATTTCCTACTCACACGGCCACACCCACACCCGCACCAGCAGACTGAGCTGTTCCCACAACACATTAAGACACCACCAACTGAGTTTCTAGTGGAGCGCAGTATATATGTTTTTTTCACACAAGGAAGAAGGAACCAAAGGCCAGAGGTCCGCACGATTGTTCCCTCCAAGTCACCTGTGCTGATTAAAATTACCTGGCGTTACCTGGAGCACTGAAAATCACGTCCTCAGGCTGAATTGGTTGTCCTGTCGGTAATTTATTTTTATATTTACCAACAGCAGGCTGATACATAGTACACCTTGCACGTTTTTTGGATATTTCTTTTTTTGGTTAATTATAATTTTATGGAGTAAAAAAATGGTTTTTGTTTTTTTATTTTTTGTTTTCTTTTTCATTTTTCCAATTCATTTTCTCTTCTTTCTTCTTACCTTTCTCATTTTCTGCGTTCTTTTCATTTTCTTCACTTTCTTTCTTTTTTTTTGTTTTCCCTTTGTCTTCGTTTTTCTTTTTTTTCTTTTTTGACTTCCAAAAGTTTGGGCTGCTCCACGTAACGTAACCAGGCCACTCTCCTTATGCTCACCCAGTCAAAAAAAAAAAAAAAATGCCATGGAAAAAAAATGAGAAGAGAGAGAAGGCTGAAAACAAAAAAACTGCATACCATGCAGAACAAGAATACAGGAAGGGAAATCTCACTCACTGGGAGAGAGAGAGAGAGAGAGAGAGAGAGATTTAGTCGGCCTTTAGCGCCATGTTGGTTATTAATTTTTGTCGTAACATTTCTTTTACACGTTTTAGTAGAGATTCCTTCCAGTTCCGTTTTAGCATTTCGGTGTCTTTTTTGCTGGCAACCTGCCGAGGAATTTGATTGATTTACGATGTGGCTTGTTTTTAGCTGAGGAGTTAAGAAATTCGTCTGTACGTTATTCAAGTAAGATTAATATTAAAACTACATAAACCCAACAGAAGATATTATTTGACTATGGTATATAACGATAGCTTACCAGAAATTACCCGAGTATGATTTGAATTTCTATCTATTTATTTATCTGTCTATCTGAGGAAGGTGCCAGGGAGCCTCCAAAGCCTAGGGGGAATGCGGCCTTCAGTGCCTTGCAGCGCTAGGCGTGGGAGGGAAGGGAAAAAAGCATATATAAGAAAGAAAAAGGAAAATTTGTTGCAGAATTTTGGTCGTAAATTTACCTCCCGGGGGTTAAAATGGCCTTCCACCTCCCCAGCCAGCCCTGCCCCTTGCCCTTTCTTGCCCTTTCTTACCCTTTCCTTGACCCAGCCCCCCCCTTTTTTTTTATTCCTTACTCCTTCCTTGCCCCTTAGCTCCCTACCTTTCCATTCTTGACCCCAGTTTACCTTGCCTTACTACCTTGCCGCTAACCCCCTTGCCCCAACCCCTTAGCCCCTAGGTTCTCTCATGCCCCTTGCCCATCTTGACCCAAGCCCCCTATCCCATAGCCTCCGTTGCCAATAGCCACTTACCTCTAGTGACCATTGTTCTTAATCCCTTGTCCATTCCGTTCCTTAGTCATTTTACATTAAACTTTCCTTGCCCCTGTCCTCCCTTGCCGCGAACCCCGTTGCCACATTCTTTGTCTTATCCTTCTTGCTCCTAGCCTTCCTTACTCCTGTCCTCGCATACCCCTGTTCTCCCTAGCTCCCTCCTTGCCCCAACCCACCTGCTTCTAACCCTTGCCCTTCTTATCTCTAATTCTTCTCCATCGTATGCCTTGTCATCAACTTCACTCTCCAGAAATGTATGGGAGAGAGAGAGAGAGAGAGAGAGAGAGAGAGAATGTTTATATATGTTGTGTGAGTTTGCGTGTATGCATACATATGTGTATGTATATGTGTGTACCCGTGTGTGTACATATATATATATATATATATATATATATATATATATATATGTGTGTGTGTGTGTGTGTGTGTGTGTGTACTTTGCTACCATGAGCGTGGGCAGTAACCAGATTATTAACTTTGTTGAGTAAAGCTTCCTTTCGCAATACTATCTCTCTCTCTCTCTCACACACACACACACACACACACACACACACACACACACACACACACACACACACACACACACACACACACACACACACACACACACACACACACACACACACACACACACACACACACACACACACACACACACACACGGCCATAACTGTTAGAGTGGAGGCAAAAAAACTCACTCTGACTTACTGTATTACGGCTGTGATTCTCTGCCTGGATATTTAAGCGAACCGTCAGTCTCGTGGTAGTGGTGGGGGATGTTTGTGTGTTTGTGGCTGTTTGTGGGAGAGGGATAGTGTGTGTGTGTGTGTGTGTGTGTGTGTGTGTGTAGTGAATCGTTAGTTTTGCTGTGTTTATATGAGGTGTTTGTGTGTTTGTGGCTGTCTGTGGGTAAAAGTTGATATCAGAGGAGATGTTTGTGTTTTATGAATCGTAGGACTTGAAGTGGTGGTGGTGTTTGTAATGTGAGGGCACGAGGGTGTTTATGTGTGTGGGTGTTTGTAGCTGTTTGTGTGTGAGTAATTGTGAGTTTGTGGTTGTCTGTGAGATGGGTTTGCTGTTTAAGTGAGTTTGTGTTTGTGCTAGAGGGCTTGTGATTGGAAGGGGCTGTATATGTAGCGGTGTTTGTGTGTTTGTAGGAAATACGGCTGTTTGGTTGTAAGGAGACTTGATGTGTGTAAAAGAGTGGGTGTTTGTGGGTAATGGTGTTTGTATGGGTGATAATGTGTGTTTGTAGTAGTGTGCGAGGGGGAGTTGGTGTATGAAAGTGCTTGTGTGGCGTGCTTTTTATGAGAGGAGTGTGTTGTTTGTTTGTGTGTGTGTGTATGTGTGTGTGTGTGTGTGTGTGTGTGTGTGTGTGTGTATAGCGGGAACTTAATTGTTTGTGAGGGAGTTTGTGTGAGAGAGGATGGAGAGGGTGGGTGCGTTTGTGGCTGCTTGTGGGATTAGTTTAGTATATGATTAAGTGACAGTATGAGAGTTTTATAACAGTAATGATGATGATGATGGTGATGAAGATGCTGACGATGATGACGATAATGATGACGATGCTGATGATGATAAATAACAAGCTTTTAGTTCAAGAATTCACCCAAAGAAAACACCATCACTCAAGCCGGGGTGACGTGTGTAAATTTCGTCAGGTAATACTAAACAGACTGTATATGCGTTTGTGTACTGTGCCGGTGTCAGAATCATCCCATAATCATAGCCATTTGAAAGCGCATAAGTAAGCCTCTTTGTTTATAGTGTTACCCGGATTTAGTAAATTGCTCTCACCACCTCCCCTCCATACCCACCCACCCCACTCACACACAGATACGCACACACAGGCACAGGTAGAAGCACACACACACACGCACAGGCAGAAGTGCACACACACACACACACACACACACACACACACACACACACACACACACACACACACACACACACACACACACACACACACACACACACACACACACACACACACACCATCTCTCCCACCCACCCACCCACCTTGACTTACCCCTATACCACCCCATCCTTCCCCACCCATCCACCCACCCACCCACCCACCCACCCATTCACCCTGTTGCTCTGAATGGGATGAAATAACTTGGCTCTGACGGTTGTTAATATAATCCATTAATGCATTACCTCACGGCCTCTGAGCAAAAAAAAAAAAAAAAAGGAAAAAAGTGGAATCTGGTTTCGACAAAAACCCTCTCTTTCGTATTTTGGGGCGTGGAGGGACGGGTTGGGTGAGGATTGTTGTGCCGTGCTTGGGTTTGTGTAGTTTTTTTTAGCATTGTGGAGGTGATTGTATGTGTGTGTGTGTGTGTGTGTGTGTGTGTGTGTGTGTGTGTGTGTGATTCATCATCTGTCTCTTTCTATCTATATTCTTCTCTGTTTCGTCGTCTATGTAACAGTCCTCTTTTGTCCCAACCTCTTTGTCTTTATATGTATCTTTCGGTCTCTCTCATCATATACCGGTATGTCCCTGCCTACACCATTCCTCTGCCTCTTTGCCATGTATTTCTTGCTGCTTTGTGGAATTTACTCTTTGTCTGTGTGTCTCTCCATCTACGTCCTTGTCTATTCCTTCCTGTCTGTCTCAAGCCGCGTTACCCCTGGCCGACCCATGTCCCTATCTTCCTGTCATCTTTTCTTTGTGTCACCCTCTGTATCTCCTTCCATCTCTGTGCTTGTCTTAATCTTTGTTCCCCAGTTCCTGACTTTGTCGTCCCATCTCTCTTTTTCTCTCTCCCAGTCTCTTTCCGTGTATTTTCTGTCTCCCTCTGTCTCTCCCTCTTTCTCTTCCCTTTATATCCATGCCTTCATCTCTTTCCACCATTGCCCCTGTTTTGTTCACCCCCCCCCTCCGTCCCTGTGTCGCTTCTTATCACCTCTCTCCATCCCCATATTTCTTCCCTTCTCTATCTATCCCATATCTCTTCCTTTCTCTATCTACCCCAAATCGCTTCCCTTCACTGTCTACTGTCTGTCTTCTCTCCATCACACACACCCATTACCTCCTCTTTGTCCTCTCTACACCTGTCCTCCGTCTCTGCCCACAAGGTCAAGGTAAGAGCAGGTGCAGTTACAGGTCACGGCTGTCCTGTTACAATCCCCCATTTACTGTGAATCACCCTGACCGCCGTAGCACGCACCAGGGCACCGATGTGTGAAGGAAGCAGACAGGGGTAGTAATTTACGCACACGGACAGAAACGTACGCAAGATGGTTGAAACGCACGAAAGTGGGCGGTAAAGTATGAATAATTGTAAGAAAGTACGGACGTGAGTGGTAATGTACGGACGCCTAAGAAAATACGGACACAGGCAGAAACGTACAGACACTAATGAAAACGTGTGGACGCGTCAGAAACGTACAGAAGCAAGTGATAAAGATAAGGCAACTTTATGGACGTACGGACACATGGTAACGTACGTGCACGGGCAGAAACGTACGGACAGGGGTGGTAACGCACGGACACAATTAACACCCGTCGAACACAGGTGGCGAGGTTCGAACACAAGTATAAATTTGCAGCCTCAGGTGGGAAGCGTCCAGACACGGGAGAACGTATGGAGACAGTTACCGTCGCCCGAACAAGGAGACCAATGTTACGACACGAGCAGTAACACGGATAGGAGTGCCTGAACGCGGATAGACCTTAGAGACACGGATAGGAGAGGCTGGACACGAGTAAGAAAAAGATGAAGAGAGTGCAAACATTCATGTTCCTGTATGAGAGAGCTCTAGCATGTTTTCAGTAAGAGGAGTGGGTGTTAGCGCTGAAGTGGTGATATGTAGAGGTATATGGCACGTAGGAAGACTGCTGGACCTTGTTAAGCCTGTGTCAAGAATCAGATGCATAAAAACAAAGTCCATTGCAGGACTGAATCTCTCCATTGTGAAGGGTTGCTGCCAGGAGTCTCCCGCGATGGCCTAGGTCAAGCTGGGAAGGGGTGTGTAGGGAAGAGATGGGGTGCATGTGAAATAGGTGGAAGTTGGTGACACGGGTAAGGACGTCCGTATAAAACGGGTAACTCAGGATCTTGGATAAAACCTTAACTTCTTTGAGTCATGAACATTGTATCTTTCTTTTGCTATCTCATGACGATGTTATTTTGCGTACGATTGACTTTTTGAACTAAACTAGTAAGGTGCAGCGCTCATCAACCCCTTTCTAATCAAGGGGCTCTCCCAGCAATAAATAGATAAATAGATAAATAAATAGGCAAGTAAATAAGTAAAATGAAATGAAAGGGGAGTAAACAAACTACAGAAGACGTAATAGATATAAATAGATATCCAAGAAACAGATAAGACGGACTGAATATGACTGAGACTGTCCTAACTTGGGTGGCAATGTCCGAACGCCATTACTCACATCTCAGCCTGATTTACAACGGCCGAACACGCGCACTAATTTTCTTGCTCAGGCAACAGATTTTCGGACACTGGCAGAAACGTACCAGCATGGGAGAATGTATGGAGAGGTTAAGTTCCGCCCGGACAAGGAAAGCAATGTTCCGGCTAGAGCGCCAAAATCCGCCTATAACTAAAGAAGGTATGAGAGTAAGAACGTTCAGACATGGAGAAGATACGCAAGCAGCTGAAAAAAAAAAAAAAAGGCTGAGGCATGGATAAGATGGTGAGGAGACCGGTGCGGCCGTCAGAATATAGGAAAGAATGGGTGTGATGACGCTTTTTTTTTTTTTTTTTTTTTTTTTAATGCGAGGAAGAAGGAACCAAAGACCTCGAGCTTAGGCATAGTTAGCTTAAATCTCTACAGCGCTTGCGAATCACCTTACCCTCCTTGTGTGTGTGTGTGTATATATATATATATATATATATATATATATATATATATACACTGTATATTAGTCTCTCTCTCTCTCTTTCTCTCTCTCTCTCTCTCTCTCTCTCTCTCTCGAGAGAGAGAGAGGGAGAGAGAGCGAGATAAAAATGATAACAAGCGACACAAGGCACGAGAATTACCTGATTTACAAACTCCCGCCTCGGTCGGTTTTTGGGAGGCAAATTAGTTTCCATACAACTGAGGCGAAAAAACCGTAACTCCGGCCTGATGTTATTACCAAGACTCCGACGTATGTGGAATAATGTGGATTTTTTTTTTTTTTTTTTTTTTTAAGGGGGGAGGTATTTTTTAGTTTCTCTAGGCGATGAGACGGGAAGTTAGTTACCGTGGAGTTTGTTGGAGAGGGTGAGGAGAGATGGGGGGTGGAATTAAGGGAGGGGGGAAGAGAGAGCGAGGGGGTGAAGTTGTGAGAGTGAGGGAAGAGGTGTGAGAGGAGGGTGAAGTTGAGAGAGTGAGGGGAGAGGCGAACGGAATTATTTAAGGGAAGAGGGGAAGGGGAGATGGATGGAGTTAAGCTGGTAAGGGGAAAGATGGAAGGGGTGGAATTAAGTGAGGGGGAGTGGAGCTGAGGGGTGAGACGAGCTGTGTAAGGGAGGGAGGATGGAGTTTAGAAGGCAGGGAGTAAAGGGAGAAGTGGTAGGGGAAGAACAGGGAAAGAACAGGCAAGGATTCGAGGAGGGGGGAAAGGGGAATAGGGAAAGGGGTGTTTGGATTTAAGGGGTTAATGACAAAAGAGTGAGGGAAAGATTAGAGAAAGAACAGGGAGTGATTCTTGCCCGTCCTGCAAGAAAAGCACATATACAGTATAACTGGTAATAGATTTGTTTATGGAGGGTAAACACAGACACGAGAAGATTGTGCATTCTAGATTCCGTATCCATGAAGCCAAACACCTTCTTAAATACGATAGAGTCAAGAGACGTACAGGGTTCCTCCTCACCATGACCTTTCAGAAATAAAATCTTGAGGTGCTTATTAACTTGACCTTTAGAAATCAGACAAGTTATATGAGTGGGAGTGATCGTAAGCGTGTGTGTGAATCCCGGACCAAAGCTAACGGAAGGGGATTTTTTTTTTTCACAGTTGGAATGACGAGAGCAAACACGGTAGGTGGGTGAGGAGGCGGGATGAAGGCAGGAGGTAAGGGTGTCAGTGGCAGTATAAGGCTGGGATGATAGTAACTTAAGACTGGCTCATTCCTTTGATTATACGTGAACTTTAATGCTGATTTTGATGATTGAGGGTGTGTGTTGTGTATATGAGAGGTAGGGTATGTCTGTCGTTGTATTTGCGTGTAAAGGAGGTAGGGGATTGTGTGTGTGTGTGTGTGTGTGTGTGTGTGTGTGTGTGTGTGTGTGTGTGTGTGTGTGTGTGTGTGTGTTTTCGAACTGGGATGATGAGAGCAAACACGGCTGACGGCGAGTGAGGCGGTGAGGTGCAGGTGCGGATAGGGGAGGCTGGAAATATGACTAAACGGATCAGTAAAAGCACCACACATGCGCTGGGAGGGAGGTGTGTTTAGTTTTATGATTTTCTATGCATTGATTCTATATTTTGAGTGTGTGTGTGTGTGTGTGTGTGTGTGTGTGTGTGTGTGTGTGTCTCGTGTCGTGTCTGGCTCTAAGCTTGAACTATTTTCTTTTTACAACGTTCATTTATCTGATTACCTGAGACTCATAGATACCCACAGAACTTGGGCTGGTCGGGTGAGAGAAAGAGAGAGAGAGAGAGAGAGAGAGAGAGAGAGAGAGAGAGAGAGAGAGAGAGAGATCCAGAAAACCTCTTGACTGAGCGAGAGAAGCCTGGTTACTGCTTTAATACAACAACCATATTCTCAACCCTCACACATTTTTCCTTCCCTCGGACGATTTCTTTCAGTTTAACAGAGGCGTATCGAGGGGTTATTTAGCCTTCTATTTTAACTCCTTCCGGCATACAGACCTTTTCCAAACTGAGTAAAATCGTCTGGAATAAGAGGAATATACATGTAGCAACCCTGATCGTACTGAAGGGTTGATAGTGAGATGGTGAATGTGTATTTAAGTTCGATTTTCGTGGCCTTTTTTTTTGGGGGGGGGGGAAGTAAGTGTGGTTAGCCTGCATGCCAAGTTACGAGGTGCACACAGCAGTGAAATATAGAGGTCAAACATATTTCATTCATTCTCTCTCTCTCTCTCTCTCTCTCTCACACACACACACACACACACACACACACACACACACACACACACACACACACACACACACACACACACACACACACACACACACACACACACACACACCACGACAGTTAAGCGCTTGCCAATCAACCTGCACCATCTCTCTTTCACCCTTTCAGCACGTTGACATAATTAGCTTATTTTTGCTATCCCTGGATGGTGATTATATTCAAGTTATGAGATTCTTTTCGACCTGGAGGAGTTAGACAGAGCCCTCATTTCCCCTTCATTGCCATCATTCTTTACCTAATGCTGAACAAATCGCCTGCCCAGTGAACAAAGTCGCCTGTCTACTGCATATCAGTTAGTACATATCTCCGCGTAGTGAAAGGGTTGTGAACACGGCTGTCAGGGGCGTAGACAGGAGACAGCTGACTGACACTGATAAACAGCTATTATTTTTATTATCCTGGAGAACAGCCACATCAGTTCATTTGCCACTGTTGAGGGGAATGGATAATATTCACTGAGAGAATTCACGATTTTCCAGATCAATTAGTATTCCCTTGTTGATTTCAAATGGAGAATATTCACTGAGAGACTTGGTTATTTTTTTTCCAAATCAATTCACTTCCACTGTTGGTCATAGATGCAGAATATTCACTGAGAGACTTCATTTATAATTTTCCAGATCAATTAATATTCCACAATTGGTCATAAATGGAGAATATTCACTGAGAGACGTGGTTAATTATTTTTTGGATAACTAATATTCGACAGTGGGTCAAAAATGGATGATATTCACTGAGAGACTCCATATTTATTTTTCCAGATCGTTATTTCTTTCCACTCTTGATCATGAAGGGATAATAATCACTGACTGGCTTCACAGGTAAATATTATCCGGATCAGTTCGTTTTCCTCTGTTGAACATATGGGGTAATATTCACAGAGCAGCTTCACCGATAAATATTTCCTTGATTTGTGGACCTGCAGTTTACGACATGACGCCCAGGACACGTACCGTAAATGTTTTCAAGCGAGTCCTCTTTCCATGTTTACCTGTTATGTTGCATTTTACATATCTGTTTCTGAAATATATTGATTTTCCACGTTTATCTGTAGAACATGTATTTGATTTGATCTCTTTAGTGTCTTTAATTTCCACGTGTATCAGTGGACGCTGCGTTTTACTAATTCATCTCTGTAATATATACAGTTTTCACGTTTATCTGTGGATAGTGCATTTATATTTCTACCTCTGCAAGGTAATGCATTTCCACGGTTATTTATTGAACAGTTTTTTTTTTACACTGAAGTACTGTATTCTCTCAGTAGATCTCGTTTAATGTACGGCGTCTTTTTTTTCAACAATATAAGAAGCTGGCAGACCACACACATCTTTATATTTTCCAAGCGGAGTTTTTCTTTTTCCTTTCATAGCTCACCCAGTCACGATTCTGGCACACACACACACACACACACACACACACACACGGTATTCATAACTAAGAGGTAGAAGAACTCTCTATCTAAATACCATCACCAACGCAAAAGTAAAAATTGTCTTGTGCACTGTTAGGACCGTCTTCTCGTAAGAGTGGAAGGCTGTCTTTGCACCTCTTCCTTAGCGATTTACTTTTGCAGACTATACGTTGATATTGTCTTATGTGGTATATGTATTTTCTTGGTACCAACATTGCTTTGATGAAAAACGTAGAGGAGAATAATAGCACACTCATTATTGGGACAACGCTTAATATTCCAGCTTATGGCAGACTGTGTTCTTTATCTGAGAGTGAGTCACAGGAGCCTGAGAGAGTTAATACTGTCTCCATTTGCCCTTTCATTGTCACAACAACTCTAGCACTCTGTTCCAACAAACGCCATGCGATGTTTCGGAGCGTGTCTAAAGAGCTAAGGAGAGTTTACGTGCCCTATGCAGAACTAAACTGGCCTGGAAGAGGTGCCATGGGAGCCTCCTTGACCGACGAGACTGCGGGCCTTAGACGCAACTCTCCCTGCTCGTGTTGAGGTTATGCGGGAAGATCTCAGAGGAGGGCAGGGCCATGCTGGAGGACCGCCTTGACACGGACGCCGATGTGGAGGCCGAAGAGGAGGTAGTTGGAACCCCCCGCATGGTAGAGGAGGCCAAGAGCTCCGCCATGGGGGTAACTCCGACACCCGATAACCTCCGGGCCTCTGGCTGAGACTCTATGGGGTTGATACTTCCGCTATACTGAGTCAAGGGAACGATGCTGCTGCTACGTATGGCGCCCCTTGATAAATCGATCCCGGGGCTGATATCCGGACTCAGCACAGCAGCACCGGTACCTGTGACTTTGCTGGAAAATGAGATACCACTACCGCTGCCAAAACTCCCCTCCGAGCCTGGACTGCCTAGGATGCCAGTGACTTCGTGCGAGGAGCATATGGGGCCTCCGTATCCTGAAGGAGTGATGTTGCTGATTCCGCCATAGCCCGGGCTCGAATCCACGTGCTGCGGCTTCATCTCCAGGGTAGCCGGGCTGTCGCGGTACCCGGATCCGCTTCCTCCGATGCCCTGGAGTTTTGATCCTGGTCCACTGGAGGCAGGCTTGTCGCGTTCCCGGATGAGGGCCGAGGAGGGGTCGACGCTCCCTGTGCCGCTTCCTCCACCACCCGAACTGGGGGGCCCCGTGGCGTAATGGGCAGCCTGCAAGAGAAACACCGAGACCTCATTACCATTCATCTCCATGCAGCAGCACCAGCACCAGCAACAGCACCAGCAAGCATGGTCTTACCTGTAATGCTCGCTTGCTTTACCTTGTTCCACCTATTACGTGACCTAGTTAAACCGATTTCTAGTTTGCATTTTTTGTAATATTGTCATCATCATCATCATCATCATCATTCATTTCCTTGTAGCAAGAGCAGCAGCAGCAGCAGTCATGATCTGCTCGCAGTGTTCACCAACTTTATTTTATTCCACCTTTTCTGTGTCCAAGTTTGAATGTTTTCTGGTATCCATTTTACAGTTATTATGCATTTCATCATCGTCATCATCATCATAATCATCATCATCATCATCATCATCACCATTCTCATCATCATCATCATCATCGTCGGAAACAAAGAAAGGCCAGGCGTGGGATAGGGAGAACTACCAATAGCATGCCGTGAAAGGGACCACACACTCACCCACACAATACTCTAGTCCTTCAAGTTACTTATTGGAGGCACAGTACCATTTTACAACATGCATACCATTCCCTAAAGTAGTTGTGTGTGTGTGTGTGTGTGTGTGTGTGTGTGTGTGTGTGTGTGTGTGTGTGTGTGTGTGTGTGTGTGTGTGTGTGTGTGTGTGTTTAGCTTTGTTTCTTTCCCCTGTAGCATTTCTTTCGTTTCTCTGGTTTAATCTTCCAGTATCCCTTCTGCCGAGACTCTCAAAAGCAGCATAGCGTCCTTTTACCCCGTTATAGCTCGCATTTCCCTCCCTTCCCCTAGCTTAGTTTTACGGTACACGTGTTGCCATGATATCTCGGAGTTCTCAGAAGCAGCATGGTGTGGAGGAGGAAAGAAGTGGAGCAAGGGATAGTGGCGACAGATAAGGTCTGAGAGAGAGGGGGGGGAAAGAGACAGAGAAGATATAGAAAGGATGGGAGATAGAGGGGAAGGAATGTGAGCAAGAGACAGAGTAGGTGGACAAAGAAAAGGCCGGAGACAGAGGGAAAAGAGATACTCCAGGAGAGCAAGAGACAGAAGGTGGACAGAAATGGTGAGAGACAGAGGAACAGGGAAGAGAGGGATTAAGAGACAGACAAAGTGGAAAAAAGAGGGTCGGGGATAAGAGAGAGAGAAAAGAGTAAGAGCAAGAGACAGAGAAGGTGGAGGCAGGGAGTGGTGAGACGGAGGGAAAAGAGACATGTCAAGAGGGGTAGACAAGGAAAGGAGATAGAAGGGAAGGGAAAAATGATTGTTTTTAAGGCAACATTCAAAGTGGCTTTCGAGATTTGGTAGCACCTCTTCTCTAGCGATTTATTTTGCTTATTATCTCATTATCCTGTTCAAGGTTATTAATGCAGACTATAACCATATTAAAATTATAGAAATACATACACAAGAATGGCAAAGTGAAAACATGCCAAAGAAATCACTGTAGAAGAGGTGTTACAAAGCCTGTACTATGTGGAATGAAACCGTAGGGATCTTAGAAGCAACATGATTTCTTTTTCATTCTCGCTTCACCTTACTTTTCTCTACTCATTTCCCTGTCATTTCCTAATTTGGTATTATAATGTCTATTCCACCGTCTCATTTTATTTAATTTTTCTCTGCTTTTTTCCCCTTCCATTTCGTAGTTGAATACTATAACCTCTGTTTCACCGTCTCCTTTTGCTTATTTTTTTTTCTATGCTTCCTTCTGTGCTATTCACTAGTTTACCATGTTAATCTCTATTTCATCTTTCACGTCCCTCTGCTTTTTTCCCAGCCTTTCCTTACTTTTTTTTTACTTATAAATCTTTGTTCTGGCACGACGTTTTGGACTTCTTAGAGGGTATACCACGTTGCATTTAACCTCATTGCACACTTCCCCTCACATTTCCCTGCAGTTCCTCAGTTATTATTTAGCTTGAACTCCTCTTAGGGTCGTTTTGATACGTCTTGTCGTTTGCCTGTCTGTCATTCTTTTACTCATGATAACATTTTATTTTAAAGTTTGGTATTGCCTCGCTTTTCACCTTTCCATTCCATTCCACTTATTATCTCTTAAACATCCATCCTACAGTAATATTTAAGTCTTATTAGCAAAATAAATAAATAAACAAGTATATGAATAATAAATAAGCAGGATTCACTTTAATTTTAGTCTTCCTCTAACTCACTTTTCACTGTTGTTCCTTCGTGTACTCCCTTAATATCCTTTCCTGCTTCAGACATTTCAAGGGACACAGGATTTCGTTCTTTGCATCGTTTTTCCTGTCATTCTCATACAAGCCTTTATAATGTTTTTAGCTTGTCCCTGCATCTGTCTCCCCCAGCTCCCCGGTCTAGTCTTTTAATGATATGACACTCCGTAGTATTTCCCAGTTAACTCACTTTCCCTTCAGTTTTCCTTGACATTTCCTGTTTGCTAATCCCCTGCCATTCCCTAATTAGTGTTTCCTAGTTTACCTTACTTTCCCTTTACTTTCCTTAGCCTGCTCCTTTACTATGCTTCCCGTCACAGTGCCCCCGACGTCTCAGAGGGTTACAGGGGGTCGTTTTTAGCCTAATATATCAGCCTTGCCTCGTTTGGTCGTCGCAGGAACTATGAAGGTTAAAGGGAGCGCCGCGCCCCTGTGCCCTGCTATGACCTCCTAGGGCTCTGAATGTGTATGACTGGATTTACATAATTCTTCCTGGGTGCTGCTGCAGGAGGATGAGGAAGTTAAAGGAGGGAGGAGGGGTCTAGGAGAGAAGGAGGGAAGGAGTATATAGGAGGAAGGAAACTAGGAGACGAAAGGAAAGAGAAGAGAGAAAGAGATGGAAGATTTGTATAATTTTTCGTGGGTGCTGCTGCAGGAGGGTGTGGGAGTGAAGAGGGGGGGGAGGGTAAGGGGGCTAGAAGGGAAGTTGTGTATAGGAGGAAGATGTGTGTAAGAGGAATGAAAGAAGAGGGAGAGAGGAAACTGGAGAAAACAGAGCTATGGGGGAGGTTGAAGAAAAAGAACCAAGAATAAAAGGGAAATTAAGAGGTTGATGTCTGGGAAAGAAGGGGGGAGGGGAGCTAGAAGGAATGTATGTAGTAGGAAGGAAGTAAGAGGGAAGGAAAGGAAATTGGAGGAAAAGAGATGGAGGAAAGGAGAAATGTGTAGACTGGATTTACATAATTCTTCATTGGTGCTGCTGCAAGAGGTTATGGGGGTGAAAGGGAGGAGGGAGGGGGGAGGGATAGGTAGAAGGAAGGTGTATATAGGAGGAAGGAAATGTAGCAGACTAGGAGAGTTAAGGAATTTGGAGAGAAAAGAGGAGGGATGGAGGTGGAAGAAAAAAAGCCAAGAGCTATGAAGTTGTGGAAGGAGGGGGGTAGGGAGGTAGAGGGACAGGTGTGTATAGGTAGGAGGATTTAGGAGAAAAGCAAATTTGAGGAAAGAGAGGAGCAAGGGAGAAAGAAGGAAAAAAGAACGAAGAACTTGTAGGAAAAGTAAGAGGCTGTAAAAGTGAAGAGGAGGGAAAAGCTAGAAGAGAAGGTATATAGAGGAGGAAGAAAGTAGGAGAGACGAAGGAAAATTAGAGGAAAAAGGAAGGAAGGAAGGAAGGAGAAAACAGGATGAGGAGAGGTTGAGGCAGGGAGGTGAAAATCTAGAAGAAGATGTATGTACAGGAGAGGAGTGGGGCCTGTGAGAGGAAAGGATATTGGAGGGAGCAGAGGAATGAGGGAGAATGAAAAAGAGGAGGAATAAAGGAGGCTAGGGAACTGTGAGTGGGGGAAGGAAATTGGAATAAATATAAAAAGGAAAGGAAAATACTTTAAAAAAATATATAGAAAAGAGAAAATGTTAGAACGTATAAGAACAGGAGGCAAGGAAATTGTGAGAGGATGAAGAGAAAGCGGAGGAAATACGGGAGGTATTAGAAGGAGGAATAAGGAAGTGAAGGAAGGCAAGAGGCTGAGATGAAAGGAAGAAGGGAGGGGGTCAGGGAGCAAGGTATATGACGCAAGGAGAATAGGTGGGTAGGAGAGGAGGAGAGGAAGTTGAGAGAAACATAGAAAGGGGAAAGGAGGAGGGATGAGAGGAAATACAAGAAGGAGAAAATAAAATGACAACAAAGTAATTCAGTAATGGGAGGGGAAAGGGAAGAGGAAAAGAGAAAGAGGAAAGATGGGAAAATGAAATAGGGCAGCTCATATTAGTACCAGCAGCATTAGTAGGGCGGGCGTGGGTGACGTGGGGGTGAAAGAGGTGTGGAGAAAATGGGGAAAGAAGGTGAGGAAGGGAGAATGAATAGGGAAGGTGCATAGAGTAAGAGGGAAAGAGAAAGAAGAGAAAGTGAAAAGGACTAAGAGAGAGGAAATGGGGGATGAGGGAAAAGAGGAAATTAGCTTAATTCACTCTACCAACAATAGTAGTGGAGGTAGAGCGGGCGTAGATGAAAGTGGAGGTGGGTGGGAAGGGCGGGTTTGAGGATGGGAAGTGGGAAAGAGAACGGAGGAAGAGAAGGTGAGAGTAGAAAGAAGAGAGTAAGAAAGAGAGAAAATGCTAACAAAGATGGGAAAGTGGAAAATGGAAAAAGCTCTTGGTATGGTAGTAGTAGCAGTACCATAGTTGTTCCCTAGGCAGTCTGGCCGAACAGCCCCAAGTCCCTTAGGAAGGCCATGGCCGAGACCGGGCTTTCCCACAGCGCTTTCAAAGAGTGTGTGTTGTGTTGTTGGCGTAGGTGATCGTGTGCAATGCAGTCTTCCATAATGTGCTTAATAGTATGGGGTGCTTTGTTGCATCCTGGACAGGCATCAGCGACGGAGTCATCCAGCCTCTTCTGGTAACTTAAGAGGGCTGGATGGTGCCCACATCTCAGCCTGGCCAGGTGGACCCTGTCCTCACGAGGAAGATAGGATTCAGAAGGGTGGATGTCAGGAGGCCGTGCATGCAGCTGTGTTGTCTTTAAGTGACTGAATGGAGCGGCGAGTGATCTGAGTGTGGATATGCTTCTGGAAGCTGGTCTGAGGTGGGCGAGGGGGAAGAGATGACAGTATTTGTGTATGATATCGTGTGCTGGGTGTTGTTTTGATGATCCTTGGTGTGGGTGGATGTGCTGCCATGTACTGTAGTGGATGTTGTGGGTTTGTGGAGGCTGCAGCAAGAAACTGGGTGCCTCTCATGTCTAGGTGATCCTTGACTTTGAGGACTTTGGTTATTGTTGTTGTTGATGATGATGATGTTGTTGTTGTTGTTGTTGTTGTTGTTGTGACCCGTCTCATCTGAATGTGAACCGCTATGCATCAGGCTGAACTTGCCCTTCTGCAGTACACCATCTTTCCCTTGAGAGATGGGATGGAGTTCAGGGACGTTTGTGTAACCGGGCAGTGGAGCAGCCCAGTTATATCAGACCCATCGCGCGAAGGGGTTCCTCTCCAGCACACACACACACACACACACACACACACACACACACACACACACACACACACACACACACACACACACACACACACACACACACACACACACACACACACACACACACACACACACACACACACACGTTGAAGAAGAAATAAATAAGGTTGAATTAAATTATATTATATATGACTGCCACCCAACGCACCTTGGTAGTCGTAGTGGTAGGTGGCGCTGTGGTGAGGGCGGGCGGTCTCGGAGTTTGACTTTCCTCTCCACCTGTCAACAGAACAAGAAACGTGTCCTTAATCCGGCACGCCACTCTTTATTTTGCTTCATCGTTGTCAGACACTGCCTTTTTCTAGTGTTTTCGAGGTTTTATGCTGGGCTGACGTGGTTATATGGAAACAACACAAAGTAGTTGATGATAGAGTAAAGGAAACCATTTGGCTTGTCACTCAGTGTTGTCACCTAGGACAGGAGTGAGCTGCTGCTGTTGCTGATATTTCTGAAACCCCGGTCTCTCTGGCAGAGCGAACTCGTCGACCACAGGTAAACAACTGCTTCTGTGAGGCCGTCTTACAGGTACAGTATAGTACATACATCTGTAGAGATCCGGCTCCCCCTTGTGGTAGATTGTACCTCACCGGAGTCAGACCAATTTCCTTCTCACGGCGAGGTGCGGGGAATATACAGAAAGGAAAGATCGAACCTTCTGAAACACGCACTAGTATAGACAGGATTTTTATTGTATTTCGCCAATTCTAAATTTTCTTAAGACAGAAATGGAAATATGGTTGCTTCTTTGATTGCACACTACCTTGACGCACATTGAAATATCCATGGCAGGTCATACGCCGGCCCAGCATTGACTTCCTCCAGCCATGACTTCAGGTTTTTGCATGGCGGTAGTTTTTCAGTTTGGATTCGTATTGCGAGAACGTACAATTTCACGGAATTCTAATTTACTGTGGCCTTTTGAAATTGGTGGACTAAGGAGATTTATGGCAGTGATGCGTGTTTGACCTGTTGAAAGTGCGGCCTTGTGGGAATTACACAAGGAAATGATAATGCTTTGCCTGGTGGTGTAATGGTTAGAACGCCCCGGTTGAAGTAAGGGCCTTGCAGAAGATCGATTCCCAAGAGATGGCTGGATTTTTTTTTTTTTTTTAGATTAGAAAATGTCGCTAATGGAAGTAAACTGGTCATCCAACCTTAAATATACTTGACACTGTTAACCTAGCCTCGACCATCTACACATAAAAAGGGAGTGAAATAGGAGTGGGCGTCAGTAAGTATTCCATGTGAAAATAATGATAATGATGATGCTATTGGCAAAACAGTCTTGCTTCAGTGTTGCGTTGTGAAGAGCTTTGCCCTTGACTGAGTGTGATGTAGTGGTATTTGCAGTATTGTGGCATCATATTGGCGAGTAGTTTTAGTACTGTGCAGCTCATGACCAGATGCATCTCCCACTCACCGCTCATGACAGGGATGAGGTCTGGCTCCTCCTGGATTTGTTCGAAGCCGCCGTGGTCGCAGGAGCCGGTGAGTCCCGCGGCGCTGCCCTTGTGACACACCACGCGTGGTTGGAGGCGGTCGTGGCGCTGCTGCGCCAAGCGGAGGCGGCGACGGATCACCAGCAGGAGCACCAGGGAGCAGATGATTAGCGACCCCACGGCGCCAGTCACCACCGCCAATACTACCGCCATCATTGCTTGGCTCATCCCTGGAGAGTTTAATTGAGGGAGATATTGGTGTCGATTGGAGACAGACAGACAGACAGATTGTATTTAACACGGTTACTGGTAAATTTTATCATGTTGAAAAATGAGAGAACACGGACTCACCTGGGACACTAAAATTGGTTTCATGTGGAGAAGAGAGAGCACCGACTCGACATTTATTACCAAGGTATATGGCGTACTTAATAAGAAAATAAAAATACCATATCTACGAATACCAACATACCCCCATTGGAGGATTCAGCCGCTGTAGCACTGGTCCGCTTCTCCGCCACGTCGATAGGTGTGTGGTGGTGCAGGAACTTAAGAGGAGCAGAGCCTTGTGGGTTGGAGGCCCCCACGGCAAGTTGGTATTCTGTCCCCGGCGCCAGGCCCGTCACGGTGAAGTGCGGCTCCTCGTACCGTTCCAGCGAGGCAACAACGGGACCTACGTGTTGCCTGCCGCCTGTTGTCCGCATCTCCCGTACCTCCAGCGTGAATTTCTGCTTCAGTCCCCCGCTCCACCCCGCACGGCACGCCACCACCACCTCCCCTGCTGCACTGCTCACATTGTGCCACACGCTGCAGTTTTGTACAGGCTCGGGCGCAGCTGTGGGAACGGAGACCTGACATGTACAACCATAGTCAATGATTTCCTCTTTTCCTAGCGTCCCGAATAGATAGAGTGAAATCCTACTAAACACAATTGCGTAGCCAGAGGGGTGGCCAGGGTGGCACTGGTCACCCCTGTAATATACTCGGCAACCCCAGTAACCACCACAAATTTCCAGGGGATTTCCTCCTCACCTTGCTTAAAGGGTTCTCTAAGCCACTCTATAATTAGCTTTGACCATCCCTTGGGCACCTAATTTTCTGTATCTTTGCAACGCCTGTGAATGGGTCTTACTGCGGTTTGACGCAATTTTGAGGTGGTGTAGAAGCTGTGTTAACTACAATCCCTTTGTACAGCTACATACAGTGCGTTCCTCATATATTCTGTCATACAGATGACGGATCACCTTAAGGGATCAACTAATTACTCTTCAAACCAGTAGGAAGCCCAATCACCCCTTGGCCACTCACCCGCGGGCACAATCAGGAAGACACAAGGCTGATGCTGCTCCCCCACTTCATTAACACCCCAGCACAGCAGCGTCCCGAAGTCGTGGTGGGTCATGGGGGTGTAGGTGACGGTGCTTCGGTTCCTCAGCACGCGGGTTCGATTGCTGGGGATGTTGAGCACCTCGGCGGACGTGTTGAAGGCCCAGCGGAAGGAGGTGGCGTCAGGATGGGCGTGTACTTTGCAGGTGACGTTCACTTGTTCCCCTCGTCCACTGCCGTACGTCCACTGTTGCTGTTCTGCGCATGTGGGTCGGACTGTCGGGGGGAGAGAGGAGGGTTAGACAGACAGAAAGGTAGATAGATAGATAGGTAGATAGAGAGAAGCAGGTTACATAACAAGAGGCCTATTGGTCTATAATGAGGTTATCAGCGACGGTAGAAGCAATAATCCTTAAGCTCTAATTTACATATTAGGTGAGAAAAGAGTAGAGAAAAGGAAGGCTCCATCCCGCGTACCACACGCTCTAGCATATTAACAGAGAGAGAGAGAGAGAGAGAGAGAAAAAAAACGACCCTATCACTGGAAAAAAAAAAAGTATGGAAGTAATCAGTCGAAGTACGTAATAGGAAATACAATCCCCTATTCTAAATCTAATCTGTATTTCTGAAAAAAAAAAAAAATTACTGAATACAAACATAGTCTCTCAGTCCACCTATCCTCTGTTCCCTCTGCACCCGTCGACTTGGAAAAACATGTTTGTTAGATCGTGTAATGTTGAAATGATTAGTGAACACAAGAGAGAGGGGTGGCATTAGAAGGAGAGAAGAGGAACAGGAAGAGAGAGAGGGGTGGGGAGTGAGTGGGGGAGGTAAGAGGGAGGGAAGAGGGAGGAGAGAAAATGGGAAAGGAAAGCGAAAAGGTGAAGGAAAGAGGAAGGTTACTGAGAGAGAGAGAGAGAGAGAGAGAGAGAGAGAGAGAGAGAGAGAGAGAGAGAGAGAGAGAGAGAAGTGGACAAAAAGGGAGAAGATAATGGTTATTAAAGAGAGGAGACAGTAGGGAAGAGGGAGGTAATTAGAGAGGAAAAATGGGTACAGAGAGTAGGGAGGAGAGGTGAAATAAAGAGGCGATAAACAGTGCACAGGAGAGTAGGAATATTAGAGAGAGAGGGGGAGGCATTATAATAGGGTAAAGGAGTCAAGAAGGAAGGGTAAAGAAGAAGGGAGCTGCTTAGAAAAAAAAATTGTAAGAAAGAGGAGAGGTAGAGAAAGAAGGAATGTGGGAAGAGAAGTATTAGAGGAGGAATGTAAAAGAAAAAAAAGTATAAGAAATAGTTTAAAGGGCAAGAAGGAATAGAAAATTAGAGAGAGGAGTGTTAAGAAGGAGAGGAAGAATATATAAGGAATGGTTGAGAGAAGGAAATTACTTGTAAATGGTTGTAAGAAAGAGGAAAGGCCTAGAAAGAAAATGTTTAAGGAGGGAGACAAATGAGGTCTTCCCCAAGTTGAAAAGGAGCATTCAGAGAGCACATTCCTCCGCCAAGGCAGCACAGTCCCCTTTTCGTGTTTGCTTGACCTTAACCTTTGACCTTGACCTTATCCCCCCAAATGTAATTAATTGTTCCTCTGATGGTCCATAATCATCTCTTCAAGACTAATGCAGCTCCAGACAATAATTTTTTGTTCCATAATGTTGCTAACAGAGAGAGAGAGAGAGAGAGAGAGAGAGTAAAAAACATATCTTCCTCGCCGAAGGTAATGAATCGTTTGTAGGCAGCAAGGCTAAGATGAAAACGAATCTTCCTATACTCTTTTCACCTTAACTTGGCCCAGACTTTCGTCCTTTTGCGGCTTATTTCATGTGGTTGAGTGACATAAAACAGTACTATGACTTTACATCAGCACTTCTTCGTTTCTAGCATTATATTCTAATGTTAATCTCTTGTTACAACTGAGCAGTAAAGATGGAGCGATGACAATTTTAGGCCAAGTTAGAGTGAAAAGAGTATATAGTGAAGAAGTGAGGTGGAGTCCATGAGAGCAATTAAAGTTGTCTTGGTAGATGCTGCGAAGAAATGGCAAAACTGGGCAGGCTCAAAGGAGGGCAGGTGTGCGGGATCGATGCTTAATTAAGGATGGCGAGCGAGGCAGGCCAGGTGGCAGGGATGAAGACGCCGAGAGCAGAGCAAGACAGGGGAAAATAGGGCAAGGCAGGGAAGGCTAAGATAGGGAAGGGAAGGGATGAGAAGGGAAAGGCAGGGTAGGGGAGTGTAGGGTAGGGTGGGATAGAGTACGGCAGAGAAGTGGCGTAGCGTAGGGTAGGGTAGGGTAGGAAAGGAAAGGGAAGGGAAGGGAAAGGAAGGGAAGGGAGGGGAAGGAAAGGGAAGGGAAGGGGAGAGAAGGGAAGGAAAGGGAAGGGAAAGGCAGCGCCGGGTAGGGCAGAGTAGGGTAGGGTAGAGTAAGGTGGGTTATAGTAGAGTAAGGTAGGGTATAGGGTGGGATAGGGTCGGGTAGAGTAGGTTGGGGTAGGACGTGGCGGGGCAAGACAGGGCAGGACAGGGCAGGTGGCTGAGCTAAAGACGTTCACAGGTAAATCCGTATTAAAGACGGGCTCCAGAGCAAGCTTCCTCAGGTCACGCCTCACAGTTGCGTTTTTATTTTTCTGAACATCGTTTCATTAGGGAAGCCTAAAGTAAGCAGGATGTTATTAACCATTTCATCCCGAGGATTTCCATACCACATGATTTTGCTTATTTTCAGAGTATTAATTCAGTTTTGCAGAGATCGAGAGCATCATAAGTATAAAATATTAGAAACAGACTCTAGTAATCAGCCTTTTTTTACCCTTCCCCGTCCCAGAGGGGCGCGGGGACGGATATTGTTTTCACTCGGTTTGTGTGTGTGTGTGTGTGTGTGTGTGTGTGTGTGTGTGTGTGTGTGTGTGTGTGTGTGTGTGTGTGTGTGTGTGTGTGTCTGTTAACAACTTTACGCGAAACCTACTGGTGCGATTTTGACTAAAATTACAGGGATAATGGGCTCTGAGCATCTGATCATATGATTAAATTTTGGGTCAAATTGGGCGAAGGCCAAGGCTGTAGGCTCCCAAAAATGTAAAAAAATGAAAGTATTTTTTTCCCCATAACTCCTTGCAAATTCGTTATATCGACATGAAACCAAAACCAAAAGGTGCATCTTTCAATTCTGCATCCTATAACACGTCTCATTACATGAGGGAGGTCACCCCCCAGTTGGCGGTGGGGGAGTCAGTGTCCGGTGGGTCGGGCCTCAAATTTCATATGGACATAAATTCGTCAATTTTCACCCTATTTACTCCAAAGTTGATATGTGACATCTTTGACTAGAAATCCTGTTGTGTTTATACGTCAGCACAAAAATGACTGCCGGGAACAGGTTTGCTGTACCATGGCACCACCTCTTGTTTACTTTTTCTTTAATCACCTTTTCTTTGCACATTTTCTGTTCGTTAATCTTCCGTCCTTCGTGCCTTCTATAATTTACAGATCAATTCATTTGCATTATTCATAGTATTCTACGGTGGGTTGTAATTTACGTGCACAGTCATTTACTACTTCTGTTTCGTTCTGGGTCTTCTTCAGCCAATTTCGTTTCATCAGCCAATGCCGCCCCTACATTCATTTCGTGTCGAGGTTTCGATATCCGTTCTTTCCAAGTGTTCCTCTTAAGTCAGAAGTGACTCTGGAGATTTCGCATTGCCTTTTACGGAACGATTTATTTTCTACATTACACTTCAGCATTCCATTACACATCACTGATAAAACTATGTATATTTTAAAACACATACAAAATAGAACGAAATATTAAGGTACAACATATAAAATAAATCGTTAAAGAAGAAGTGTTACCTCTTCCTTGTCGGAGAGAATAAGCGTTTTCTCCAGTACTGTCTTTAAGTTGTCCACGAGAGCAAACACAAGAAACACTGGTGCTGGGAAAGAATTGTTAAGTAGGGAGGGAGAAAAATGTTAAAGTTAGGGGTGAGATTAGAGAGAGTGATAGAGAGAGAGAGAGAGAACAACACACACACACACACACACACACACACACACACACACACACACACACACACACACACACACACACACACACACACACACACACACACAAAGACTTTCCCCCACCATCTTGCTTGACATTCCCTTTGATTATCTTCCTTTCTTTATTCTTTGTGTTTGTCTTTGTCCCTCGCTTTTTTCAGATACTTTTATTGTTTTTCTCTCTTTTGTCTTTGCTCGCTTTCTTTACCTTCTTTTCTGTTTTTTTTTTCTCTTTTATTCGCTTTCCATCTCTCTCACTGTCTTACTGTGTCTCTCTGTCCTTTTTCTGTCTGTCTGTCTGTCTCTGTCTCTGTCTGTCTGTCTGTCTGTCTGTCTGTCTGTCTGTCTGTCTGTCTCTCTCTCTCTCTCTCTCTCTCTGCAGTCTTTTTTCTCTGTCTCTCTGGGTCTCAGTCTGGATTAAGAGACTTAATTCTGTTTTTTATGGTAATTTTTTTCTCCTCCCTCGCAGCTTAATTCCTTTTTGCTGACACCTGATTCTCTCTCTCTCTCTCTCTCTCTCTCTCTCTCTCTCTCTCATCCATTTTTCTTTCTATCTTATCATCTGTGTCTCAATTCCTTCCTTGCTATTCTCGTTACTCTCTCTCTCTCTCTCTCTCTCTCTCTCTCTCTCTCTCTCTCTCCTCCAGCGTTTTAATTTCCTCTTCTTATCCAATTCTCACTCTTCCCTTCTTCTCTCTCCCATTTTTCTTCCTCTCCATCTTTATCTTCGTCCTCCACTGTCTCCTTTATTCCTTTGTCTTTTCATTTGTCTAGTTATCGTTCTTTGATTTTTTATTTATTTTCTCAAACTTAGTCTTTTTGTGGATATTATTTTTTTTACAATGTGTGTTCTTTCAGTGTCTGTTGTTATTTCTCTCTCTCTCTCTCTCTCTCTCATTCTTTTCTTTCTTCTTCTCCATCTCCTTCTTCGCGAATAAGGAGAAAAGAGAGGAGAGAGAGCGAGGCATAAGAAGCTGAGAGAGGGAGAGAGAAAAAAGAGAGCATCGGGGAGGAAGGAGAGATAAGGCGTGGGCGAAGGAGGTAAAAGGAGAGGGAGGGTGGGGGGAGGCAGTAGAGGAGAGAAAAAGAAAGGGGGAGGGGAGAGTGGGAAGAAGGTAAGGGAGGGTAAGGAGCTGTAAGGGTTGAGAGAGAGAGAGAGAGAGAGAGAGAGAGAGAGAGAGAGAGAGAAGGAAGAAGGGTAGGACGGAATTACAGAGAAAGGAAAGAAAGGTTGGAAGGAAAGTAGGAAGGAGAGAATGAGAGAGAGGGAAGAAAGGAGGAAAAGAAAGATGGAGGAGTGGAGGGAAACAGAAAGAGAAGAAAATAGGGAAAGGGGGGAATTAAGAGATATAGACGAAGGAGGAAAAAGAAAAGGTCAAGAAGAGGAGGAGGCTGAGGAGGAATAGGAGAAAGAGAAAATGATGGGCCAAAAATAAGATGATACACTCTGGAGGAGAGATTGGTGAGAAGGAGGAGGAGAGAGAGTCGGAGGAGAATGAGGAGGAGGAGGAGGAGGAGGAGGAGGAGGAGGAGGAAGAGGAGGAGGAGGAGGAGGAGGAAGAGGAGGAGGAGGTGGAGGAGGAGGATGTTGTACTTGAAATAGACTTGATGGTTGAAGATGAAGCAGAGAAGAAAGAGGAGTTGGATGATGATGGTGATGATGATGATGATGATGATGATGATGATGATGATGATGCAATGCGTGGTGTGAGCAGGACTGGCTGGGAAATGATGGGAAATGATGCAGGGTAGGGGGAGTACAACCTGTGATATTAAATCTTATAAGCACGAGAACAGTAGCAGTTTGATTATTAAAGTCAAAGTTTTCTCCAAGTACAAGATCAGGGAGGTAAGCACGTCGAGCTCTCAAAACCTTTGCGTCTTCGGGAAAATAAATTAAGGAGGATGAGAGGGAGATGAGGATTAGCCTGCTTTAAGAGGGGAGGATCAGAGAGAGAGAGAGAGAGAGAGAGAGAGAGAGAGAGAGAGAGAGAGAGGATTGAGGGGGAAGAGAAACAGGGGAGAGAAAGGAGAGGAAGATGGGGAGGGGAGTGTGAGAGAGGGGAAAAAAGAGAGGTGAGAGAGAGGGAAAATGACGGGAGAAGAATTTGAGAGAGAGAGAGAGAGAGAGTTAAAAAATCAGAAAAGGAAGAAAAGAAGTAAAATGAAAGAAGGGAAGACACATCAATTAAGAGAGAGAAAAAAAAGAGAAGGGAAAGGAACGAGTGACTGATACACGGAACTTAGAAAATGAAAAAAATATCAAATCCCATAATTATTAATATTTTTGGTGAGCGTAGGGACCCGAGGCTAGACTACCGTTAGCGAAATGCGTTGGACCTGTACCCATGGTAGCAGTTAGCGTTATGGATAGATAGACTGATAGATTGGTAGGTAGGTTGGGAGGTAGGTAGGAAGGTAGATAGATAGATGAATATAGGTGCCGGTAGGTAGGTAGGTAGGTAGGCAGATAGATGGATAGACGGAATGATAGATAGACAGGCAGATAGGTAGATAGACAGACAGGCAGACAGGTAGATAGACAGATAGATAGACAAACAGATATATAGGTAGAGAAATAGATAGGTTTCTAGGATTAAGAGGAAAATAAAAGAAAATCTATCGGAGAAGCGAAAATATATATTCCTAACTGTAGTGAAATAACCTTAAGTTTGATTTTAATTCTTTACTGCCACATCTGGGTCATTATGTTCTTCCTGTCTCCAAGCGATTTAGTTTAGCGTTGGAAAGACCTTAGAAGAAGAAGAAGAAGAAAGAGGAAGAAGAAGAAGAAGAAGAAAATGAAGAAGAAGAGGAAGAGGATGAAGAAGCAGATATAAAAGCAGAAGAAGAAGAAGAAGGAGAAAGAAAATAAATAAAAAGAACAAAGAGAAGAAATGAAAAAGGAAAAGAAAAAGTCTTGGGGCTGAAGAGCATAAAAGTCACTACTAAAAATACCGAAGGGTGATATGATGCTTGGTGGAGAAAAAAAGAAAAGAAAAATGAAGCAAAAAAACACGAGGAGAGAAAGGTCACACTAGAGAAAGAGGAATAAAACATTAGACGAGAGGGGAGATGTGGTTGGCTAAGAGAGAGAGAGAGAGAGAGAGAGAGAGAGAGAGAGAGAGAGAGAGAGCATACATAAAAGAAGACAGAGAATGAGCAAGTAGCAAATGACAGGGACTAAGAATATGGAACGAACGAACGACAGAAGTAGAAAGTCAGAGAGGAGGGAGAAAAGTAGGAATTGATAAGAGAGAAAAAATGAGAGTAAAAATGTGGAGAAGGTTAAGGAAAGTGGAGGGAAGGAGAGCAGATTTCAAGGAGAGAAAGCATAGAGAAAAAGAAAGTGAGAAATATTTAGGAAAGTTAAGAAAAATTGAGCTACACTGAGTTATGACCTTAATTTAAGATCATGATTTACTGAAGACCGTAAGTTAGTTTTTAGGTAAGAATCTTTAATTTCATAAGTTATTTTAAGACTAAAGTATGACCTTAAGACCCTAAATAAAGGTCCTAGGTTGAGACCCTAGTTAAGTTAAAGGCTTTAGTACAGATCTTAATTTAGTACCTCAGGGAAAATTACGGCCTTATTTTAAGAGTGGAAGACCTGAAGGTGAATTAGTTGTGACAAGGAAAGAAAGGAAAACAGTTTGAAAAGGACGTTGGAAATGAAATGAAAGATGAGAAGTGAAAGACGCAGAAAGAGGAGAGGAAAAGAAAAGAGCTTTGTAAACGAGAAGGAAGTAAAAAGTGAGAAAAGAGAGGAGAAGAGGTTAGAGATCAAAAGATACAAAGAAGTAGAGAGGAGGGAAGAGAAGACAAGAGATGAGATGGGTTCAGAGAAGAGGAGAGGAGAGCAGAGGAGAGGAGAAGAGAAGAGAGAGGGGAAGAGGTCAAGAGAAAAGAGAGAAGAGAAAAGGAGAAAAATGAAGAGAAGAGAGAAGACTGAGGGTCAAAGGGGGTCGGCGCCCCAGAGTGATAAAGCACAGCACCACACCTGGCCCACCTGGGTAAATGAGAGAGAGAGAGAGAGAGAGAGAGAGAGAGAGAGAGAGAGAGAGAGAGAGTAAAAGCAGGAAGTGAGATTGAATGAGGAAAGGAGAAGCAGTAAAAAGTGAAGTGGAATAGAAAGGAGGCCGAAGTAGGCCAGGAGAGATGAGAAGATGGAGGGTGAAGGAGAGGGAAAGGCAAGACGTGACGAGAGGAGCAAGGAGGCAGTAAAAGAGGGAAATGAGGTAGAAAGAAAATGTGGAAAGGAGACAGAAGGACGATAAGATAGATGAAGAGATAGAAATAGATAAGAAGAGGGAGAAGAGGAAGAAGGAAGATAAACAGGGAAGTGAGACACGAAGGGAAAGGAAGGAGAGGACATGAAGGACGATGAGCATAGGGAGAGAAAATGGAGAAGAAAGAGAAAGGTTAAGTTAGAGAGAGAGAGAGAGAGAGAGAGAGAGAGAGAGAGAGAGAGAGAGAGAGAGAGAGAGAGAGAGAGAGAGTTATTTATTGTCTCTAATCTCTCCAGCCATCTGTCTCTAAATCTCGCAATCGGTCTTTGTACGTGCTCGCACCCTATGCTTATAAGATAGATAGATAGATAGATAGATAAATAGAGAGAGAGAGAGAGAGAGAGAGAGAGAGAGAGAGAGAGAGAGAGAGAGAGAGAGAGAGAGAAATTACACAGATCTCGAAGGCATTCAATACTTGACGTTAGAATAATAATGCATAATCGCAAAAGAAAGGTCAGAATATATAGATAGCGAGATACACATGACACGAATAGATAAATATAGATAAGTAGGTAGGTGGATAGATAGGAAGGGTGGATGAGAAAGAACGAGACAGCACGAGAAGGGCAAACATAAAGATGAAAAAAAAAAAAATGAGTAAATTCGAGCAAGAGAAGAGGAACGAGAAAAAAAGAGGAGAGAAAAATGCGTGAAAATAATAAAGAGAGGAAAAGAGAAAGACAAATAATACCCGCGTCAAAACACAGCATGAAAGGGAATGACAAGTGTGAGCGACACCCCCCCCCTCCAACCAAAAATAGAAGCTTGGGTAAAATGATTTAGTACGGGTGTAAAAATGAAAAAAAAAAAAAGGGTTTGACTAGCATTTGATCTCTCTCTGTCTCTGTCTGTCTGTCTGTCTGTCTGTCTGTTGTCTGTCTGTCTGTCTGTCTGTCTGTCTCTCTCTCTCTCTCTCTCTCTCTCTCTCTCTCTCTCGATACTTTATATACCATTTCGGAACCACTTTAGTACGATGTCCCCTTTTTGTTTCATTGTAGCTACCGTAGGATGTTTTTGAGAGAGAGAGAGAGAGAGAGAGAGTAAACATGAAATTCCGATGGAGAGAGAGAGAGAGAGAGAGAGAGAGAGAGAGAGAGTAAACATGAAATTCCGATGGAGAGAGAGAGAGAGAGAGAGAGAGAGAGAGAGAGAGAGAGTAAACATGAAATTCCGATGGAGAGAGAGAGAGAGAGAGAGAGAGAGAGAGAGAGAGGTGTAAACATGAAATGCCAAATGTCACTACTATTGACTGACGGCTTTTGTTCAGACACGACGCCATCTATCGGCTGGGAGGTAAACAACATGAAGGAGGGGGAGGGGTTGGGGAGACAGAGGGAGGGAGGAAAGGGAGGCAAGGTGGGAGGGAGAGGGAGGGAGGAAACGGAGGCAAGGTGGGAGGGGGGAGAGAGGGGGGATGGGAAAAGGAAGGCAAGGTGGGAGGGGGAAAGATGGGGTTTGGAAGGTGGGAAAAGGAAGGCAAGGTGGGAGGGGGAGAGAGGGGGGTGGGGAGGAAAGGCGGTAGGGAGTGAGGGAGGAAGGGGAGGAGGGAATGAAGGGAGGATAGAGGGAGGGAACAAGGCGGGGTAGGAAGAAGGGAGGCACGGGTTGGGGTAGGGCAGGGAGATGAACGACAGTCATTACACAACTTTTCACACACACACACACACACACACACACACACACACACACACACATCACCACTTTTTCACATCTACACCTAAGCAACACCTACCCCAGCACTCCTCTACATGCATCAGGTCAGGGTTTATAACTTTCGCTCTCCTACTCATCTAAAGACATTTGTAAATAAGATTGGTGGGGAAGAGGGGGAAGGATGGCTACCAGGTCTCGTATCATTGCCCGTGTTTTTATTTTTATTGATTTTTATTGTGGTATCTAATTTCTACATCGAGATATTTGTGACTCGTTGGTTTTCATTTCACCGTAAAACCATATTATAAAGAAAATGACAATACTTGGTGACAGAATACGTTTAGAGATCTTCAAGACGTAACATTAATTATAATTCTGATTTTTCGTGTAAGTTTGATTATTTTGACCCTAAATCCTAGGCGGTATTTGCGGGGAGAAACGTAATTTGGCTCATCGAGTTAAATGTCGTGTACGTAACGTTGGATATAATGATCATCTGTTGTTTATTTATATTTATCTGGCGATGTTGAATGAGAGAGAGACGAAGGTTAGAGCTGGAATTCTTTACTCTTTCTAACGTCTCGGGCTACACAGAAAAAAAAAAAAAAACTCCCTGAAGATCGGTTCTGTGTAGCCCGAGACGTTAGAGAAAATAAAGAAATCAACCTCTTACCTGCCTCTCTCCCACCCAGCATTTCCACTCGTCGCAGTGGATCGCCTTATATTCGTCTATACAGCGCCGGTCCCATGCATACACACCAAGCCCCGTTTCTCCCTCATCGCCTTCCATCATATACCTGTCCATCTGCTCAGAGTAATGTTACGCTCACTGTTACACTGTCGGTATACTTACACTTGACGGTGAGGTGTAGGGAGTTAGAGATGGCCTTTCCCCTGGTGTTGGTAGCCTGGCAGGTGTAGTCGCCTGAGGAGTGTCGCCCTACACCTTGCAACACCAGGCTGCGGTTGGCCACGATGATGCCCAGGGACACGTTGTGGGTTAGCTCCACGCCCTGTAGGAGAGAGAGAAATGGGTGGGTTAGGCAGGAGGTGAATAGGTTAGTACATCCGCATCAGGATCATTACCTCATCGCTCTGTAGGAGATAGAAATTGGTTAGACAGATGAGTGGGTAGGTAGAAAAAGAGTCATAGGTAGACAGGAAATAGATAAATTAGGACATCATCATCATCATCATCATCATCATCATCATCATCATCATGTCCCTATTTCCCACTAATTATTGTTTAACTCACCGTAATTACCAGTTTTCACCCAGTACAGGCGTATATCAAGGTAATTGCAGCCACAAATAGACTGCTTCACTCACACCTATTCAGAACTCACTTAGCATTATGTTCAAAGCATCCAAATTCCCCCTTTGTGTATATGTATGTCCAGCATCACGCTACTAAATTATTGAAACGCATACGTTATAATATACACTGGTTTTGTCTAGGCATACATCAAAGAGCTTATATATTCAAATTATGGTTGTGGAGTGCTAGAAATGTAGTCGATTGGATTAGTTTTATTTACTGTCATTGGTTTTAACACCATCAGCCTCTTCCTCCTCCTCCTCCTCATCATCATCATCATCATCATCATCATCACCATCATCGCAGTTCAGTATCCGCGCTGCAATATACGACACATAATTCAGGAGAAATATAGATAATTCTTTAGCTTAGTTATTTTCATGGCTAAAGATACTTGCTTGTTTTATATATCCTTATTTTTTTATATTTAATTTGTTTTTCCTTTCTCGCTTCATCTTTAAAAAAAAATCCTTATTCCCCATCGGTTTCGTTCACCTCCTAGCCCTGCTTCTGTTTTATTTTGATGTAATAGGGAAGATCAAGAAACAGGAATAGGACATATTAACGGGAGGGAGGAACTAGAAACAAGAACAGGACACAGAAACAGGAGGCAGGAACTAGAAGCAGGAACAGGACATAGAAACAGGAGGCAGAAACTAGAAACAGGAGGCAGGAATAGAAACAGGAACAGAACATAGGAACCGGACATGGAAACAGGAGGCAAGAACTAGGAACAGGAACAGGACATAGAAACAGGAGGCAGGAACTAGAAACGGGAACAGGACATAGGAAACAGGAACTAGAAGCAGAAACAGGACACATCCCTCTCCCCTAAAATAAATATAACCATCATCAGAGCGAAATTGTTCGTGCATTCATTCCCTCATTCATCTCCATCAGTAGTGCAAATAATGTATACCGCCCTCAAAGACATTCATTTACACCGAGCCAGCGTGAGGTAGAATGAATATGCAAATTAACCACCACGGATCCCGCTCACTGTCCACATGCCTCGCTTTCCTGTCAGCAATCAATTTATTTCCTATTTCCTAGACTTATTTTGTTTATTTATGTGCTTAAAAGATACATGCTTGAATTGTATATATATTGAAAAAAATTACAGAAAACATGCAGGAGGATACTGATGTGTAATGTAATAATAAATCGCTAAAGAAGAGGTTTTACGAGATCTACCTAGTCACTTAAATCTTAGCCTAATTTTTATGAAGCACTGCGAAACACGCGTAACATTTAGAAACGCGTATAGCCCGAGAAAACAGAGTACGCCATAAAATATTAGACGTTTTCATTATGTTGACGTAATTCTTGTTTATGAATCCCCAGGGCAGTGAAGGAAGCGTGTAATTTAACGTAAAGTGTAAGAAAATAAGCAGAGTAATATATAAAACCGCCTGGCGAATGAAATATTGTGCAAATGAGATCCTGAGTTCGGTGGCTCTCTCTCTCTCTCTCTCTCTCTCTCTCTCTCTCTCTCTCTCTCTCTCTTTGGGGGTATAGATGTTTAGCTTAACCAGCTTATCCTTGCGGATAACCTCGTTACGAGGCAATAGTCATCCTCTTACCTGTGTTTCCTCTCTCTCTCTCTCTCTCTCTCTCATCTTATTTACATCCTCCTTCTTTTACATCTCACTCTGCATGCATACAAGTTACTTCCCTTCCTCACTCTGCCAGCATCGTAGCTCCTTTTCTGTCCACCCTATATACCTCGCTCCTTTTCTCTCTCAGTCATCTTGCTCGCTTCTCTGTTTTGTCTACTTACTCGCGCCTTTTCTTTGTTTACATATTCGCTCCAATTCTTTGTTTTCGTACTCACTTTTCTCTGTTTACATACTCGCTACTTTTCTCACTCTTACATTCTTTGTGCTTTCCTCCTCATTCTTCATAAATCATCCCTCCTTCCCTCTTATCAACTCCACATCTTCCATCGTCTCCCCACCTGTCCTTCCTCTCCCTGTTCCTTCACCTACCATCTCTCCTCCTCCTCCTCCTCCTCCTCCTCCTCCTTCTCGTCTTAATTCCTCATTACGTCCTCCCCTTCCTCTTCAGGTCAGAATATCAAAATTATCCTCATTCCACATATACCAGTACATATACAAGGTAGAATCCAGACTTGGGTAGGTAATATTAACATCACTGGGCAAGAGCGCGATAATAAGGATAATTCCCAGGTTAAAAGAAAGACACGTTTTTTTACCTTTCCACTTCACGCCCCGGCAGCTTGATTTGCCAGCGCCAGACACACACACTTGTACACTCACATGCATATACATGGATACATTCATCATACGTACGCTCATTCTCTTTGTGTGTCTGTCTGTGTTTTTCTGTCTGTGTGCCGTTGTCTCTATCGGTGTTTGTTATTGCTTGTCTGTTCATTTGTATATCTGCCTACCTATCTTTGCGTACTTGCCCAAGCGCGCGCGCACACACACACACACACACACACACACACACACACACACACACACACACACACACACACACACACACACACACACACACACACCCCAAACTAGCCGACACAGTGAAAAGCACACCCAAAAATATACACATATATAAAAAAGTTCTTTCATATTGGAATGGAAACACTGTGCCGCGATGAGAGAAGCGAATTATATATTGTGAATTTGTACATGATAGAGGGGTGTGTTATTATGTAGGTGAAATTTGAATATTATCGTCAGAAAACACTAATTGAGTTCCGGATGAAAACGGGAAATGTGGCATGTTGGAATGGTTGGGTCCCTTATGTTGTTGTTATTATTATTATTATTATTATTATTATTATTATTACTGTTATTGTTGTTTTTGTTGTTGTCATCATCATTAGTTGCTTGTGGGCGTTTATAATCATTATCATTCATCATTGTCATTATCATCATTATCATCATAACCATTATCAAATTTTGTCAATTGTCAACGCCATCATCATCATCATCATCATCATCATCATCATCATCAACATATATCCTCGTATTCAGCGCATGTAAAGTCGATGCAGCAGAGATGTGTTTGAGGTGTGGCAGTGTTTGATGTGACTGAGAGGTGCAGTGTATGATGTGGAGATTCACTGTGAACTGAGGAATTGCGATGTGGGGCAATGTGAGTTGTGGCGGCGTCAGGTGTGGCAGTGTAATCTGATCTATTGCGAAGCGTAATTGAAGTGTGACAGTGTGAGATGTGTGGGGTGTTGCGTTGCATTGGGAGGTGTGTGTGTGTGTGTGTGTGTGTGTGTGTGTGTGTGTGTGTGTGTTAGTATTATGTGTCTGTGTGTCTGTTATGTGTGTGTGTGGCTTGGCAGTGTTAGGTTTGTCAGCGTCACCTGTCACACAATTGAATTTTCCAATCGTTCTGTGCCAACCTGAGAGAGAGCAACCCCAAGTGCATCCCAGGTAACTAAAGCGAATTAAATACTCAGACGGACTTGGCTTCAGGTGTGTTTCCTTATTCTTACTATCGCTCTTATTCGATAGCTTTTCACTTTACCTGTAGGCTATGCTTCCCAGGTAGGTGAAGTAGGTAGGTCGATTATTAGTGGGATTATGATAGCATACAGGTAGTGCTTATAATTCCTGTTAACTATATATAAACAAACGGGAGCATACGCAGACACATAAATACAAAAAGAACCACACACACACACACACACACACACACACACACACACACACACACACACACACACACACACACTCATTACCGAGAGAGGATATTAGCGCCAGAAAACGAAGCTTGGGAATTTGACACTATCGCAAATGAAGGCCACAATTACAGCAGCACAACATATGCACCGAATAAAAAGCGACCCATTCCTTTATTTATGCATTATTTATATTTGATCGGTGTTGGGCTCTCGTATTTCTTTTTTATTTTATCTCTAAGCTCTCTCTTTTCTCCCTTACTCTTTCTTTATTGGTGGGTATATGGTTCTTGTATTTCTCTTTTATTTTCTCTCTAATCGCTCTCTTTTGTCTCTTACTCCCTCTTTATTGGTGGGTATATGGTTCTTCTATTTCCTTTTATGTTCTCTTTAAACCCTCTCTTTTCTCTCTTACTCCCTCTCTACGCCCTCTTTTTTTCTCTTTTACTCCCCCTCTAAACTCTCTCTTTTCTCTCTTACTCCCTCTCTGTTGGTCAGTGGTAGGTTCCCTCATTTCTCTTATTTTCTCTGTAAATTCTCTCTCTTCTCTCTTACTCCGTCTGCAAACTCTCTCTCTTCTCTCCTGCTCTCACATTGTTGGTCTGTGTCAGGTTCATTTATTTCTCTCTCCTTTTTTCTCTCCGACTCCTCTCATTTCTCTCTCACTCTCTCCATTTTGACTTTATTTATGATGGTTAGGGTTAGATCTTCTCCCTAAGCTCTCTGTTCCCCGTTATTTCTTCAGTTCTTTTTGGCATTATTTATTCTGATCATTGTCATGTTCTCTTTATTGGTTTTCTCATTACTTTCCTACATCCGTCTCAACTCTGTCTGTCTGTCTGTCTGCGTCTGTCTGTCTGTCTGTCTGTCTGGCTGGCTGGCTGGCTGGCTGGCTGTCTCTCTCTCTCTCTCTCTCAACATTTCCTCCCTCAAAACCTTTCCTCTTATTATTCCTTTCATTTCCCCTTTTATTCCTCACGCTCCCTCCCTCCCTTCCATACGTTTCCCTTCGTCCTTATAAGTTATGCCATTCTCTCTCTCTCTCTCTCTCTCTCTCTCTCTCTCTCTCTCTCTCTTTCTCGCTCTCTCTCTCTCTCAGCACCGGTATTAACATTTCCATTAATGTTATTGTGAGAGTGAGCCAGATTTTCACACAATTAGAGCGCCGTGAGGTCCTTATGACTGTGAGCATAATCAAACAGCCAATGACGCTAGTGAGAGAGAGAGAGAGAGAGAGAGAGAGAGAGAGAGAGAGAGAGAGAGAGAGAGAGAAAATCAGGAGGAAGAAAATGGCGACAGACCGACAAACACAGAAAAACATGCAGAGGAAGAGAGTTAGCATTCTCTAAATAGTACTTTTTCTGTGTTTATCCTGACGCAAGAATGTTTATACACGTTTTATATACGATGTTTATATGGTTTTGTTTGGAGTTGTTTTGTTTACTCATTTCACGGGAATATTTGCTTGTCGTTGGATCTGCTACTTAGAATAGTATAATTTCTCTCTCTCTCTCTCTCTCTCTCTCTCTCTCGTGACTAACCTCGTATTTAATGTTGATAAGATGTTAAAATATGACATTCTGGGTAGAGCAATGGCAGATTTAAGTCAGGCTAGATTTAACAAGAGTATAGATAGCAGCGAAGTTTGCGGAGATTGTGTTGTTAATGGCCAAAAGCTCGCCGCGTTTGTTGTTCCGGGGAGAACGAGGAAGATGAAAGAGGCAATAATACAAGAAACTGCCATTCAGTCACTGGTCCTTGTAAAACGCGCGCGCGCGCGCACACGCACACACACACACACACACACACACACACACACACACACACACACACACACACACACACACACACACACACACACACACACACACACACACACACACACACACACACACACACACACACACACACACACACACACTCCAGCAGCACATCATCATCGTCATCACTATTATCATCCTTATCTTTTCCACCATCATCGTCGTTATCATCATCATCATCATCATCATCACCATCTTCATCACAACAATATTCACAGATATATAGATCAGTTTCCACATCATTTTTGCGTCCCCAGCTGGCTGTACGTATCCTTTAAAACACAGCTCAGTAATATGAGTGGATGGTTAAAGTCAACGGGATACAAGTTAAGGCTTTACACAGATCGGACGTGCGAGGTCGTAATTAACCAGTTATTCACGAAAATACGGATACGACGCATGAAAAGAGGAAGGGGTTTACGGTACACGAATATAGAGTACGAAAAAGGGGAGATATATAAGAACACACACACAGAAGGAAGGATGTGAGAAATACGAATACGGAAGCCCAGAAAAGGGAGAAGGTCTAAGGAAACACGAATATTGAGGAACGAAAGCATGGAAAGGGAAAAATATCAAAACTCACGAATATAGAGGCACGGACACACGGAAAGGGGAAAGGATATTAGAAAAAAACAACATGAATATTGAAGAATGAATGAAAATGTAAGGAAGGAAAAAGGAAAGACCGGAGATATTTAAGGCTGGAAACGGTAAGGTAGAGTGGAAAGAATAGGAAAGGAAAGGAAAGGAAAGAGGTTATACGAAATGATAAGTGCGTCAGAAGGAAAGGAGCGGAAAAGGAAGAAAAGAGGTAGGGAAAGGAACGAAGATATATAATGTCAAGATAGTTAAAAGGAAAGGAAGAAAGAAATGCGATGTGTTAAGTGAATTAAAAAGGAAAGGAAAGAAAAGGAATGGATAGTAAGGGAATGGAACGAAGATGTACAGAAGACAAGAGTAAAGTTTAGATAAGGACAATCCTGTGTGGTGGAGGTGGCTGGGTGTGGTTTAGCGTCCTCAGTCTCCTTCTCAAAAATTTGCGTGTAAATCCTGCTTTATCTGCACTAACAGTTGGGACCGAGAGGCATCTGTCCGTCTCCCTGTCTGCTTACCACTTTATCGCCTGAGATATGGCCGTCTGCCCGTCAACGCTGCCGGAAGGGCTGGAAAGGGGAGGGGAGTAAGTGTGTGTGTGTGTGTGTGTGTGTGTGTGTGTGTGTGTGAGAGAGAGAGAGAGAGAGAGAGAGAGAGAGAGAGAGAGAGAGAGAGAGAGAGAGAGAGAAGTAAGAGGAGGGTAGGGGAGAGAGGTTATGTGAGAAAGAGGGAAAATAAACTGTAAAAGGTTAAAGGGTAAATGAAAATAAATTTATAGAAATAGGGAGAAATATTACGAGATCATGCAGCATTTTAACGTGATGAAGGACGGGAAGAAGAGGGGAGAAATGGAGCGTAACAGATGATAAAGAGGGGAAGGAGGCGAAAGACTGAGAGGGAGATGAAGAAGGAGATTGTTACAAGGATTAAACTGACAAAGAAAGTGAAAAAATAGACGCGATAGTTTACTGAGGCAGGTAGGAAGGAAGTGACGTGAGAGAGAGAGAGAGAGAGAGAGAGAGAGAGAGAGAGAGAGAGAGAGGAGCGATTAAGGTAATGAGAAGGTAGAGTGAAGGGGAGGAAGAGTGAGAGATCAAACGAAGGGGAAGAGTAGGATGTCATGCATGGAGATGCGAGCACATTAATTGAGGCATTAAACAAGAGAGAGAGAGAGAGAGAGAGAGAGAGAGAGAGAGAAAGAGAGAGAGAGAGGACAGAATATTTGGTTACTGTAGCAAGGTAGAAAATTTGATAACGCTCTGGTGAAAAGGAGAAACTGGACTGATGAATCCTATGAAGGAAGGAAAAAAAGAGAGGGAAGGAGGGACGAATGATGGAAAGATGGAAGGAAGGAAGGAAATAAAGAAATAAAGAAATGAGACGGAGGGATTGACGAAAGATGGGAAGATGGAAGGAAGAAGGAAGGAAGGAAGGAAGGATCAGTGGAAGGATGGAAGGAATCTGTAGCAAAATGGGAGTTTATTAAAGCTGAATGTGTGTCGTGGGTTAAGAAAAATGAAAGTTGATTTTTTAAAATGTGTAGAAAATAACATGGAATTAACAATAGTTCGAGGGCGAAACGGGAAAGAGAATCTATGAAAATAAAGTGTTAGAAAAAATGGAAGGTAAAAAGGGAGAACGTAATGTAATACGAAGGTAAAGTAGTAAAGATGAAGGGGAAAGTGTGGCGGAATATAAGAAAGACACTGTTTATTACACTTTATTAAGGAAACGAGAAAAAAAAAGTTGAAGGAAGGAAGGAGGAAGAGGGGATGAAGGTAATTACGGTGATGATAAAAGTAGGAAGAGAAGAAGGAAAAAGAAAATGAAACAGCAAAGTTGAGATAAGGTAGAAAAAATGCAGGTAAAGTAGAAAGAAATCTGAAAGAAAAAAAAAAAGAGAATGTAAGAGAAAATAAAAATAGATTGAATGTGCACCGATATCGAGACCTGTAATGTGGCGACAAATAATCTGGTAATAGCGGGAAATTACAGGAGTTTCGTTGCGTTTATGATCATTGGCTGTGGAGGTTGTACTATAATATGCAGGAATTCAGTGGTATGCGGAACAGTCACCGTCACCAGCCCAGTCATAATCGTCGTCATCATCATATATAATCAAATATAGCATACTCTTAGTCATCATCATCATCACCAAAATCATCATCGTATTTACCACCACCACAGTCACCATCATCCTCATCTTTGTAAAAAAAAGAAATTTACCGTTTACATGTAAGGGCTGTATTTCTCTCTCTCTCTCTCTCTCTCTCTTTTAAATCACAAATTGAGTCCATTATTTCATCACCACCACACCCTGTCACCACTGTTTCACCACCACCAATACGGCACCAGTCAAACTCAGACACAGCAACATAACATTATCCAGCCACAAAAAGCATAAGCATCCCTCTCGTTTTCCAATACAGATAGATAAAAGAAAATAGAGGACCGCTTTAAAGCCTTACCTGTAGGAACCATCGAAGCGTAGACACTGGCGGGTTGGCCTCGACGACACACTCAAAGTATACGTCGTCCCCCTCCTTGATGTTATCCAGGGCAAGATTGTGACCAGGCCTCAGTTCCAAACGCGGAGTGTCTGAGGATAGAGACGGCCGGGTTAGGGATGGTGGACCGTGGAAGTGGGCGCTAGAGGGTTATATTCCCAATTGGCTGTGGAAATGTCTGAGGATAGAGAGGTCAGAATGAGTGGTGATGGACAAGGGAAGTGGGCGATAGGGGATAGCATTCCCAAGTAACCATGGAGTTCAGGGCATGAGAGGATAGCACAGGTTGGGAGGGAATCCACCTGCCTGTTGTGCCGTACTGAATTCTGGTTATCGGAATTACGAGTTTTAATTTTCGGTATTAAAGGGTTACTTGTGGTGCTTTTTGAACGTCAACTTTGGTCCTGACTTTAACTTTCTTCATGTATGTTGACAGTAAACATGTAATTTCCGTATGTTGGAATAATTCATGGCACTGTGAAGTCAAGACACTGAAATTAATGGAAATAAATGTACGTGCCTACTGTTTTGAGTATTTGGAAGGTACGATACTACACACATCCATTTCGATCTCATTCCCTGCAGTATGAATCCAGGACCTGAAATTTATGTTCGTGGCGACAAGGCCGGCTAAGAGAGAGAGAGAGAGAGAGAGAGAGAGAGAGAGAGACTGCCAAAGCCGGTCGCAAGCTGCCGTAAATGGAGCTTGACGGATTTGGGTTGCGATTGTCCGGTAGAATGGAGAAAGTTGGGCAAGTTATGATTGCTGGCCCGGAGTTACGGAGTTGCCTGTGTGTGTGGTGGGGGAGATTTTTTTAGGGGGGATTTCTGGGGGGCTTGGGGGGAGGGTCTTCTGGGGGGTTTTGAGGAGGGAGGAGGAGGGTCTTTTGGGGGTAGGGGGTGGTGTTTGGATTTTGTAGGAGGGTGGAGAGAGAAGGGGTCGTTTTTGTGGTGGAGGTTTTTCTTTTTGTTTGGGGGGGGTGAGGGGAGGGAGGTGGTGGTTTAATTTTTTTAGTGGGTTGCTCATGTGTGGAGAGGAATTTTATTTTTTAAGGGGAGGACTTCGGGGGTCCCTGTCTATCTGCCTGTCTGTCTGTCGGTGTCAATCTATATGACTATTTTGAAAGGGAAACCTTTGGGGAGATCACTTCCCTTTTTTGTGCTGGGGTGGAGTATAGAATTCCCATCATTCTTATTTTTCTCTAGTAGTGTTTGGGAAGTTTGTATTTTTTTTTATTTGAGGGGAAGGGTGGAAGGGAGTCGTATCCTTTTATTTTTTTTTGGGGGGGGGAGGGCTGGGGAGGGAGAGTAGTTTGCATCATTTTTTTTTTTTTTTTTTTTTTTTTTTTTTTTTTTTGCTCAGCTGCCGACTGGCTCCGGGAACAACACAAAGAGATGCCGGGGAATTTTACTGTGCATGAAACAATCGCTGGTGGTGGAGAGAGAGGAGGGGAGGGGAGGGGAAGGGAGAGGAGAGGAGAGGAGAGGAGGGGGGAAGGGAGGGGAGAGGAAAGGAGAGGAAGGGGGGAAGGGAGAGGAGAGGAGGGGATTATGGCTTTATTTCCGGGGTTTTCATTCAGTTAGACAATGGCGGTAAATCAGCCTTACCTGCTACTTTGTAAAAATTGAATTATTCATTTTTCAAAAGTGTGTATAGAAGCCGAGGAAACATTAATCACAAAATTACGAGGACGTTTTATGTTCTCTGGCTGTCATTAGATTCACCGTAGCTGCTTAGGAAAAGACTCTTGTTTGTTTTCATTTGATAAAGATCCGTAACTCATCCCAGTTTGCTTGGGCAGGTGAAGTCAGACTGGAGGATAAATGTGACTAGTAACCAAGGAGACTCATAATTCCAGTTTACTTGATGGCTATGTGTACTCAGACTGGAGGCTACGTATGACTAGTAACTAAGGAGACTCATGCCTACCTTACAGTAAAGTTATATTGAATTACAAGCATACACACTTCAGAATTTGGGTTGCAGGAATGGACCAGTTTCGTCAGATAGAGACAAACGGACTACGGTAGAGAAGTTTAATAAAAGCTAACATTGTTGTTTTCTTGATCTCAGGAGACCCCACCCCCTCGTAGTGAAGGGGCTAATGAAAGCAATATCTATCCACTTCTGTTTCATAAGTCCTTCCTAATCTGAATCCTTTTTTTTTTTTTTTTTTTTTTACGATGGCTAAAGTAAAGTTAAAAAGATTTCCTCGGACTGAAAGAAAAAAAATTGTTTGGAAGTTGAGGAACCATTAATTGCAATCATGGGAGACCAAACTATTTTTTTTTTTTTTTTTTTTTTTAATGAATCACCGTCCCTTTTTTTTGTATACATTTTTCTTCTCATGTCCTTGATTCGCCCTGACAGCGGCCGTGTGTCCTTGAGAATAATTGACGTGCGTTGCCGGCCGCTGTTTTCCGGTTATTTTTACCGTCCCTCACTTTGTTGTTGTTGCGGCTAAATGACCGGAATTACCCGGATAATCACTGAAGCGCAAATCGTAATAGAATTTAGTGCGGGGTCATGAACGGGAGGTAATTATGTTGTGTTGCTCCGCTTCGATCACGACAAAAAAGATGAAAAGACAAAAAAGATAGGAGTGAAAACAAAATAGGTGGGGGAGTAAATTAACAAACGGGGCAATTCTCCGTTTCACTAAATCCCTCTCGATCTTAATGAGGTAATATTAGTTCATTAAAAAGACAATTAATATGCCTGTATTAGAAACTCGGATCCCCAGGCATTTTAATGAGGAATAATCACAGCCAATTACTGGAACCTTCATTTGCTCTCAAACTTATATTATTACGGGAAGTTATCAGTGGCGCTGAGGCTCAAGGGAGGGACCAGTATATACAAGTTTCTGAAGCTGTGTCTGTTTATCTATCTATCTGTAATTGTGTGTGTGTGTGTGTGTGTGTGTGTGTGTGTGTGTGTGTGTGTGTGTGTGAAGGCATAATGGTACCAACAGTGCCATATAAATGCGAGGTGAGGGTCTTTGAATACCAGATGCTGAAAAGTGGTGTAAGTGAAGGAACGAAGCCCTTAAGGTGTACAAGGGAGGTGAGGTGGTAAGATAGGATGTTCAAGGGAAGTGTGAAAGAAGACACAGTATGATGGAGAGGGCAGACCAGTGTGTATGAATTGATATATCCATAGTAAGGGAATCAGAGACTAGAGATTGGTAGGTATATGCAGATAGGAAATAGGCAAAGTGAGAGGAAGGGATAGGCCAGTGAGAAGGTGGAAGGATAGTGTAGGAGACATTTTGGGCATCCAGGAGAGGGTGAGATGTGTAATGAATAGAGGAAATTGGAATGAAGTGTATGGGGGAAGGTAAGTTGTTAGTGATAAGCTGTTAGTGATAATAAATTTCCCTTGCAGATAAGAACATGCGACAGATGAGAGACTGAAGGTGATTGGACGAAGTTGTTTTCTCTAAATGGGGTAAAAATGAAGTTTGTATAAATATGTACAAGTATATATTTGTACCGCAGGACGTGATGCATATTTGTGTGGGTTCATAAAATATGCATTCATACAACATGCAAATGAAATTGGATTAGGTGAGAGCGCATAATCAAGTTCACAGATCAATACAGTTAATTATATCACTAAATAATCACACACACACACACACACACACACACACACACACACACACACACACACACACACACACACACACACACACACACACACACACACACACACACACACACACACACACACACACACACACACACACACACCGAAGGTCACCGGTAGTGTCATGACCAACTTTCCAACCATTACCCCCCTCATCCCCCCCTCCCCCCACCCCCACCCACCACTTTGTTCCCATCACTCTCCAACCCTCCCTCCTTTTTTTCCACTCTCTCTCCCTATCCATCTCTCTCTCTCTTTCTCTCTCTCTCTCTCTCTCTCTCTCTCTCTCGTTTCTGGGATTAGCAGTAGACCTCTCACAAATCCCATCCCGCTGTCGATAATCCGCTTCTCAACCCGAGCGATAATATCTGATAGTGAACGAGAGTTAATAGAAAATACAGCACAAAATCAATGGCTCCCTTACAGGATGTCATTGGCTATCGACTCATTCCAGATATCAATGTAAGTTATGTATTGGGATTTTAAGTTCTGCTGACTCGTGCAAGGCTTGTTTATTGGCGTTGAGTAAGGAGTCTCTTTCTCTCTCTCTCTCTCTCATTTTATTTCCTCCCTCCTTTTATACCCCTATATAGGATACCAGTTCCCACACCGTCCCACCCCCATAATCTACCAATCCACCCTAATCTCTCCACCTTTCCACCTTTCTTTCTCCACCTTTCCACCCATGCACCCTCCACCCAACACTCACACTGCACATTTAGTTTCACGATGTCCTCTACTACGGCTGTGGGCAGGTCCGGGTTCGTGGCTCGACATGACAGCACCGCCCCGTGTTGGTGTCTGTTGGGGCTCAGGTGAAGGGAAGACCGGCTCACGTTGCCCTCCATCATTACCTGTAGAAGTAAATTGAGAGATTTTCTAGGAGGGAGAGACTTAAGATTGTTAGGGACCTTGGCCTGAGCTTGAGATGTTGAACTGAATCTTTGAAGGGAGACAAGAAGAGCATGATGGTGGGGGGCTGGGGAGAGGAAAGGAAGATGGAGGAGGTAAGGAGATAGGGAGGGAGTTAATGGGAAGGCAGTGGGAGGGAGAAAGGTAGAAAGGAGGGGAGGGATCGTGGGGAGATGTGGGTGAATGAGAATGAGGTTTGTGGGGCGACATGTGGTTGGGCTCAGGTGTAGGGAAGAGACTGGCTTAAATTGCACTTTATCGTCACCTGTAGAAGGGAGGAAGATGTTTTGGGGATTGATGAGTAATAGGAGGAGGGAGAGAGAGAGAGAGAGAGAGAGAGAGTGAGAGAGAGAGAGAGAGAGAGAGAGAGAGAGAGAGAGAGAGAGAGAAAGAGGTTAAGATACAAAGGAAGGGACGGGGGTAAAGGGAACATTTTGGAGAGGAGAAAGACTGTGGGAGAAGGAGGGAAAGGAAGAAATTAAGAATGTAGGTAGGGTGTGCGTGTGATGAGGTTGACAGTGTGTGTGTGTGTGTGTGTGTGTGTGTGTGTGTGTGTGTGTGTGTGTGTGTGGATAGCTCGAGTAAGGAAAGATCGAAGAGAAAGAGGAGGGACAGGAAGAAGGAAAAATGGAGGGAGAGGGCAAATGAAGAGGGGAGTTTGGAGAGAAAGTGAAAGAAGGGAGGGAGGGAGGGAGGAAGAGGAGCAGTATTGGAGGGAGGGATCGAAGGAGGGAAGGAGGGGTGGAGGGAGGGAGGTGTATAAAATATGGGCGTGTCAGGAGGTGTTCATTCGTAGTCGGAGCCCGTTCACGTTACTCTCCTTCATCATCTGCCAGGACGGGGGGAGGGGAGAAGGGAAGGAGGGAGAGGGAATCATGGGAAGAGGGGAGGAAGGGAGGGGGAAGGGTAGGAGATGAGAGGAAGAGGAAGGGGACGGGCTTGGGAGAGAGGATGAGGGGAAAAGAGGAGGTGAGAGAAAGCGGCTGGGGGAGGTCAGGGGAGAAGGGATGATAGGAAGGGGGAGGGGTTAGTGGGAGGTCTGAGGAGGGGAGGAGGTGGAGGGCAGAGCAGGAAGGGAAGGGGAAGGGGGAGAGCAGGGGAAGGGAGAACGGAGGGCGACAGAAGAGGGAAGTGGTGAGACGAGTGGAGGAGTGGGAGAGAATGGAGATAGGTGGAGACTGAAGGAATAAGGTGAAATGGAGAGAGAGAGAGAGAGAGAGAGAGAGAGAGAGAGAGAGAGAGAGAGGGAGAGAGAAGGGAGAAAGGGGGAGATGAGGAGCCGGGGGAGGGCGAGGGAGAACGGGAGGAGAAAGGAGGGGGAGAGAGAAAAGGGAGTGGTGGGAGATGAGGAACCGAAGGGGAGGAGCACAGGAGAAAACGGAGGTTAAAGATAGTGAAGGGAGGTGGGGAGAGGAGGAGGGAAGTTGGGAGGGGAAGTTGGGAAGAGAGGGAGGGTGAAGGAAGCTTGGGGGAGGAGAGGGAGGAGGAGAGATAAAAGAAAATAATATGGGGAGAGAAAATACAATTCTTAGTAACAGAAACAGAAGAAGGATGAACATGAACAGATAGGAAAAAGTGTAGTGGGAAAAGAAGAAGAAATAGGGCAAAGGAAAAAAATTAAGATATATAAATAAAAAGAAATGAATAGAGGAAACTGGAAGAAGGAGGAGAAAAGGCGCATAAAGGAGGAAAATATGAATAACAGAAAGAGGAAATGAAAGCATGAAATAAGGAAATTAAAAAAAAGCTAGGGAATTAAAACTGGAAATAGGCAGATTTTGGAGAGGGGAAAAAAAAGGGCGAGGGGAAAATTGGCAAGAGAAAGGAAGTGATAGGTAAGGCAGAAGACTCATTTTCCCCTCATTATCACCTACTATGGGGAGGAAATGGGGCTTGAGATGAGGTGGGGAGGGAGGGAAACAGAGGAGATGGAGGGAGGTGGGATGGGGACAAGAGGAGGCGGAAGGGAGGTTATGGGAAGGTGTCAGTGTGTGTGTGTGTGTGTGTGTGTGTGAGAGAGAGAGAGAGAGAGAGAGAGAGAGAGAGAGAGAGAGAGAGAGAGAGAAAAGAAAATGAATTGGGGAAGGGAAGGCATAACAGGAGGGAGAATGATGGAGAGGCAAAGTTTGGAGAGGGAGAAGTGGAGGTATGAGATGGCGGAGGAGGAGGAGGAGGAGGAGGAGGAGGAGGGAGAAGAGGAAGAGGAGGAGGAGGAGGAGGAGGACAAAAAGAGGGAAAAAGGGGTGGAGGAAGAGAGAGGAAAGATGACAGGTAAAGAAAATTAAACAGAAGCAGGAGAAGTGTGGGAAGTACAGTCCTTGGTGTAACAGGAGAGAGGGAAAAAAGAGAGAAAAAATAGAGAAAAGGGAATAAGACAAAAAGTGATTAAAAGAACGCGAGGTAAAAATGCTGAAGAAAAGAAAATCAAAGAGAGAAGGGTAAGCCAATATTAAGGGGGTGGATCAACGGAGAGAGGGTCGTAAGGAAGCAAGGAAATTAGATAAATGAATGAAATGGTCTTAAAGATCTAAGAGAGAGAGAGAGAGAGAGAGAGAGAGAGAGAGAGAGAGAGAGAGAGAGAGAGAGAGAGAGAGAGAGAGAGAGAGAGAGAGAGAGAGAGAGAGAGATTGTTAACCGGATACCGATATGAAAAGGGATGAAGGAAGACTGGAGTAAAGAAGAGCAGGGGAAAGGTGGGGATGAAAGAGAGGATATAGACGTGAATGAAAGAGAGGCAAGGAAAGATGAAAAGCCAAAAAAGAAAGGGGCAAGATAATGTGAAAGACTTGAAAGGATGGCGAGAAATAAGTAAGAAAGGAGGGATGACAGACAGGAGATAAGAGGAGTAGGAGATAGGAAAAGAGAGATGAAAGGCGTAAGAGAGGCAAAAAAAGTTAAGCAGAGGAAGAAGAGTTTAGATGACAGGAAAGTAATAACCACAGAGAGAGAGAGAGAGAGAGAGAGAGAGAGAGAGAGAGAGAGAGAGAGAGAGAGAGAGAGAGAGAGAGAGAGAGAGGAATTACGAAAAGGTAAGGAATTGAACATACAAAGGAAGGGAACTTAGGAGGTTAAGGAAAGAAGGAACGGAAAAGAGACAGAAAATGATGGACAGAGACAGGGAAAGGCAAAATTATCATCATTAAAACTCTCCTTAGAAAAGAGTAATAGAAGAAAAATCACCATAGTGGCAAAGTGTTTACAGTGGGATGCAATCTGTGTTGAGTTTATCTTCATGTATATTTTAGCCATTCAATTCTAAGCCTTGTCACTTCCCTCTCTCGCCTGTTTATTTTGCTTCCCAGTGGTTCGTGTCTCGCTTTTTAACACATTCTTTTACCTTATCCGTTTTCTTGGCCTTCCACATCTTATTTTCTTTACTACATACAAATCTTTTACTGCTTCCATCATTGTAATCCTTTCCATTCTGTTTTTGTATTAACCCCGCTGTCAAACACTGGTCAACTCATCAAACTTTTTATCCATCTTCTGAGGCTTGCACACCTCTCCCAGTTTCCCTACTCACAAAAACTTTACCCTTTCCGTCACAATACTCATATCCATCCTCTCCCTTTCACCCTTCCATCTAAGCGCAGGGGGTTTCTCTGCTATCCCCCTCCTCTACTCCATCTCGCTTTTTTACATACTCGGTTATCCATCCATCCATCTTGTACTATCCTCGCCACCTAAACCTTACCTTTTCCACCACTATAATCATATCCATCCTCTCCTTCTCACCCTGCCATCTAAGCTCATAGGCCTATACTCTTCCACCCTTCTCCCCTGCTCCACATAACTCAAGTGGATGTCAATAATCTTATCCTATCCACTCCCACTACGGCAATATTCCACCAGAGTCTCATTTCCATTACTCTTGCAGCTTCTCATACCTACTCCATCAATACCTGTCTCGCGTTTAACTAGACTACCACTACTACTACCACAACCACACAGTCACTACTACGTCACAACCACACAGTCACTACTACGCCACAACCACATCACCACCACTACTACCACAACTACACTGGCACCACTACTTCCACAACTACACTACCACCTTTACTACCATTACCACATATCACCACTGCTACCACAACTACATTACCATCACTACTGCCACAACTACACTACCACCACTACTATCACAACTACACTACTACAACCACATACCACCACTACTACCACAGCAACACCACCACCACTACTACCACAACTACACAGCCACGCTAATTTAACCCTCTTATGGTTAGGGAAAGTCTAGTAGTGTGTTCCAACTTACTTCAGACGATTATATTCAACTGAGCGAGTGTGAGAGCCAAGGAGTGTTTATTCTGTCATGATAAACCCCTCTCATGCACGGTGAAAGTCTAGTATTGTCCCAGCTTACGCCTGATGATTTTGTTCAGCTAAGAGTGAGTTACAGGAGCCTAAGAATGTCACTCAGGGTACAAACACATCCCTTTGTAATCTCCTTCATTGTACCTTCACTGTTGTCCCTTTTCCTTAACTTGGCCCCGAGATTCATTCCCTTGCAGCTTATTCCATGCAACGAAGGGCAGATGATACTATGGCTTTACATCCTCCCCATAGCACTTCTTTGTGACTAACACCATTTTTGTATTACTGGTATTAGTTTCTTGTTACAACTCAGTATTCACGATGGAGAGTTGGCAATTTTAGACCAAGTTAGAGTTTAAAAGGTATAGATTCCTTTTGCAAATCTTTACAGAAACAGTCTCCTCTCTTTCTTCCTCAGTTTTGCTTTCCTTTACCGTTGTACATTTTCCCTTCTCCTCTCACTCTCTGCACCGGAACACGTAAAATCCTCAACTGGTTTATTTAAAGTCTTTCTCCCTTTAATAGGGCATTTCATTTCGAGTTACCTTATCTTTTCAGTATTATTCAGCGTACACTTTATCTACATTCACTGTCAGACATAACTACGAGAGAGAGAGAGAGAGAGAGAGAGAGAGAGAGAGAGAGAGAGAGAGAGAGAGAGAGAGAGAGAGAAACACAATGGCATAACTTACAAGGACGAAGGGAAACGTATGGAAGGGAGGGAAGTAGGGTGAGAAATAAAAGGGGAAATGAAAGGAATAATAAGAGGAAGGGTGTGAGGGAGGAAATGTGTGTGTGTGTGTGTGTGTGTGTGTGTGTGTGTGTGTGTGTGTGTGTGTGAGAGAGAGAGAGAGAGAGAGAGAGAGAGAGAGGGAACCCAATGTTTGGTTAAGCTGTTGAAGAAAGTCCATTTAAGTCGTCTTTATTTGAATGTCCCTTTGCTAAGATTATTTTTTTTTATTTAATTATCGCAATTTATATTTATTGTTGCGATATCCATTCTTTTTTTATTTATGCGCTACCCGTTGGTTCTTTTATTCTTGCGATATCCACTAATCCCATTGTACACATCTTACCTATTTTCTTACCAGTGTCACAGATATATATTAATTCGTAGACACATCTCATAGTGGCAGGATCAGATGGAGGAGCCTAATCTTTAAATTAATTACTTAAATATATCATTAAGTATATCATTACCGCCAGTCCTTCGGTGCTCTGATTAGTGTTTATAACGTAGGGCAAATCTCTCACAGTGAAGGGAGTTTAAAGCATGATCTGGGAAATAATAAAGCTAGTTTTTTTCCCCAGCCTCTTAATCTTGTTACCTGCAGACGATTTTACTCAGTTTAGGGGAAAGAAACTTGAGAGAAAAAGGAAAAAAGTGTAAAGGAATATATAGGTATTGTAGTGGTTGGTCTCACTGTTGTTAATGTAAAAAGAGTAATATATTTTCTTTAAAGTGGGATAATAAGGAGAGGGGAATCTGGTGGAGAAGCACGAGTCAGCCATGTCCCTTCTCATGAATAATAGGTTGGTGGCTTGTGAAGGGTCGGTCAGAGAGAGAGAGAGAGAGAGAGAGAGAGAGAGAGAGAGAGAGAAGAGAGAGAGAAGGAGAGAGAGCAGGAATCAGACTGAACATGATAGTCGACATAAACTGAGAAACAGACAGGACGAAACATAAACACACACATACACAGTCGACAGGACAAAACACACACACACACACACACACACACACACACACACACACACACACACACACACACACACACACACACACACACACACACACACACACACACACACACACACACACACACACACACACACACACACACACACACACCTGAAGATTAAATTAGAACAGAAAAGCGTAAAAACTTCCCACCTGGTCATGGGCAGGTGTCATGAGGAGGCCGTCCATCCACCACGATAGGGCGGCTGAAGGACGTGACCCGGACGCCTGGCATACTAAGGTGTAGTTACCTCCCTCCGCCAGTGGGGATAGAGTGCCCGTGATTTGTACCTCCAGGGGCGGGACTGAAAAAGAGAGAAAGAGGAGGTGGGGAGGAATTAGCGATAGAGTGAAGGGTATAATCCGTTCGTTTTCACCCAGCGGGACTAGGTCAGGCAGGAAATTTAGTGGTAGAGTTTGTGGTATATTTATTTTGTCTTCTTTCGTGAAATTTCTTGAGTTCTGCTTATGAAGTAGGACTAAGTGGTGGTTGCATGATATTCGATGAGTCCTAGCTCTGAAGTTGAAATACATCTCCTTGGTTACTATTTAAATTAGCCTTCAGATCGACAACCAATGGCCATCAACCAAGCTGATAGGGTTCCGGGTCTTTACCGCAAGTGAACAGACAGAAAAGAGTAAAAATAAAATTTGCTGCCAAGCTGGGCGTACAGATGTCAGTCACTGTTCTACATGTGTGGGGTTAGGCTGGCATGGCTTTTTTTTTATTCTTTCCAACAAGGAGAGTATGTTTTCGCCCCTGTTTGTTTGTTTGTTAGTCTGTTAACAGGATTATTCAAAAACTAAACGAGAGGTTTGGAACAAATTTGGTGGGTAGATAACCCATGTCCCAGGGAGCAATTTTAGGACCAATCCGGATCGCATTACAGATTCTGGATCAGGAAAACATATTTCGTGAAACCCTAATCAGTGATGAGAAAACCTAACCCATTATGAAGAGTGGTTGGGATATTACGTTGCCCTTGTCGGAGATGTCGGAGAAATGCGCTCCACTGAGTGACCCTTTAGTTTTTGTTTTTTTTCATTAATCTTTTACGCAGCTTCGAGGTAGGTTACTCGAGATTAGAGCTTTCAAGGACGGGACTAACACTGGGGAGAGGAAAATTACCGGGGAAATTAGACGTCCAGTCAGGGAGTCAGTATTGTCCATTTTATCTGACATATTTACTGAAAAGTATTCAAACTGTAACAAAAGTTTTAACAAGACTGACGTGGACGGTTCGACATTTACGTGATGTATTCAGCACAACAGCGCTGTATCAACGCAAACCTTGTCACTAAACAGCGAAACTCGTATAACTTAACAAGAAAACCTTTCATCTTATTCACACACGTTAACTTTAGAAGAAAATCGCTGCATTTTTTATAATCGTGTTGTTCCCATGACTTTTTTTTTTTTTTTTTTCGTTTTAAATCTTTGACTAAGTATCTTTGACTAAGCTAGTCCTGAGTGAACTGCGAACCTAAGTAGTTCTGGATTTTGCATATGACTTTTTAATGTTAATTTTGGTCTTTTTCATCATCATCATAATCTTCATCGTCATCATCATCATCATCATCGTCTTATTATTATTATTATTATTATTATTATTATTATTATTATCATCATTATTAAAATTATTACTAATATCATTTGCTCTTTCCTTTTGATATTTTGACAACAGGCAAGTAATTAAACGCTTGAGCCTGTGGGCCTTCAACCAGTGACGTCACATTATTATTATTATTGTTATTATTATTATTATTATTAGTTATTATTATTATTTTTATTATTATTTTATTTTTCTCATTCGTTTTATTATTATTGTTTTCTCTTTCGCCTTTTGACTAAGCAGTTAAGCTTGTGCACCTGCTAACCTTCATCCGGTTACGCAAACGCCTCTTTTCATGCTCACCCGTGTGATTATGCCAGCGTGTTTAGGCCAAAATATGAAAGAGCTCCCAACTTCTGTAAAAATATTCCTCACACGACCCGTGCTTAGCAAACGAGAGTACTTATTCCGACAGAGTGCAGGTGTACAGTCAACAAAAAAAGTACTGCACACCTTACCCCACGTTGCACTTTGAAAACAAGGACGAAGCATTGTGATATTTGGAGCATCCTGTGATTTTTAAGAGCGTATATTATCCGTGGGAATTATAAAGACTCGAAATCGCACAAAAGCTCATATTCTTTTTTTTTATTTTTTTTATTTTTTTATTTATTTTTATTTTTTTTTTTTTAACAGGTGGTAGGTTAATAGATTCAGGTGTGTTCTAGAAAAATTCGCCCTTTTTCATGTGCGATGCTTTTTGTAACGACTGTACGGGGCAGAACACAAAAAGACCACTGGTGTTCTCTGGGTGTTTTAGTTAGCAGTAGTTGAAATGTTAATCCTTCCTGATGACTGGAGTTGCTGTTGTTACCTAAGCTCACAAAGAAGGAAGTGTAATTGACGTACGTTCACTGTGGGTTATAATTTACAGTTGTTGAAATGGTAATCTTTCTTGACTGTTCTTATTTCTGTTGTTACCTGAGATCTAAAAGAAGGGCTGGGAATATATTAGGCTTTTGTTATTTTAGTACCAGGAGGAGTATTAAAATGTTAAGAAAGAAAACAGATAAAAAATAACATGAATGGCGCCACAGATCCCCCCTCCCGAAAGAAGGATCGGGAATGTAATGAATATGGACTTTTGTTATTTGGCTGAGTACCAGCAGGAGTATCTGAAAAAAAAAAATCAAGAAGGAAAATAGATAAAACTAACATGAATGATGCATCAAATACCTTCCCGCGCCGCCACTGTCTGCCACCTCACCCTCCACACCCTCCCTCTGTCAGCCAATACAGGGGACTCTTTCTCTTCCCTGCATATGGCCACGATCCCCTTACATTAGTGTTGGAATGGTTCATAAGAATATCCTGGTATACAGAATGTTGACAACGAAACATTGTGTGCGAATTCCGTAGATTTTTAAAGTCATATCCGGGCATTTAAGGACCCTTTTTGGATAGGCTTATACTGATGATCCAGTGTTCGTGTGGGAGTAGGGAAGGATGATCTGGTTACATATTAGAGAGGAAGGGAGGGATGGAGAGAGGGAGGGATGGCCTAGTGACATATTAGAGAGGGAGGGAGGGTCAGAGGGTGGGAGGGATGGTCTAGTGACATTAGAAAAGGAGGGAGGGAGGGAGGAATGGACTAGTTACATAACAGAGAGGAAGAAAGGTATGCTTTAGTTACCTTTTAAAGTGGGAGGGAGGGGAGGACTTGTAAACTTGTTTTAGAACTTATAGCTGTTATTCAGAGTAAAGATTATTGTAACAGAAAGGACTGGAGAAATACAACTGTAGTCATTTTTCCAGCCGCGTTTTTTCTCCACTCAGAATGAACCAGAGTTTTATGCACTCCAGTCTCACAAATTCGAGACCTAACGAGATGCCTTCAGAAAATGTTGATCTTGACAACACCAGACCTGAAGCTATCGTACCTCGTTGTAAAATCCCACTATGAACCCTGCCAGACACCCGCATATTTCCCGCCCTCTTTCTTACAAGCCATTAACGCCGGCTGAATGATGGCCCCCAATAATTAGAAGCATAAACAAAACTGCCCCAAGCCTCCGCCACCACCAGGGCTGCGATGCCATTAGCGCACCGGTGCTGCTGCTGCTGCTGGCGATAATATTAAACGAGGGAGGTACCGTAACTTCGCTGAAATAGTAATGGTAATTTTGTTGGCTTAATCCATTCCGCTAACTTTAGCCTGGGTATGTTGCCTCTTATGTGTGTATGTGTTTATTTTTGTCCGTTTTTTAACGTGAACTTTAACTGTAATTCCAACACCCAGTCATGTTGTAGAAAAAACTACTACTGCAAGGCTAGGCAAGGGTAATCCGACTTTGTGCAAATGTAGAGAGGAAGCAAAAATAGTTATGTTGTAATTTAAGGTAGAGTTGCACCTAACCTGACGGCGTAAAGAGAAAAGTTTAGTTTCAAAATAGTTAAAGGTAAAGTATGTAGTGTGATATTATATATATATATATATATATATATATATATATATATATATATATATATATATATATATGTGTGTGTGTGTGTGTGTGTGTGTGTGTGTGTGTGTGTGTATACAGTATATAAATACAGAGGAGAGAGAGAGAAGGTTTCAATGCATTTTACTCTACTGTACGTGCAGAGTTATAATCGCACATTAAATTTGAGGAGCCGGTGATGATATTAGTTTTTGCCGTGAGCACCGCAATTTGACAATGTATTTATATTACACTCCAGCTGGGCATTGCAGGTGGGAATAATTGTGATCGTGAGGAATGCTGGCTATGTGCTGGTGTATATGTGGGTGCGTGTCGGCGTGATCGACGTGTGGAATGGACGTATGTTTTTTTTTTTTTTTTTTTCATCTATCTGTCTGCCCATCCATCCATCCATCCATCCATCCATCTGTTTGTCTATCTGTATCTGTCCATCCATCCATCCATCTTTCAGTATCTCTATCTACCATATTGCCTACCTGTTTCAGTCTTTATCCGCATTTGTATCTCATTGTTTGTTTTTCCTAGCCCATTTCACTGTCTGATTCGAATCCCTGTTGTGATCTCTGTGTTTGATTACTAATTGCGTCTGTCTCTGTGAGTTTCATATGTTTTAATTATGAGTGAATCCATCCATCTATCCATCTGTCTCTCTATCTATCTATATCTATCTATAGGTCTGTCTCTGTCTCTATCTGTCTATCTGCCCTTCTATATTGCCTGTCTGTGTCAGTCTTTATCTGCATTTTTATCTCCTTATCTATCTTTCCTAGCCCATTTATCGTCTGAAATCTGAATGCCTTGTGGTGTTATGATCTCTGTGTCTGGTTATCAAATGCGTCTCTGTCTTTCTGTGTTCCGTCTGTATTAAACGAGTGTATGTGAAGTATTATTCGCTCATGAACGTATACTTAATATTCATTGATGTATGTGCGGTAGTGGTTAATATTGCGTGCTTATATTGTGAGTAACCCCTTCAGTACGAGACCACCCCCCTAAATGAACAAGATCGTTTGACGGCAGCAAAATAAAATAAATAGATAAGTAAAGTAAACTAAAACAAGGCTGGAGGTTTAGAGGAGATTGTCTAATTCCTTTTACTATAAGACGTTTTGAATGATGAATAGATTAGTGAAGTTGTAAAATGAGTTAATAAATAGATAATTAATTGAATCTTTGTATTCGAGCGATAAATAGCTTAAAAGTTATGGTATGTTCTTTTATCGAAATCTGTTATCTACGTCCTTCATCCAAGTGGTCATTAACTCTCAGTATATTTTAAGAAATACTAGACCTAAATAATTACTGTTTCATTAGTTTACATCAGTATCTTTTATATTCTATTGGAGGAAGTCAGCAGCAAGGTATTGTTGAGTTAGGCGGTGAGACACGAGATCAGACATCGAGGGAAAAAAAAAAATGAATGAATCAGACAAGGAATACAGGAAGTAAGCCGAAAATCAAAAGTAAATTAAAAAAAGAATCAGCAGTGGTATATGTGTCTAGGTTTTTTATATATACAGTAGGTATTCTGTGTACAAAACTGAAACACACAGGGTTTTATGAAAGATAAATTGGGGTATGTTTCGTTCTCGGTTGTCTGCTGTTATTTTTGTTTACCAAACTGAAGTGAATTATTTTTTCATATTTTTATTTGGGGAATTGTTGTTATTTTATTCATTTTGCATATCCAGGTCGCACTGCATCGCTATAGACTAATATTGACCTCCGTAAGTGCTCAGAGGGACGTTATTTTTCTTTTCTCAGTGTTTATTTGGATACGTGGACGGAAGCATATATTATTCCATCACACTTAAAAGTTTTTGTTCAGTAAGTGAAATTCAAAGAAGCTTGTGGTAAAATTGCTGCACGGTCGACGTTTCCCAAAGCGCTAATGGTGAAATGATAGTGCTGCCCAAATATTTAAAATTCTTGGTTTTTACCTCAAATGTTAGATCCTTTAAGAACTATAGAGGGTGTGGAGGTATCTAAAACAATAATATATATATATTTTTTATTGTTTTATATACTAAAATATGGACGAAAATTGTTAGTTCATAATTTCATAGATTTTTTTTGTCATCTCTATCATTTTGAAGTATATTATTTTCTTTAATAGTAATGATTTATGTTTTTTCTTTTTCAGGTGAGACAGTGCTGTTTTGACACATCGTAAACTCACGTAAGTTGTTTTTAAGCATTTTCTTTGGATTGAATTGACGGCTGTTTTTCTTTGTTTTATGTGACTTCTGTTCGACTGATTTTCCTCTGTTCGATTGGCTTTTCTCTTTGACCTGACCTTTATACTTGACCTGATCTTTCAACTTATATATCTACTCGACGTATCCTTTATCTACTCGACCTGACCTTTGTATCTGTTCGACCTGACCTTTGTATATACTTGACCTGACCTTTCTGTAGACTTGACATGACGTTTTTTCTCGACTTTATCTTTCTGCTCGACGTGACTTTTAATTCGACCTTTCCTCTCCGCTCGACTCGATCCCCACACTTGACCTCGCCCTCCACATGACCTCACCCTCCCACTCGACCTTATCCTTCCTTTGGACCTCTCCCTCCTACTCGACTTCTCCCTCCTACTCGACCTCATCCTCCCACTCGACCTCACCCTCCCACACGACCTCACTCTCCCACTCGACCTCACCCTCCCAGTCGACCTCATCCTCCCACACGACCTCACCATCCTACTCGACCTCACCTCCCACTCGACCTCGCCCTCCCTCCCGATCTAACCTTCCTACTCGACCTCTAAATCGACTGTTCAAGACATCCACCAGTCAGGAAGCAGGTGAGGTTTCGAAATTGAAAGATTTATTTTAATTTTGGATTATTCTTTAACTACTGCGTCTAATATGTAACTATTTGGGAGGAGGAGGAGGAGGAGGAGGAGAAAAGGAGGAGGAGGAGGAGGAGGAGGAGAAAAGGAGGAGGAGGAGGAATACAAAGGAATACAAAGGAAAAGGAGGAGGAAAAATACAAAGGAATTCAAAGGAGGAGGAGGAGGAGGAGGAGGAACATTGTTAATTTCTGTGTGTGTGTGTGTGTGTGTGTGTGTGTGTGTGTGTGTGTGTGTGTGTGTGTGTGTGCCGTGGTTTGGCAGCTTACGTGCAGGATAATGCGACACATGCATCAGTCATAAATGTCATTCACTCATTCATTTTCAGTATCTTTTAATCTGGTGAATGAAATTTTTATGAAAGGATTCTTCGGCATGTAATCGTGTAAAGTGATAATGTTTTTGTCAGGAGTTCAGTGCCATTAAATATCGTGCATTCTCAGTCATGGGTTTTATTTTATTTATATATATATATATATATATTGTTTTTTTTTTATTGTGGCTGTTATGTGTTATTAGGCTGATTTTTAAAAGTTATTATTGGACGTATATTGGTTATTATCGGGCGTATTTGTGGTTATCGGGCGTTTTTGTGGTTATTATCAGGCGTATTTTTGGTTATTACCGAGTGTATTTTTGGTTATTATCGGGCGTATTTGTGGTTATTAACAGGCGCATTTTTGGTTATTATCGGGCGTATTTTAGGTTTTTATCGGGCGTATATTTGGTTATTATCAGTCGTATTTTTGGTTATTATCGGGCGTATTTTTGGTTATCGGGTGTATTTTTGGTTATTATCGGGTGTATTTTTGGTTATTATCGGGTTTATTATTATTTATCAATTTATAGTTATTCGTTATTGGTTTGTTATCACCGTTAGTTGAAGCTGAGAGCAAGCAATAATATATTAATTTTCTGTATTACTGGCATTTATTCTGTAAAAATATATGAGCTGGTTACGCAGTTAGACTTGTTAAGTATTGGAATTGGCTTTATTCTTGTTACCGGCATTATTATTATTGTTATTATTATTATTATTATTATTATTATTTTCCCGTATTCGCTCAACGTACTGTAAATATGTTTCTGTTATTCACGTTTAAACATCCAGTATTCCATTTATATTCTTCACACACAACCTCTCTTCGTGACTATTTCGTTGTGTACCTGTCGGCCCAGGTGTGAAATTGGTGTAGGCAGGCAGAAGGGCTGGCAGGCAGGAAGGGGGAAGTGCAGGCAGGAAGGCAGCCCCAGTACTCTTGTTTGACGGACTGGAGTTTTATTCATTCATTGTTTTACTCACTTATGTCATTCATTCCTTTAGCGCTCTTCGTCAGTACAGTATACTTCATGATTTGCATTTCTTCCTTGTACTGTTTACTTATATATATATTTTGGTGTTTCTGTAATTATTCAGCCATTTGTTTTTGTTATATTTTGTTAGTTAAGTCGCCTTTTCATTTTTGTTTTGCTGCGGTTCACTTGCTTTCCGTATATTTCTGTATGCATATTATTTAGGTACTCAGTCGCTCGTCGTTGTTATATGTAGTTATATCATGGAGTTCTCTTGCGCTCCTTGTCACTGTGTTTCATCATGCACCAGTTGCTGCAGGTGAGAGGTAACTGGGGTAGACAGGAAGGAAAGGGCAGGCAGGCAGGCAGGCAGGCAGGCAGGCAGGCAGGAGGTCCCCGTACTGGTGTTTGCCGTCAGAATCAAGGAGTTTGGCCAGCATTACCCCATGTTTGCTTAAAGCGAGCTGGAGAAACGGCAAGCATTAGCGATATTTGCTCGGGGTGATCCGTGAATGGGTGGGGGCAGGGTGGGGTAGGGTGAGGTGGATGGGGGCGATGACAATAGGGAGGTGGTGGACTTGTGTGTTTGGAGGGTGAGGGGAGGGAGGGAGGGAGGGAAGGAAGGAAGGAAGGAAGGAAGAATGGATGACTTTTTGGGAATAGGAGAAAGGGTGATTTTGGTGGGATAAATCAGAAGATGGATTGAGGGGGATGGGTAGGGGTGAGGTGGTTGGGATGATGGCAGTGCTAGGTGGCGGACTCGTCGTGTGTGGAGAGAGAGAGAGAGAGAGAGAGAGAGAGAGAGAGAGAGAGAGAGAGAGAGAGAGAGAGAGAGAGAGAGAGAGAGAGAGAGAGAGAGAGAGAGAGAGAGAGAGAGAGAGAGAGAGAGAGAGAGAGAGAGAGAGAGAGAGAGAGAGAGAGAGAGAGAGAGAGAGAGAGAGAGATGGGTGAATACACAACATTAAGCTTCGAACCATAACCCTTCATCTTCAGCAATGGAAGGATTGTCTAGGTGAGTGTGTAGTGTCTGGTACGGGGTGTTGGCATAGTGACGGCACACATCCATGGCTCTGACCTGATGACCTTCTGAGGGAAAAGCTGGTGTTGAATGCCTGATCCTCCTTCCCAGAACCAGACAAGCCCTAGTCGCGTCACTGGGCAGACAAGAGCTTTTTGAACGGGGGAAAGAGATATTCTGTTTTTTTTTATTTATTTATTTGTTTTACGAAAGAGATGATAGCATTTTTAGATAGAAGGGATGGGGGCTTTGTAATTAATTTAGCGCCTCCAGATGATTTTATTCAGCTTCATGGGAGGGATTTCTTCAGGAAGTTCTTCGAAAGAAAATATACCTCAAGGCCTTTTTAAAATCCTCACGACATTTATTGATGCATCCATGAGGTTTATTTAAACCTATAAATATACGAAAGTCATCACGAACTGTCGCTTTTAGATGAGGGGAGAGGGAGAGGATTTCTGTTGGAGGTTTATTGCCGAGTTAATAAAAGAGTGCGAAGGTGGGGTCAAGGTATGGTGTAAAGGATTGGGGAGAGAGGGAAGAGGAGAGGGAGGGATCGGAAAGGGATGGGGGGGGGGAAGAGGGAAGAGGAGAAGGAGGGATTGCTAGGGATGAGGGTGAAGTTGGGGAGGGAAGGGGGAAAGGGTGGAGTAGGGGGAGGGAGTGGAAGGGTGTGGATGATCGTCTTGAGTTGACGCTAGACGGCTTAATCTGTGGAAGTGCTACCTGTCCTCTCTCACTTGTATTAGCTCAGCTCAGGTAACACACAATGCCTTGCCTAAAAATTACCTCAGTCGTAATCCCCTTGTAATGCAGTCTAGATCCCTTAACCTTAGATGCTTGAGAGATTTGTTTGTGGGAAATAAATCACCACCCAACATGCATACTAGTAATCTCCGGTCTTTGTAATTCCTTCATTGCGAGTCTTTCAAAACTACCGTCATTACACTGGAAGAGTTACTGGCGCTCAAGACCAAAGAAACATTAACAGATTCCGCGAAGTTAGATCCTTGCATAGAGCCTTTTTTCCCTTCTGAGATACTTAACAAAACCATAAATGTTACCCTGTTCAAGATAAACAGTACACAAAATTTCCCTTCTGCTTCTAGACTTGCTTTCCTCTAGACGTATTCCTCTGTCATCTGTGAAGGATCTGTACACCTCCATGACTCCACAGTCCACCTCCATCACCCCCACACATGTCAGTTCCCAATCTGTTTAATCCTTTCAGTGCGAAGATTCTTCCTAAATTGGCATCGTATTAATGAAAGGGTTACCAGCATTCAAGACCCCAAGAAAGATTAAATTTCCCCTCAGTTAGATCCATTTTCGACCTTTTTTCCCCTTGAAGTTACCCAGGTCGAGTCAAAAATGTTAAAAATCTCAAGACAAATAAGACACCAAAAGTCCTCTCATTTTCTTGACCTAATGCCTTCCAGACGTACTTTAATTTCGTAATGTACCCTTCCAGCTGCTGCAAGGAAGATTTACAGCGAGGAAGATTTACATTACCCTAGCCCTCAAATCCACCACCACAACTCTCCCCCTCCCTCCTCTCACAAATTTTCAGTGCGTTGGAGGAAGTAAGAATAAGCTAAAAAAGAAAAGGACATGCATACTAAGAGGAGTGTCAGCATTCAAGACTCAGAGAAAGATGACAAACTCCTACCTCCGCTACACGTCCCCTCTAATTTATCCAACTGTACAAAGTGAAAATATATTAAGGCGCAAAATTCAAAGACAGACCTACCAGACTTTCCCCCAACCTGTAGACCTACTTTCACATCTTCCTTTTCCTCCAAATGTATTAAGGAAGCTTACACACACACACACACACACACACACACCACAGACACACACACATAAATTCCCTGTGTTTAAAAGCTGGTTTGGCGGCGTACCCTGCGGCCGCAATTAATGCCCGCTGTGAATTACTGCCCCACCCCCTGCAGTGCGTCTTGTACCACGGCAAGGCTAATAACACAGACCCAACACCACAGGTATGACGCTAGGTTAGGTAAGGTTAGGGTAGGTTAAGTTAGGGTAGGTTAGGAGAGTTAGGTTAGGTTAGGTTAGGTTAGATGGGGTGATGAAAGATATAGACCTTGGAGGTATATATGATCAGATTGTCGCTAAAAAGGTTTTGTGGTGATGAAGTTGTAAAGGATTGAAGTTTTAGAAGCAGTAAGAAGTTGAAGTGTCAGAAGTAATAAGAGATTGAAGTGTCACAAGATAAGCTCGGAAAATCCACGAGGTGTCTTAAAGTTTCACTAGTTCCAGGGCACGAGAGCTTCCACACTATTAGACAGACTTTCATCCACTTATCCACAACCCACACCAGCACCTCCCACTACAGTAATATACACCCGACATTCCCACTAACACATAAACTTCATCTGACGACAACCAGTTTCCCACAGCCTACACTTCTTTAAACGGTTCTAGCTCTTGATGCAAAACTAAAGTCTCATTTGCTACAGAGAATTCATCCCTACGTTTTCTTGTGAATTTGTGTAGTGTTTCCTATTTCCCACTATCTAACTCCTACACACAGCTCATGTCGATGGTGACGGAGGTGTGGGGTAGCTGGGTGAGGTTGGAGTTGCGACCTTGGATGTTAATTGATTTTGTATTAACTGATTGAATGATTCTTGACTGGATGTGTGTGAATCTTCAGTCTACTCTCCATAATCCACCCGGAATTCCCAGATCACATCGATGGTAACGAAGGGCTGGAGTGGTTGGGTGATGTTGGAATTAGCGCCCCTGCGTGGTAATTGATAACACTGAATTTAGTTTATCGAATGTTTGTGATTCCTCAGGCTAATCTCCACAATGTAACTCCTACTTGCTTGCATATCGATGGTGTCGGAGCTGTGGAGTGGCTAGGCGAGGTCGAAGTTAGCGGCCCTACATGTCGATTGACCGAATGTTTGTCAGTATCCAATTTACCTCCCACAATGTAACCCGTACTCACAGCTCATATCGATGGTGACGGAGGTGTTGAGTGGCCGGGTGAGGTTGGAGTTGGCGGCCCTGCAGGTGATGACGCGGTAGAGGTGCTGTCTGCTGAGGTTGGGTAGGGTGAGGGTGTTGGTCACGGTGTCGCTGGAGTTGCCCTCGCTCAGGTCATCCAGCAGTGACCCCTCGTGCCACCAGGTCACCGTAGGAGGGGGCCGACCTGGAGGATGGAAGGGGAAGGTTGAAGTGGTTAGGTGAAAGGTGAATAGAAGAGGGTCGAAGGGATAGATACAGGACTATAGTCTACGAAGTCTAGTGGGAGGAGACAGTGAGGGTTGAATTGGTTAGGCGTAAAATGGGTAGAAGAGGATTGAAGGGATTGATACAGAGATTGAATTTACAAGTTTATTCGGGGAGACAGGGGGGGGGGAGGTGGAAGATTGAGTTGGTTAGGTGAAAGATGGATAGAAGGGGGTAGGAGGGATAGATATAAGGGCAGAATGGACAGAGGCTAATAGGAGAGAAGGGGAGGATTGAGCTGAGTATGTAGATGTGAATAGGTTGAGGGGGGACCAAATTAAGATTATTCCATTCATTAAAGGTCGAGGGAAACATATATACCATGAAGCACAGTGGTCTGTAACGAGATGGTTGGGTTGAGAGGGAAAGAAATGACAAAGACCCAGGGCGGAAAGATGGAGGGTTGAGGTGGATGAGTAGAAGGTTGTATGGATGGGCTAAGGGCGATGGAGGAGGAGAGAATGTAGGAAAAGACAGGGAAGGGAAGAAAAGAAGACAGGGGAGGAAGTGTCGTGAAATTAACAGGAGAAAAAGGAGTGGTTAGGGAGAAGAAGAGGAAGGAAGGGTAGGACAGGGTGAGGGATTGAGAATGGATGAAAAAGAAAGAGAAGAAATGTCAGAAGATGATTTGGTATGAGTCGATGGAAGAGTAAGAGGAGTAAAAAAATGTTAAAAGCATAGAAGAAGAAAAGAGAGAATGCAGAGAGAGAAAATAAAGGGAGTAAGGAAAATAATAATAGAGGGAGGCAGTCAGGGAGGGAAGAACACATAAGGGAGAACGCGTAACGAAGATGAAGGGTAGGAAGGGAGAGGAAATAGGAGAATATGATGAGGGAAGGGAAGCGAAGGAGAAAATAGAAGAATAACAAACGAAGGTAGGCAGGAAGGGAAGAAGAAATGAGAATACAAGGCACAGGAGAGAGAGAGAGAGAGAGAGAGAGAGAGAGAGAGAGAGAGAGAGAGAGAGAGAGAGAGAGAGAGAGAGAGAATATCGCATGCTGGATTTTTTAATACCATAAAAACTCCTTGCATTCGAGTCATAGTTTATAATGAGAGAGAGAGAGAGAGAGAGAGAGAGAGAGAGGAAGTAAAGATAGGGTGTTTAATATTCGATTTGCAGCAGAATCCAATCACCAAGTTTTGCTTGTCTATTCCATGTTGCTTGCATCTTAATCTCTTGTTTTCACCGTCATTTTTTTTCTTCTCTCTCTCTCTCTCTCTCTCTCTCTGATAACCCCTTGTTTTCCTAGTTCTCTCATTTTCTCTCTCCAGTCACTCAGGTTATTCTCATGTCCCAGTTAATCAAGAACGCATTATTCCCTCATTCATTAGGGTTGTGACAAATTTAAGAGCATACATGATTAGGCTCTTTGGTATATATTGTCATTTAGTGTGTCTCTCCCTCCTTCTCTCTGTGAGTCTGTGTATCTATCCGTATATTTATCTATCTGTATTTGTCTTTGTATATGTCTTTATCTGTATTTGTCTGTCTATCTGTATATCTGTCTATTTGTCTATCCATCCGTCTATCTATCTGTTTATCTATGTAATTTTCCACACATCTGTCTGTTCATCTATGCATCTCTGTCTACAATATATACCAGTCTGTCGAAATTTATATATACAGTTACTTGTCTTTCTCTCTGCCTACAACCTCTAGTCTTTCAAACGTGACCTTAGTAGTCTTTTTGTTGAGATCTACATTTTTGACCCCAGCTTCTCTGATTTTCTCTCTGATGTTTTTTGAAGGCTTTGATGCTCATATTCCTAATCTTTTCAAAAAAATAAAAATAAAATAAAATAAACAGAGCTAAAAATGTATTCAGGCCAGCCAGTTTTATACCTGACCTCGTATCAAAATCCCTTTCTGGTCATGCGTTTATAATTTTTCTCCAGGCGTTTGATCATTTTTTCTAGACTGACGAATTTTCTTTTAAATATTTCTATTTGTGTGTCGTCCGCTTTTCTTTGACGAAGTGTTTTTTTTTTTTAGTTTTGGTGATTCTGTCCGTCTGTCTGTCTGTCTCTGTCTGTCTGTCTGTCTGTCTCTGTCTGTCTGTCTGTCTGTCTCTGTCTCTCTGTCTCTCTGTCTGCCTCTCTGTCTGTCTGTCTGTCTGTCTGTCTGTCTCTCTCTCTCTCTCTCTCTCTCTCTCTCTCTCTCTGTAATTGGTAAGTGTTAATATTACGACCATACCATCTGCTAGGGATCATAAGTCTGGTGTGTGAATCTCTCTCTCTCTCTCTCTCTCTCTCTCTCATCCCATCTACTCCCCCTCCACCCCTCCTAAGTCATCCCAAATACTCCAAGTACCATTGAATCCTACTGTCCATTTTTTTTTTTTTCACATTTATCTCCTTTACTATGTTTTTTATGTGTCTGACTCTGGGTATAGACTTTACAGTTCGTTCCCTGAGGCCCAATAGCTCTTCTATATGCAAGACACCTTCGCCTGTCACCGTTTGGGCACAAATTCCCACCGTCCATCTCCTTTTCTTCCCATCTCCCCCTTTATCTATCTACATCTATCAGTCCATTCACCCCTCTGTCCTCTGATCCAGCCGGAGTTATATTGTATCACACCTAATCTGTTTTTATCTTGTCTCTCCTCTTATCCATTTATCTGTATCTGTGTAGCTTAATATCTGTCAGTATCTGTCTATCTGTCAATCTCTCTATCTATTTTTCTGTCTATGTTTATCTGTCTCTGTCTATCTGTCTATCTGTATCTGTCTATATCTATCTATCTATCTATCTATCGTCCCCTCCTCCTGAGTACCCTTGGGTCACTCCTGGCCCATTTTTCGGCCGCTTGCTGTGTAACGAGACTCCATTGTTGTTACTGGGTATCTGTATCTATCTGTCTATCTATCTGTCTCTCTCCCTATCTCTCTATCTATCTGTCTATCTTTTTATACATCTATCTGTCGCCCCCTCCTCCTGAGTACTCTTGGATCACCCCTGCCAAAGTTTTCGGCCGCTTGTGAGGTGATTATATATTTGTGTTTGTCTATGTGTGTATCTGTCTATCTATCTGTCTGTCTGTCTGTCCGTCTATCGCCCCCTCCTCCTGAATACCTTTGGATCACCCCTGGCCCATTTTTCGGCCGCTTGCTGTGTAACGGGACTCCATTTCTTGTTATTGGGAGCTTTCATTCCTCCTAAGCGTCGCATCTTTCTCTGTCGCATCCCCTCACACTTTTCTAACTCCCTCTGTGTGTCTCTGTGTCTTTGCCTTTCTGTATACCTCCCCTTGTCTTTCTCTGTATCTCCCTCTGTCTGTGTCTGCATTTAACTTTGTCTCGTTATTGGCGGCTTTAATTCCATCAAAGGATTACATCTTCTCTGTGTCGCAACCACTCACAGTTTTGTAGTCCGTCTCTGTGTCATTGCCTTTCTCTGTATCTTACTTATCTTGTTACTAGGTTTTTCAGTTCCTCTTAAGGGCTACATCCTTCTCTGTCTCACACCGCTCGCAGTTTTGTAGCCCTTCTCTGTGTCTCTGTGTCTTTGTCTTTCTTTGTGTGCGTCTGTCTTCACTTCATTCTCTGCCTCAGTATCATTCCTGTTATTGGTTGCTTCTATGTCGCATCCTTTTATCTAGCATCCCTTGCAGTTTTGTGGCCCTTCTTTGTCTCTCTGTGTGTTTCTCCTTTGTCTGTTTTCCTCTATATCTCTACCTGTCTGTTTTTCTTGTTAATGGTCGATTTTATTCCTCCAAGGGACTCTGTCTTTCTTTGTTGCTTCCCTCCAAGTCTTTACGTGCCTTCTCTGCGTCTCTGTCTCAGCTTTTCTATCTTTGTTCTGTCTCTGCTTCTTTGTCTTTGTCCAATTTCTCTCTGTTTTGTAAGCCTGTGTATCGCTCCTTTATTCTTGGTATCAGTTTCTATCACTCCTCTTATGGGCTGTATCCTTCTCTGTCGCCCCCTGCTAGTTTCTGTATGCCCTCTCTTCATCTCTGTGTGTATCCTCTATGTTTTTATCTTTATTAGTCTTGCATTGCTGGTTCTTTTCGTGTTTCTTTGATTTCTTTGTCTTGTATGTATGTTGTGCTTTTCTGTTAATTGGAGTGTTTTCTTTTATATTTTTTTCTTTCTTCTTTATGTTTGTCTTTCATTGTTTTTATGTAAAGACTCCATTCCTCTCATTCGCATCCGTCGCCCCCCCCCCTGTGTGTGTGTGTGTGTGTGTGTGTGTGTGTGTGTGTGTGTGTGTGTGTGTGTGTGTGTGTGTGTGTGTGTGTGTGTGCTGCTCTGTTTTTCACTGTCAGCTCCCCTATTTGTCTGTGTCTTTATGTTCTCTGTCTCTTAATCCGGCCGTATTATTTTTACCGTGTCACTTCCGCTTGTTTCTCTGCTACCATTTTACATTAATATTTCATGCACGGCTGTTGAATACATGGAATAACTGCACGACAAAGGCACGTAATTTCTAACATGACAAAGAATCCTAACTCCTTCCAACCCGTTAGTAGAATCTCAGGCCAATTTGACTAGTAATCAAGGAGAATTATTCCTTTCTCAAAGCTAAAGTTCGTCGAATTTCATGGAACCTCACCTTATGATGGTCAAGTGCTAATTTGACTGGAAACCAAGGAGACTCTTTCCATTCTCGTAACTAAACTTCATCTAAATTCATGCAACCACAGCTGAGTTGAATTTGTGTGAGAAGCCTAGAATTCTTGGATGAAAACAAACTTATTATAGATATATGTCCAGTTTTTGCTATGATTACTAACACTCTGCCACTCCTATGAAATTTCCTTCAAAGTAAAACTGACTGTGGTATAATCTGGAGGGTTGGTAGAGGGCCTTCTGCTTTGCTGTTCTTTACTTATTTAATTAGGAAAAAGTATTTCTGGGATACGAAAATGCCGAAATATTTAGTAAAAATCACTAGGTTTGTTTGATCTGTGTATATGCATGATTCTCTCTCTCTCTCTCTCTCTCTCTCTCTCTCTCTCTCTCTTTCTGGCGTCAATGGCTTTGTTTGTTGAGAGCTTGGGGACATTAACTCGATATCTCTCTCCTCCCCCTTTTTGTTCGCATATTCTCTCCATTTATCCCAGTTTCTGTCTGTCTGTCTGTCTGTCTGTCTGTCTCTCTCTCTCTCTCTCTCTCTCTCTCTCTCTCTCTCTCAGTAATTAGAGAGTAACTGTTAATATTACGGCCGTACCACCTGGTAAGGATCATAAACTCTGTGTGGTCTGTGAATCTGTCTCTCTCTCTCTCACACACACACACACACACACACACACACACACACACACACACACACACACACACACACACACACACACACACACACACACACACACACACACACACACACACACACACACACCGTCCATTCTAGCCTTCACTTCCCTCTCTCTCTCCCCTTCTCTCATTCTTCTGATTTTCCCATAACTTCTTCGTTTATTTTATTCTCTCTTATTTCATCTCCCTCTTTCCCTCCTCTCCCTTTCACTCTTCCTTCCATTACTCATATCCCTGTTTTCTTTCTGCTTTTTTACTTTTCGTGTCTGCTGTCTGCTCTATCTGTCTCTGTGTGTCTGTTTGTCTGTCGTTCTGTGTGTGTGTGTGTGTGTGTGTGTGTGTGTGTGTGTGTGTGTGTTGTTCGGTTTATGTATGTGAATGTTTCTCTCTCCCTCACACACACACACACACACACACACACACACACACACACACACACACACACACACACACACACACACACACACACACACACATATCTAACCCCCACCCATGCTCCATCTCCCTACCCTTTCCCCCCACTCACTCACCTTCTCTCTCCCCTATCCCCCCACCCACTCCCTTTCTCCCTTCCCTCTCCCCCCACTCACCTCCTTTGGCGCGGCAGGATAGGACCAGGCTGCCCCCCACTGGATAGGGGCCAATTACCCCACTCAGGATCACACCCGCCCCACTCAGGATGGTTACTCGCTCCGGGGGCACTGTGGAGAGACAGAGAGAGGGATAGAGAGACTGGATAGACAGATGGTTAGATAGGTAGACGGATGGTTGGATGGGTAGACGGATGGTTGGATGGATAGATGGATGGTTAGATGGGTAGACGGATGGTTGGATGGATAGACGGATGGTTAGATGGGTAGACGGATGGTTGGATGGGTAGACGGATGATTGGATGGGTAGACGGATGGTTGGATGGATTGGGTAGACGGGTAAATGGGTTGGATAGACGGATGGTTATATGGATTTAATGATGGGTGGATAGACTGAGTAGGTGGATTTGTAGGTAAAGTTTTGTGTGGATGGATGGATGGATGGATTAGGTTGGTGGATTTGGAGGTAAGGTTTTAAATAGATGAATGGATGGATGAATGAATGAATGGAGTGGAGGGTAGGTGTTTTATGGCGTGAATTAATAGATATAAGGATGGACAGATCAGTGGATAGATGAACTGTGTAAATAAGAGTGGATAGATGGATATATATATATTATGTATGTATGTATGTATGAATAAATGGATGACGTGGTGAATATATGGTTACACAGATAGATAGCCTATATAGATAGATAGACGGATAGATTCGTGGATAAGTAAAGAATAAATACGTAAGTGAAGTGGGGAAATGAATGAAGATGAAAACGAGAGAATATGCAAGGAATAAGACAAGTGTTAATTTAATGAAGAGGAAAAACTGGACAAAAAGTAAAAAAAAAAAATCTTGGAGACAGAAAGTTAGGATTAGCTTGGATAATAACCCTTTCAGTACTGTGATTTCTTTTCAGTTTATTCTTTCAAACATTGATTAATTTTATTCAGCTTTAGATAGACATTTAGACGTGAAGTTAGTCCTAATATCCACTAATCCCTCCCCTATACTCCTTTTACTCCAACCTGGCTTAAAATTGCTATCCCTCCATCTTGAATGCCGAGATGTAACAATAAACTAACAGTAGAAAACGATGCTCGTCACGAAGAAGTGCCATGGAAAGTTGTCGAGCCGCAGTATTATCTTTCATCATCCATTGAGCTTCATGTAAAAAGCTGGAAAAGGAAAATTTGGGCCAAGTTAAGGTGAAAAGACTATAGTATTCCGATCTCGTAACCTAAACAGAATCATATGTTGAAAGCAAAAAAATAAAATAAATTAAAAATAACTGGCCATTCAAAAAGGTTTAACATTGTACGATAAGAGAGTTCGTGTATACAAGAGAGAGAGAGAGAGAGAGAGAGAGAGAGAGAGAGAGAGAGAGAGAGAGAGAGAGAGAGAAAGAGAGAATAATGTAAAAATATTAATAGAGAAAAAGTTGAAATTGAAGGGTTTAACTACTTCACTCCCATGACGTATTTTCCTTTAATTCTGGTTACCTTGAGACAAATAAAATCATCTTAAGGGAGGTTTTCTGAGGCGGTGGAATTTCATAAGTCTTAATTAACCCTTTCAGTATGAGTTTTTTCTGAAGCTGAAGGAGAGCAAGACACACACACACACACACACACACACACACACACACACACACACACACACACACACACACACACACACACACACACACACACACACACACACAATACAACAGGGTAAAGCTTTTCGAGTATACGGTATATTTCAGAGTAAATAACATGTCAAAAAATTAATAGGGAAACACGATTGGCTTGCGAAATCTACTGGCAATTTCTCTCTCTCTCTCTCTCTCTCTCTCTCTCTCTCTCTCTCTCCGGTATTGCCAAATGGCGTATAAAAAATGTCGAGAATCCGATGCGAGGTCGGCGAAAAAAATCCACAATGTCGGATTAATGAACTTTTAAAACTAATCCATTGATGTTGCGTTTCACAATTTTTCGCGTTGGGTCTGAGTGGGACTTAAAATAAAACCCCACAAAACTGTTGGAGTGCCAGGATGTCGAGAATCGGAAATAAGTAAAAAAAAAAAAATGAAATAAAATAAAGTAATAAAGCAACCTATTCCCTGGGATGACTTATTATATTGATTACCTTTACTATTTCCTGTCGAGTTTATTCTGCGTGAGAGACACCCCCTTGGAAATAAAGGAGATAATGTAACTTCTTTATTACGATTATCATTATTTTTGTAGTAATGCTAATAAAAGATAATGGAACTTCTTTGCTACGCTTATATTTATTTATTATGGTAATGCTAATAAAAGCGGTAATGTACCGTCTTTACTTTAATTATCGTTTATTTTTTTTACAATATTGCTAAAGACCGACAATTTTATTCAGCCTGAGAGAAACTCCATCGGAAATAAAGAAAATAATGAAACTACTACGATTATCTTTTATTTTTTTTACAGTATTGCTACCGACAGACGATTTTATTCAGCCTGAGAGATACCAAAATCGGAAATAAAGGACTTAATGGAACTTCATTACTACGATTACATTTTATTATTTATTTTATTTTTTACAATATTGCAGCAGACAGACGATTTTATTCAGCCTTAGAGTTACTGAACCCTACCATCTGGAAAAATTTATCCTGAGCTGAATGAAATTGTCAGGAGAAACAAGAATAAAAAAAAAAATCTCGTGCCGTTGGTATTAAAACTTTAGTGGTTGTTCGAGAATCTGAAAAAAATATACACAAACATTTTTACTAATAACCCTTTCACAACGACGACATATTACCGTATTTGTATCGTATTGCTGCAAATAGAAAAAAATTCATATTAAATTTGAGAGAGCCCCAGGCAGTGAAGGAGCTGATGGAGGCTGTATCTGACCTGGAAAAATATGCTCTGAGCTTAATAATAACACCAGGAGACAAAGATTTTAAAGTAAAATTATTTGTATGTGTTAAAGATACATGTACACATAAACGAAACTCACCTTCAAATATATGTAACTAAACTCAAGATCCCCCAGCTAAAAAAAAAAAAAAAGTCAGAAATTCACAAAACGCATCAAGCAAGAAAAGTAAGTCAAGGCCACGTAAACACCGCCATAATTCATCAAGGAAGTGGGTGCAATTTTCGAAGGCACGTCAGGCAAGGTATAAACAATCTTAAGACGCATTGGTTGTTCTTATACTACTAAATCAAGTCTTCAGAAACCAAGTCAAGAAACCGTAGTCTCAGTCAGTGTTTATTTAAGATTAGATAATACATGAAAGTGGAGGAAGTCAATATTCTCTCTCTCTCTCTCTCTCTCTCTCTCTCTCTCTCTCTCTCTAATCAAAATTCACATACCATTTCAGCCAAAATAAGAACGTATACCTAAAGTCAGTCGTAATATATTGATGACGCTGTTTCACAAAGAAATGACGATAACACATCAGAAAAAGGCAACTAGAAACAGAAGCTCAACTTCATTTGGGGATCAGATGCATTTATACCAAAGTCAAGAACCCTCAGCTAATACTCAAAAATTATCAAGGCAAAAAGGAAGAGCTCACAGTCACGGGAACTCCATCTTCATTCATCTTCCATGGATCGGTTCCAAAAATTAAGATGCATCAGGACACCAGACAAGGCAGAAAGAAACTCAAAAATGTCCAAGAAAATCAAGTATTCAGAAAGCAAGGAGGACCAACACAAGGCCACGCGAGCTGTATCATTATTAATCTCTTGTAAGGTCAAGGTCAGACTCAAGATTGCCCACGAAAGTCAAGGATTAAACTCAAGAATGCCGACGAGAATCAAGGTTTAATATTAAGAATCTATCTATCTATAGCTAGACGCTTTAATCCCGTAGGAGGTCGCCACAAAAAAATCGCCTCCATGTCGCCCTGTCCTCTGCCATTACGCCGCCCTCCCCCCAGCTCACACCCCCGCTTAAGAATGCCCACCAAAATCAAGAATTCACAAAGCAAGCGGGACCCAACTGAAGGCCACGCAAACTCATACCACAATTTATCTGTTGATCTGTTCCAAGGTTAAGGGTTGGTGTTTGTCCGCATTGATCGTGGCTGCGGTGACTATATTGGTCTGGGGAGGAAGAGTTATGGCTGTGATGTGTCCAGGGCCGCTAATGTAACACGCACCATTGACTATTTCCATTCCGAACTCAGGGGAGATGGAGGGGGAAGGAAAGGTTAAGAAGAAGGAGAAAGAGAAAGAAAAAGAGAGGGTGGGATGGAAGAGAGGGGGAGAGAAAAGGAAAATGAGAAGAAGAAGAAGGAAAAAGGGAAAGAGTGGGGATGGAAGGGAGGGGGAGAGAAAAGGAAAATGAGAAGAAGAAGAAGGAAAAAGGGAAAGAGTGGGGATGGAAGGGAGGGGGAGAGAAAAGGAAAATGAGAATAAGAAGGAAAAAGAGAAAGAGTGGGGATGGAAGGAAGGGAAAAAAAGGAAAATGAGGAGAAGGAGAAAGAATGAGAGGTTGATATGGTAGGAAGAGAGAAGGAAAAGGCTTAGGTTGAAGTGAGGTTGGGAAAGGGAGAATGAGGAGGAGGAAGAGAAGAAGTAAGAAAAGACTGTGAAAGGGTAGCTGATCACTGTGATGTAGAAAGGAGGGCGAAGAAAAGGAGAAAGAGAAGTAGGAAAAGGTAGAGAAATAACGGGAGATAATTAATATATGATGTAGAAAGGTAGGGAAAGGGAAGGAGAAAGAGAAGAAATAGAAGGCAGAAGAAGACCAGGGGAAGATGAAGATGATGATGGTGGTGTAGGAAAGAGGAGGAAGAGTAAGAAAAAGGAGAAGCAAAGGAAAAAGAGATGATTTATAACGGAACACAAGGAAAAGGCGGAGAAGCAGCGGAAGGAGGAAGAGAAGAGGATGAGGAAAAGGGAAGAATATAATTTAGTAGGGAGAAGAAGGAAAAGGGGAGGGAGGTGCAGGAGGAGGAGCAGTAGTAGGAAATGGAAAACAAGGAGGAGGAAGAGTAAGAGGAAAAAAGTAGATGAAGAAGAAGAGCCTGTAGAGTTTGGGTATGAAGACGTGAACTGTGCACATCTTTCATCCTTACGTGCTTCCAAGGCCTTCATCTTTTGCTTGTTATTTTCTTTGTTTTTGAGAGTCTGGAGAGTCCCGCTACTTCCAAGCCGCCCGTTGCAGTGAAGACGAGGAGAAGATGAAGAAGAGGAAGAGGAGGAGGAGAAAAGAGGAGGAAGAGGGGAAAAGGAGGTAGTAATGATGAAGAAGAAAAAAAAAGAAAAGTGATAGTAAAAATAAAAGACAAAGAAGAAACTTACAACTTGTCTTCATCGTGTTTACAGTAATTTGTGACTCCCATTTTATGAATTTGTAATGTTCCAATAGTCGCTGATTTTTATTTTTAATTTCTGTTTTGGACTTGGGTAGGAATTAATCTTTCATCGTTGTGTTATCTTGATTTTGTGGATTTCAACGATTGCAGTGGAAGTTAACGCATGTGTCATTTCTTATTGGTGACTGGTTTCCCTTGTTTCGTAATCCTTTCCCATCAGAGTTTTTTAAATAAGAAATAGGTTGGTGGTGTCGTGGGTGAGGAAGATGACCCTTTTTTTCTCACTATTTTTTTATTGACTGGGATAAATGTAGGAACAACTTCGATCGTGTGTCCTTTTTTAACTGTTTTTTACTTGCCAGTTGTTTTCTCCTGTTATCGTCACTTTTTTGTCCCATTTGTTATAGAGGAAGATGAGGGAGAAATGTCATTAATATTTTAGCGATACACATTCTCATCATTTATTAATAGAATTTCATAGAGGGGAGACGTAATCGTGTATTGTGGAATTTGTTAGGCTTGATATCTTGTGCTTTTATTAAACTGTTGGTTGTTGAAAGCTGCAAATTATCATCATTTTTATTTTGCAAGGAGGGTCTCATGCCTGGAGGAAATTTGCCTGCCTTAATCTTTTATTCATTGCATTTTCTCCTGGAAGTCACGTGTGTGGGAAGTTTGCTAATTTTATTTATTGACTCTCTCTCTCTCTCTCTCTCTCTCGTGTGTGTGTGTGTGTGTGTGTGTGTGTGTGTGTGTGAGAGAGAGAGAGAGAGAGAGAGAGAGAGAGAGAGAGAGGGAGGGAGGGGCTAGACTGACATATGTACTGGAAGTTAGGAAATCCATATCTTCATTTATTGTTAATTCTGTACGTCTTGTGTATTGGGTTTTGGAAATTCTTGTGTATATATATTGTGATATTGGACACTTGTAGTGAGGATTTCGAGATCCATACTCTACTGTATTATTTGGAAATGAAGTACCGTACTGAGAAAGATTTAAAGAATAATTTATTGTACCTTTTTGAATAGAGTTTCTAGATGAACTCGACAAACCCCTATTGATATGGTATGTACAGTCGGCATCAAAAATCCTGTCATCATCCCCAGCTTTTCTCTCTTACGAATTTCTAAATAAGGTGTGAATAGTAAGTAGGCAACATATAACTTTTTTGGCCACGGATCATCGCTATCAGTGTCGTCTGCAGTGGATTCACAAGACTGATTTTCAAAGCACATGGGGAAAAACAGGACAGACGATAAGACGTATGATACCGACTGTAGTATATGGAGGGTATTGAGCAGGGTGTGGTCTGTATGGAGGTATATCTTAATTAATCCTATACTGCTTTCACTCTTACTTGGCCCAAAATTGCCATACCTCAGTCTTGAATGCTGAAATTACAACAATAGATTAGCACTAGAATATGGTGCTAGTCACGAAGAAGTGCCGAGTATATTGTAGTGTATGGAGGGTATTGTGCATACGATTGGAGGTATCTGGTCGCAGTAACCTTAAATAATACTCTACCACTTTCACTCTAACTTGGCCTAAAATTGCCGTCATGAAATGTTGAGTTATAACAGTAGATTAACGCTAGAATATGGTGCTAGTCACGAAGAAGCGCATCAGAAAGAATGTAGAGCCACAGTATTGTCTTTGTCTGCCACTGAGCTACGTTATATAAGCTGCAAAAGGAAGAATGTTTGGACCAAGTTAAGGTGAAAGACTACTAGGATTGAGTGACTGACCGTAAATAGCCAGGTAAATATAGTAGGTAATTACATAAGTAAATAGAAATAGGTAAATACAGATGGACAGGTAAATAAAGACAGGTAAATAAGTATACATGTAAGCAGAAATAGACAGGTAGATAAACAGGTAAGTACAAATAGGTAAAATTCAGATAAATAGAACTAGCCAGGTAAATAGAAATTGCCTAGACAGGTAAACAGACAGGTGTATTGAACGAAGCCATTACTGTATCGTAGAATATGAGGGTTTTCAGATTTTCACACCGTAAGGCCATATTATTTACAAGGAAGATACGTAAAGATTTCCAGACTTTCTTTACACGTGTTGATACATTATTGTGCATATACATTTGAGAAATTTCAGTGAATGTTATGCATGATATCCAAAGCAGATTTTATATATAACGATTTTGATTGTGTGGCCAAGTACAAATTCTCTCTCTCTCTCTCTCTCTCTCTCTCTCATCCTTTCGATTTTTCTCCCTCTCTCACCCCACAAATTGTCTTTCTCGTCTGACTGGAACCGATTATGCCCTAAAGCCAAATCCCTCTACGGCCCCTGGAGGCTAATTTAAATCCCAGGCAGAGAATTTGTGGGTCTGGAGGGAAGTTGATGAAGCGAATAAAAGAACTCATTGGGTGAGAATGATTAGGTGGGGTGCATGGAGGGAGAGAGTGTGGAAGGTGGTGGTGGTGCGAGGTGGAAGGAGAGTTTGGGAGGTGGTATGGGTGTGTGGTGTGCGTGTGTGTACAGTAGTTTGATATTAAGGAGTCTTCGTTGGAATACATACATACATATATACACAGACACTTACATACATGCATAAGTGCAGTGGAAGGAGAGTGTGGGAGTTGGTGGTGGTGATGGTGGGGGAGAGGTGTGTGGTGGGGATGAGTTCTTGGTCTGAGGTTTTTACACCAGAAATATACACACACACACACACACACACACACACACACACACACACACACACACACACACACACACACACACACACACACACACACACACACACACAACCAATACTTACGTGTCGCTCTTTGTTTATATGCATACGTGGGCCAGTACAAGCAAATAAATAATAATGTTGATATTTCTGCCATTGTTATAAGCGTCCATTGCAGTACTGTTTCCATTGCACTACTATATATCTTTCTGTTTACCTGTCATCCTTCATACAGGTACATTATACTGGTCAGGTAGGTAAGGTAGGTGAGAAGAGGTCGCCATATTGAAGGTACCATTAATAAATTCCTTATGGCGGTGTGGTATTAGGAACAGCCTCATCAGTCCACAGATTAATTAGTAAGGCTCAGGTGTATTGCAGGTATTGGTGGTGTTAGTGGGTCTCTCTCTCTCTCTCTCTCTCTCTCTCTCTCTCTCTCTCATACGCCAGACTCATTACACTAATCCTTAATCATCCTCCCTGTCATTTTTTCTTTCCATTCCGTTTCCGTCCATTCTCATTTTTTTTTTTCTCTCTCTCTCTCTCTCTCTCTCTCCTTCCCCTCTTTCCTTCCTTCCTCTTCCCCTTTTCATGCATGCCTGCCTTTCCCCCTCCCATCCTTCCCCTTTCACACCTCTCTCCCATCCATCCTAGCCTCAGTTGTTCTCTCTCTCTCTCTCTTTCTCCATTTTCCATCCATATTTCTCCCATTTCCTCTCACTTTATTCCAGACACTCTCACTCACCTCCTCTTTTCCCTCCAGCTCTTTCTCTCTCCCCTTTATTTTTTTTTCCTTTATTACACATGCTTCTCGTCCTCACTGTCACTTTCCTCTCCACCTCTCTCTTTTTTCCCCTCCATCTCTCTCATTTCCCTTCCATCTCTCTCCCTTTCCTCACCATCTTTCTCCCTTTCCCCTCTCCCTCTCGGCTCTGGTGCACCGTCTAAAATATATGTATATACAGCGTTGAAATATATTTACACAATAGCGGGTTGGGAAAAGAAAATTAAAAGGTAAACTCCGGGAAACGATGAAAAAAGTAGCAGGTAGTTTGGTTGGTGTGCAGGTGGGAGGTAGGATAGTGGGTGGATTAGCTGGTTTATCTGTGTCCCTATATCTATCTATCTGTATAATGAAAATAGCCGAGATCATGTCGAGATAAAAGTTTAGAAGACAGTGACATAGAAAAGATTGGTAAAAGAGTAAATATGGAAAATTTCGTCGGTGAAAATTAAGCTCTAGGAGTTGTCAAAGGTCACGAGAATAGAACCCGTAGAGAGAGAGAGAGAGAGAGAGAGAGAGAGAGAGAGAGAGAGAGAGAGAGAGAGAGAGAATAAGAAAAATATAAAGTTAAATTGAACGATTGTGGCGAAATATTGGATCCGGAGGCAGGCCAAGTGACGAAACGATTAATTCTTTGCCTCAACTTCAGTGCAGGCCTTTTGCAAATAGCTCGCCGGCAATTAACTTTATCGCCTGTCCTCTCTCTCTCTCTCTCTCTCTCTCTCTCTCTCTCTCTGTCTCTGTCTCTGTCTCTCTCTCTCTCTCTCTCACAAACACCCAGTTTCCCGAATGTTTAGTGTATAAATAGTTTCATTGAAGATTTTTTAAAGAGTTGTTTTTGTGGTGAGTTGTTTTTTATCACTTTGTCTTTTATATTATTTCATTTTATTATTATTTTTAACTATATTTATCTTTCTTTTCTTGGGTTATATACTTTTGTTCGTACACAAGTTTCGTGATTCCATTATCCAAACAGATTTGTTTTTTTCGCCATTTTCAGGATTCATTTTTAAATGTCAGTAGATCGATTATTTATTTGTTTATTTGTTTATGAGTTTTTTCGTGCTCTAACGTTGCACCTACTTTCGAAAATATGTGGAAATTAGGTTCACTGAAGATATATTGAGTTAATTATTTTACTTTTTTTTGGTAAACGTGTCAGGATTTGCACGTAAAAATATAACTAATTTCAAAAGGCTTTCACTGAACTAAATATTTTCTGTCGTTCTGCTATCTTTGATCTCCATCTTCGCCTGTCATCCCGTCATTTGAGCCACGAGTTAATAATTACACTTTATTTTCTTCTGCCTCATCTTGGAGTGGTGACCTCATTTCCGTCCCGACTTCCTCCAAGATTCTGAAGTTTCTTGGAAGTAGAGCAGAGTTAATTGCTTCCCACTCTCCTCCTCCTAGACTGATTTCGGCCTGGCAGTCCCTTCGTATTCCCGTATTTTCTGCTGTGGTTGATGGGGTAAACTCTGATGGCAAAGTTTCAGTACAGTTGGGTTTTGAATGTTTCACCTCTGATCCCAAAGTTTCAGTATAGTAAGGTAATGTTTCACCACTTATTCTAAAATTTCTATATAGTAAGATAATGTTTCACCTCTGATCTCGAAGTTTCACTATGCTAAGGTAATACATGTTTCACCAGTGATCTCAGACTTCCACGGTAATAAGGTAGCTAATGGATGCTTCACCTTTGATCTCTAAATTTTCACCATATTCCACCACTGATCCCAAATTTTCACTATAGTAAGGTATTGTTTCACTACTGTTGTTAGGCTGATTTTTGCTTACCTTTTGCCCATTTCCTCGTCAATTATTTGGTTAAATTTGGAAGTGATAAACTGATTTTTCATACTGGTTTATTTCATGGTTCTTACGTTTTATTGTTGTACTACCGGTAATGTGGACTGAATTTACTAGTAACTCTCAAACATACATTCATACATACATACATACATATATAGCGGTACATACATACATATATATATTCGTACATACATTGCTGTGTGTCTTAAAGTAGGATGTAAAAATTTCCTACCTACCTACCTACCTTGATTCTAGACTGATTCTTAGGGAGGTACCAAGTTATCGTTTATTTTCTTTAATATTGTCGTTCACTTTGCCTCTAGAATGATCTGATGCTCGGTAAGTATTTAGTTATCTTTTCTTTCCCTCTTTTCCTTTATTTCTGTGGTTCTGAGTCATCTTTTGTTTCCCCTCATCCTTTATTTCCCTAGCACTTAGGTCATTTTTATTTCTCTCTCCCTTTACTTCTATGGTATTTATTATCTTTTATTTTCCCTCTCCCTTTATTTCTCTGATTTTTATCAGCTTTTACATCCCCTCTCCTTTATTTTTCTGGTACATAATCATTTTTTCTCCCCTTCTTGCTTTATTTCTCTGTAACTTCGTCTTTTACTCCCCCCTCCCTTTACCTTTCCGTTGCATATCTCACCTATCGCATGTTGAAGTTGCAATCTGGCGTCTCGTCCTGCACTTGCCCCGAGACGCCATTGTTTGAGAGTTTGAAGAGGCAAGGACATTACCGATGAAATCACAAGGAGCAAATTAAGTGAGGAGAAGGGGGCTGCAGGGGAGGGGAAGGGGGCTGGAGGGGGAGGGAATTTGTGGGGAGGGGAAGAGCGGAAGGGGATGGAGGGGAAAAGGGCTGGAGGGGGAGGGGACTTGAGGGAGGGGGAGCGGGGAAGGGGGATGGAGGGGGAGGGGGATGGAGGGGAGGAGGGGAGGGGGAGAAGTGGTGAGGGGACACGAAAATGGAAGGAGAAGGAGAGGAGAGAAGATGTAGAGAAGAGAGGAGAGGAGAGGAAGGCCTGGTGGGGAGAAGGGATATGAAGGAAAGAAGATAGGAGAGAAGGAGAGGAGGGGAAAGAACGGGAGGAGAGAAGAGATAGATTGAGAGGAGGGGAGAGGTGATGGGAGAAGAGAGTAAAAGAAAGGAAGGGGGAGGAGAGGAAAGGGAGGAGATGAAAGAGGAGACTGGGGAGGGGAAAAAAGATGAAGTGGACGAGAGAGGAGGAAGCGAGAAAAGAGAAGAGATAAATGAGATAATGGAACGAATGGAAGAGCTAGGAGAGAGAGATAAGGAAGGAAAGGAGAATGGGAAGTAGTAAGTGGTGAGAGCAGGAGAGCGAAGGAGAGGAGAGATGGGAGAGAGAGGGAAAGATTGAAAGAGGAGAGGAGAGGGAAGGAGACGGCATAGTGTGGGCAAAAGTGGAAGACATTAACAACTCAAAGCCGCCAGCAAAGTCACGAGGAGCTAACTGAGTGGGAGGAGGGAAGGGAAGAGGAGGGAAGGGAAGGGAAAGAAGAGGAAGGGAAGGAAAGGAAAGGGAAGGGAAGGGGAGGAGGGAGGATGCGTGGGAGGGATGGACAGTAAGGAAAGATAGTGGAAGAGAAGAGGAGAAGTGAGTAGATGACCAGAAAGAAGGAGAGAGAAGGAATGTTAAGAGAGGAAGGGTGGGTGGAGGGAAGGAGACACAGGGGTGAATGAGTGGGAGGGTAAGCTTTCGGGTCAATTCCAACTCGAGTAAGACCTTGGAGTCATTAGCCGACTTGGAGGAATTAGAGAGTTTGGCTTGGACTCGGTGATTTTCTCCGCCGTGGTTTGCTAAAGGTAATTCCGGGGCCGCATCAGAGTTCGAATTAGTTGCCTTGGCGGGGGAGGTTGGGGTCGGAATGAGACCTTCTTGACTTAAGTAGTTGAGGGGGGGAGGACTGTCTTGAGGAGATGATGTGGAGTTAGGCTAGTTATTCTGTTTTGGGTTCTAGTTAATTTTTGTGTGGTAGTTATTTGAGGTAATGTATGGATTTGGGGTTGTAAGTAGCTGGGGTGGTTGTCAGGGATGATGGTTAAGAGATGAGTATGCTGTATTGTCGCCTGGTTGTGGTATCGGGGGTTCTTTGGGGGACTGATTGAGGTATAGTTAGATAATTGAAGTGTCTGAGGGAGAGGGTTGTCTTTGGAGGGGGAGGATTTTGTCAGGGGGAGTTGTCTGGGAGGGGCTTGTCTCCTCATTCGCTTCGTCACTGTCTCTACTTTCCCACTGCTCAGCCAAGTACTTTCTCACATCACTCACTGTCACCCTGTTCCGTCCACCCTCCTGTCTGATCACTCTGCCACTTCTCAATCCTGCCACTTCATTCCACTGCCACTCACTGTCTTTTCATACAAGCCACTTCCATTCCAGCCAGTGCCTGATGGTTACTTTCTCTGATATTAGCTACTGTCCTTCTAAGCCTTCCGTGCTGCTCACTCGTAAATATTAGCCTGTGTCCTGCCATGTTTTGTACTTAACTGCAACCTCTACCCCCACCCCGTATACTCCCCCCCCCGTCTCTCTCTCTCTCTCTCTCTCTCTCGTTCTCTTCACCTGCACAAGCTAATCCTTCCTCCCTCCCTCCCTCTTTCTTTCCTTTTCCAGAGATTCCCCCCCCCCCTCCACCCATCGACACCTGTCTCTCTCTTTCTCTTACTCTTGTCCGCTAATCCTTCTTTTCATGCTCCTTCCCTCTCTCTCTCCTTCCCTCCCTGCCGCTCCGTCCTGTCTTCCGCGTTCCCTCTCACCTTTACATTCCTGATTTCTCTATTCCTTTTGTCATCTACTTTCTTTGGACTTAGCTGTTCTATCTAATTATCTCTACTTCCCTCCCCACACTATTCATTCGCCCGCTAATCCTTCCTCCTCCTCTTCTTCCTCCTCCTCCTTCTCCTCTCCTTCCTTCCCTCCGTCCCTCCTTCCTCCTCTCTTTTTTCTCCCTCCCTATACCCCTGACTCCACCTTTACCCATGTCATCAGCGAAGTTCCATGCCTTCACTGTTGATATTACTACTTTACTCCCCTGTTCTTTCTGGCTTTGCCCTACCTCTTATTTTGTCCTCGTCCACTTATTTCACTTTTCTTAATTTCCCTGTCCCCATTCTTGACAATTGCTTCCTCATTCTTTTACAGTTGGTTTTATTTTCTGTTGTTACGTCTTCTTTACATAACTGTTTAGGTTAATTATAATACTGTTCATAATACTGTTAGATTTTTGCCCTCATCTCTCACAGCATTTTTCTTTTAGCCTCGAGTAGACCCCCTTCTTCTTCTTCCTCTTTCTTCTTTTTCTGATACCAGCTCCTCCTCCTCCTCCTCCTCCTCCTCCTCCTCCTGCCCTTATTCATTCCTATTTTTCCTCCCTCCTTCCTCTGCCAATACCTCCTCCTCTTCCTTTTTCTTACTCTTCCTCCTTCCTGCCTAATACCCACGTCTGCTCGTATCTCTGCTGGAATATTCGGCCCCGCCATTTGCTCTGGTGACTCACAATTCCGCCCCCACTCCCTGTAACTCACCTCCAGGCTCCTTTCTCTAGAAGCCTTTCATTCCTCCTTTCCACCTCTCTCTCTCTCTCTCACACACACACACACACACACACACACACACACACACACACACACACACACACACACACACACACACACATTGCTTTTATTGCTTTCACTGCTCCATTTCTTGAGTTTTGCCTTTATGTCTCTGTATCAAGGAAACTGACCAGCAAGCCATGTTATACAAAGTTTTTATTTATATATTTTTCTCACTACATCAACTCTCCTTTTTGCCAGGAAATTGCATCATATTCCTCAGTGTAAAAAAAAAATGACTAGTAATATATAAAGTGGCGGTATCTTTAATATATCGTGTATTTTTGTTTCTTTTATTAATTTTAGCGTTCTGTTTTGCTTTCCTGTAAAACACCGAACACCGATCTTTTGAACACTCTGTCTTCCTGCCTCTCTGCCCTTTAAGGCGGTCACGCAACGGTTTTTTTTTTTCCCCACACAGACCCTTCACGTTTCCCTCCTGTCCTGGGCAAGAGTTAACCTGTGCTTTATTTTTCACAGATACAACAGGTCAACTCTGAAAAAATCCTCCTCAGGCAATATTTTCCCCCCATGCCTGTGACTATTCCTTCAATCTTTCATTCTTTCTTTCCTCTTTTTTTTTTTTTTTTTTTTTTTTGAGTACTTTCAGACTTCAGAGTTTTTTTTTTAATTCATAGTGTTGAGATTTTTTTTTTCTTTTTTTTTTTTTTGAGGGGAGCGTTTTTACAAGGTTTGAGCATTTTATATTCTAGGAAGAAGTATTCATATTTAGTTAAATTTTGTTTATGGTGGTTATTAAATTGCTTATGTTAGTATATGAACCGCGAATAATGTATGTATACAGTTCATAGCGAGGTGAATGGGAGATTATGTAGGTCGATATTCACACACACACACACACACACACACACACACACACACACACACACACACACACACACTTGTCTCTCACATTCTGCATCTTTTCACACACACACACACACTTGTCTCTCACATTCTGCATCTTTTCACACACACACACACACACACACACACACACACACACACACACACATATTTTGCATCTCTTCATACCTGATCTGGGTCCAAGTTGAATCGCAGGTGTTGTACCTTCACAGTAACATTAATTTTTTCCACCTGAAGAAGTCATGACCTTTGAAATCAAGACACAAATTAATTCCTTCTTAACCCACAAAAAAAATAATAAAATACAGATCAAATAACATGACAGGATAACTCAGTCAATATATTAATTCGTGTTGCACATTTACACAACTTTTTATTAACGTGTGTGTGTATTTACCATTGGGTCACCTCTGAATGCGGCAACAACTGATTTAATTTTTCATATGCGATGCAAATGGCCACGCTTTAATTTGATGTGATATTTGCGCGGCTCCATATCCGAATTGACTGGTTATTGATGCACTGCCCGGGCTCAGTATTCAGTACCACCAGTAAATTAATATGTGGGTGTGTTTGTGTTAATCTGTTTTATTTGTGGATTTTTGCGATACGGTTCCTGTCATGCTTTATTTTATTATCGTACTTTGCCTTGTTTTCCGTATCTCTGTTTGCTAAGTTCTTTTATTCATTCCTTAAATCTCTCTGTACCACCAGTAAATGAATACACATTGCCTGTTTGCCTTGTTTGGTTTTTATTAGTGAGTTTTATAGATTGACCTTTTGTGTATTTCGATAGTCTGGTTTGGTGTTTCAATTTTTTAGTCTTTTGTTAATATTATCTTCTTCCCGATGAAGTTATATACAAGCTCTTCATTTAAGTTGACATTTAACATTACAAATTTGATGGTACCGGTATACGCGATTTCAAACCATCACTTTTACTTTTAAATTTCTCCTCCATATTGCCATTATTTCCATGTGACACTTTTCCCCCCGTACTTAACACCAGTCATTCCAGGTTTAGTTACAAATGCTCGTATACTTATTATTTTTTTTCACTACCTCTTTTTTCGTTTTGCCTGGTTCTTCACGTTTTCGGTATCATTCTCTCTTTACTGGCAATTTATTGGTTCAAGGAAAAGCCTCGATCTTAATAACTGACATCAAGAAGTTTTAATTTCTCGTCACTGCTCTCTACTAGGACTTCTCCCCGTTCCCTAGCAACCAACGTCTGTGTTCACGCCACGTCCTCTTTAGTTCTACTCTGTTCTTAGCTGTGTTCCAGTCCCCCCTCTCTCTCTCTCTCTCACTCTCTCTCTCTCTCTCTCTCTCTCTATGTTTTGTTGTTACTCCATCCAGAAAACTTCACTCAGTTTAGGGGAGACGTATTGTTGGAAAGGATAATTGGAGGCTGTATGTAACTCCTGTTTGTAAGGCATAAGTTGAATAAAATCGCCTGGACACAGCAGAGATATAATTTCAAAGACACCATTATATTCAGTGGTTAACAATAGTGGTAAAGGAACAGGTAAATATTAACTCAGGTATGGCAAGGAAGATGGAACGTTTACGTTTCCTTAGACAAGAAGTTGGCGTCTAAGATGCTATTCTGCATTGTTGTCTGAGGAGATGGGTTGGCAGGGAGGGAAGTTGATTTGGGGACGACCTGTGTTTACTTAGCCATTTGAGCGCTCCTGCCTCGCTCAGGGACCAACCTTTCACTAATACACCTTGACTTACCATACTCAGTGCTAATGCCAGCCCCAACCCACCATGTTCAACTCACCTACAACGAGGAGCTTGACTCTGAGGTTTCGTGTTGGGGATGCGGAAAAGTCAACCCTGCACCGGTACTCCCCGTGGTCTTGGGCGTGTATGTGGGAGACCGAGAGACCCTGGACCGGCCCCGAGATCTCGAAGGTGGCCCGCTGTCCCAGACCCGACCAGTGGACCGAGGACTGGAGGGGACTGTTGCGGGAGTCTATGCTGTGGGGGAGAGAATGATGGGATGAGGTAGATGGATATGTGGTTAGAAAAATGTAGACATAAAGGTAGATAGACAGATACAAAAAGAGACAATTGAAAGATAGATAGATAGACAGACAGACAGGTAGGTAGGTGGGAAGGGGTGAAACAGATGGATAGGCGGATAGGAAGACAAATATAGACAGAAAAGCAGACAGGTATAGAGACAGAGAATAGATTGACAGAGAGAGCTAGGTTGGTAAATTGGCAGGTGGATAGATAGGTAAACAGGTAAATAGACTGGGAGACAGACAGCCAGATAAGATAGATGGATAGATACGTAAGTAGGTAGGTAGGAATATGAAAGGATGGGAGTAAAGAAGAGAGAGAGAGAGAGAGAGAGAGAGAGAGAGAGAGAGACACACACACACACACACACACACACACACACACACACACACACACACACACACACACACACACACACACACACACACACACACACACACACACACACACACACACACACACACACACACACACACACACACACACACACACACACATTACGGTCTTTAGTTGTCTGGCGTTATTATTTTCAGTTAAGTGGGAGTACAAAAATAGGACAGCGTAGACGGCTCTCTCCTACCCCCTAGACCTTCCGGATATCAGCCGTACAGGAAAATTAGTAGAAGTAATATAGTTTGAGACTGAGTTATTGGAAGGAAATTTTATAAGAATGGTGGAAAATGGTACTGAAAACAAGTCGACAGCTCCGATGACATAAAATTAATATCACTGATCACGTGTGGTTCATTTCTGTTTATTTCTGTTCATTTCTGCTTTTCATTTTTATTTCTTTTCATTTTTGTCTTTATTTGGAGGGCACAAGTGATGAGATTTGTGAATGAGAGGTTTGTTGGAGGAAGGGCAGTCTGATGGCGAAGGTCATTGTGACGTGGAGGCACTTTGTTATGGCCACATCTCTGGGATAAAGTGGAAAAATAAATTGAGATATAGATTGGACAGATAGAAAATATAGATAGGAAGATTGATATAGTTAGATAAATAGAGCGAGAGATTGATTGACCCATAGATGTACTGTAGATAGATAGATTTTCGTCTCATCAACATTACAGTTTTTCTATGTTAAAATGAGGTTATCTGTTACATTAATGCCCTGGGCGCCATGACGTAATGTCCACAATACCCGCCATTAATCACACCCAAGGACCTCGTCGGGGCCACAACCGCCTATGAATGTATAATTTATGAAGCTGATCCTTTGAGATTCATCGTGTCTAGACTGGGCCTTGTGCTGATTGCTGCAGTTCTGTCTGGTACGGCTTTTTATTAGGGCATTGTTTTGGTGTTTTTCGACTAATTTTGATTCGTTATTCTGTATCTTTATTTTTTTTCTTTTTTACAGATGAAACGAGGAATACAAAGAAATGAAATAAGCGGATGAGTACATCAGTAAGCCCTTTATATAAACAACGTAATTGCGTCGCACTTACGAGGATACATAGGCGAAGAGAATTAGTGTGTGTGTGTGTGTGTGTGTGTGTGTGTGTGTGTGTGTGAGAGAGAGAGAGAGAGAGAGAGAGCATAGAGCGAAAGTGGTGGCAGCTTCTATCTGCCTCATTGTTCCAGGTCCGACTCATGTACTGGCTGAGATATAAGGCATCAGGAGGGGAGGAGAGCTAGAGAGAGAGAGAGAGAGAGAGAGAGAGAGAGAGAGAGAGAGAGAGAGGAGAGGAGAGGAGAGGGACAAAGGAGGATGAAGGGAGATGGGAGAAGAAATGGAGAAGGGAGAGAGAGAATGGGCTGTATTGGGAGCATATCCTGTGTGTGTGTGTGTGTGTGTGTGTGTGAGAGAGAGAGAGAGAGAGAGAGAGAGAGAGAGAGAGAGAGAGAGAGAGAGAGAGAGAAAGAGAGAGAGAGAGAGTAATTTTATCTGAAAGAGAAAGAATGAGAGAGGAAAGGGAAGGATGTGTCAGAGATGAGTGAGGGAGGTGAGAGAGAGAAAGTAGTTTGTGTGAGAGTTATGATGTGAGATGGAGAGTGCCGCGTGAAAGACTGGGTGCATTAGCAGAGAGAGAGAGAGAGAGAGAGAGAGAGAGAGAGAGAGAGAGAGGTGATGACCAGGGAAGTGGAGAAGCGAGAGAGGGAGGGGCAGATGAAGGAAGAGAGGAGGAGAAAAGAGGGAAGGAGTTTGGAGAGAAGAGAAAATGGAATTACGGATTGGTTTTTCGAGATTGTTTCCATTATTTCTAAAGTTTTGTCTACATATCCTCTTTATCAGTTTTTTGTGACCCCTTATCAGTAAAACATCCCACTTTAACACTCCCTTATCAGTCCTATCTATCAGACTTTATCTGCCTAGGGCATCACATCTCTCGTATTGTCGTCATATCTCACTGACCCCTCCTGCACTTCAATTTCATTACTCCAGCTCTGTATTGGTCCCTAGCACTTAGAGCCCCATCCCTGCGTTATCACTATGCCTTTACATGTGCCCGTCATCTCCCGGACAGGCACTAATCTCTCCCTTTCTGCTCCTTAACGTCCCTAATAACCATCATATTGCTTCCTTCCGGTTCTTGACTCCCTTCTGCTGTCACTTCACCCTCAGATAGCAAGAGCATCCCACTTTGAACATAATATTCCAAAGAGGCATCTCCCTTATTTCCTGTGTCTCTCTCATATTTCATTACCGTAATTTTTGTGACATTCAGTCTTAATTCCTGCTCATTTAATTCCAGACTTAAACACTAGTTACTCAATATTACAATCTGAAGTCAAAACTGAGTCACCTGGAAAAAAAATACATAAGATTACCTCCCCTTCTTCATGCATCCCTTTAACATCCTCGTCTGTCTCATCCCTTTACATTTATCCCTTTCTACGTCTCGCCCTTCTACTGAACAGCCACGGAGACCTATTACTTTCCTGATACAACTCCACCTTCACCTTATACCAGTTACTTCCTCCTTTCCCACTTGCACCCATGCCGTAATTTGATAAACGTTCTCCACTGCATTGAAAAGTTTTCCTCTCACACCATACATCAGTAACACTTACAACAAAGCCCCCTGAACTCCCTGATGTCATCCCCAGGTCCGTAAAATCCACATACAAGTTTTTCTCTCTATATTTTGTATTTTCCACCTGTGTTTTTGCAAGGTAAACACACACACACACACACACACACACACACACACACACACACACACACACACACACACACACACACACACACACACACACACACACACACACACACACACACACTCAAAACCCCCATTTTCTTCCATATGTTGCTTAATACATTGCACTACACTTCCAGTCATCACACAGCACAACTCCCATACAACTAACATGGTATACCCAGTTGACTCATACCGCATCTCCAAAATTCCCGCTTTCCCTATACTTCCCCTTCCTGTATCTCCCAAATCCCTTCCCCTTCCTGTATCTCTAAAATCCGTGCCTTCCCTATACTTCCCCTCCCTTCATACAGCAGCACAGTTCATGAATTCTGCCAGGTTGCATGCACCTCACTTTGATCCAGGCAGACACGGAAAAATCTAAACTAACCTTCAGTAGCCCCATCCCCTCCATTTCTTGAGGCTCACGAGTGCAGTTACATTCTATCGTGCTGGTTCCCCACTCAAGATTTTCTGTCATTTTTTTTTTCTCGTTTCCAGCAACATCACATTCATTTACTATCCTTTAGAGCAGTACTCAACATTTTACATCATTCATTCTCCATCTTCTCGTTTCCTAGCAAGAACAGGATAAAACTCGCGTCCTGGGACTGAAAGGCACACCATATATTGTAAATCTGCACCACCGAATCTGTCACTCTGTTATTTGTGCTTAGAGATTTGTATAGTGTATATGTTTGGAAGGGAAGAGGGGACTTGAATATGCGGAAACTATTTGTAAGTTGAAGTTTGTTAGAGAGAGAGAGAGAGAGAGAGAGAGAGAGAGAGAGAGAGAGAGAGAGAGAGAGAGGGAATATCAAAACGAAAGCGAGACACAGTAACAGAATACGAGAGAAAACGTAGAATGACAGAGAAACCAGGTAACATTAATAGAAAGAGAGGATGAAAATAAGGGGAGAGGTCTGTGTGTGAGGGGGAGACTAAGAGAGAATGACAAGAGAAGAATTAGCTTACAGAACAGAGGGAGGGGAAAACGAGGAGCAGGAGAGGAGGAAGAGGGCTAGAGGGGTGAGGACAAGAGGATAGGAGAGTAAACCGTGAGAGAGGAAGAGGAAAGGGGAGAGAGTAAGAGGAAGGACTTAAATTGGAGAGATGTAAGAATGGGGAAGTTAGAGGAAAGGAGAGGAAAAGAAGACCAGAGAAAAAAAGAAAGAGGGAAGAGGACAAGAGGAGAGGAGAGGAGAGAGAGAAGAGTGGAACAGGAAAGGGAGGAGAGTAAACCAGAGGATATCAGAAAACTGTAGGAGAGAGGAAACATGACAGGAGGGAAAAAGCAAGTGGGACAAAAGTGAGCAAGTACGTATGAGAGAGGTATTAAGAGAGGAGATGAAAGAGAGGGGAGAGAGGTAAGAGAAGGAAAGAGGAAAGTGAAGATATGACAAAATAAGTGGAAAGTGCAATATGGGAGAGGAAAGGGGACAGTAGAAAGTGAAAAGAGAGAGGAGAGAGAAAAGATAAGAGGGAAGAATCGGAGAGAGAGAGAGAGAGAGAGAGAGAATAATGCGGGGAGAGAGATGGTGGAACAAGAGCAAATAGAGTGGAAGATGAGGGCAATGAGTAAGGGAAAGCCAGAAGAGAAAAGAGTAAAAAGAGGAATAAACAAGGGAATAGGAGGAAAATGGGGAAAAATCAAGCAGAAAGAGGGAAAGTTTAGATGCAACAGAATAAGAGGGATGGAAAAAGGCAAGAGTGTTGATGCAGTAAAAAGAAAAGGGGAGAGAAAGTGCCTATAAAGAGAGAGAGTGAGAGAGAGAGAGAGAGAGAGAGAGAGAGAGAGAGAGAGAGAGAGA
>NC_137017.1:7567809-7602809 GCF_032717465.1 Coenobita brevimanus | reverse complement strand
CTGTGTAGAGGCGGTGAGAAGGTCTGAGTAAACATTATTGTTTTGCTTCAAGGTGGGGATTGTTTGCGTGATTTACAGAGATTTACAGTGATTTACAGTAACTAATAACTGTTGGCCTGTCTTACACAATATCCCACTCTCACATTCCTTGACTTATGATCTTATTTATTGCCTACCGTGCCTATATATCCGTGTCTTTAGCCAGGTAATTGATTTTCCTTGGGTGAGTGCCTTTCTTTTCCACGTCTTATATATTCTCAGATCCATGTCTTATTTATTCTCGGGCAAAACAGTGAATTTCTTATCTTTCAAAGGTAGATTGTCTTAATATTTCGTTAATGGCGAATTTCATCGAAATTTCTTCCTCTTTCAGTACCGGTATGTATAGAGACGAAAAACGTAATTATTTGCAGGCGTTGTAAATATTTTCTCGTGTTTTATGCAGTTTCTTCTTTTTGTTCTGTTGATAATGATAATAATAATAATAATAGAAGTGGTAATCATCATCATCATCATCATCATCACCATTGGAAGGCACACGGACAGACAGGCCCTGCAGACAAATGAGAAAATAAAACTCTCCATTACTCAGACACTTACCTTTCCTAATGACAGGTAAATTGAAAGGTAGGTAGGGAAGGCACGGCTATGTGGAGATATTGTGTGGTGGTGATTATGACGAATGGGTGGGTGTTTAACTCTCCCCTGCTGAAATTACCCCTCTGTCATTATCCCCCCAATTGGCTTATTATTTCCCTGATTTTAATGACCGCGCTTATGTCTGCTCTCAGTCTATTCATTTCACTATATGCATTTTTTTCAATTCTTACTAGTGTTTGGCGTTTTTTTTTATTTTTTTCATACTAGGGCAGATTTAGAGTAGTGAAGGTGTTAGACTCTCTCTCTCTCTCTCTCTCTCAAGAAAATCGCGTGGTGTCATCAGAAACAGAAAAAAATCGATGTCCTCAGCCAAAGGGTATGTGATTAGCTCCCCCTCCCTTCTTCTTAATTACCTCCCAGTCATTAGTGTCTATCCTTTTATTTTCCCAGATAATTTAATGGCCACTCCTGTAGTAGTTATAATTGCCTGCCCATCTCTAATTGCCCTCTCTGCCGTCTGTCTATATACCCCTGTTATGAGTGTACAGTAGGTACTAGTTTGGTTTTTATTAAAGTTAGATGGTTTAATTTAGCTTAGAGGGGATTTCTGGAAGTGAACGGCTTAGATATATATAGGCCCGTATTCTCGTAGGGTAAGGAGGCTCCCTAACCCCTCTTCCTTAGCGGTTTATTTTCCAAACTACCCATTAATATCCCCTGGTTTGCGTCTTATGTCTTATCAGTATCGACACAGACCGCATGAATAACACACAAGAATATAGTAAGGAAGCGGAATCAGAAATAAATCGGTAAGGAAAAGGTGTTACTAAGCTTCGTAACCGTACTAGAATGCCGTCCGTAGTCTCCATCGAACACTGTAGCGTGACTTCTCTTCCTTCATGCTATCGATAGACAAGATTTGTATTCAGCTCAGGAAAGATCTTGATGGAAATGAGTTATAAATAAAAATCTTTAAGTTTTTCACGAGGATGATGTCTTCTTTTATTTTTATTTATTTATTTATTTGTTTATATTTTTATGGTAGTTATAAAAAGTTTTCTTTTAGTTTTTCACTGGGATGAAGTCTTTTATTTTTTATTTATTAGCATTTTTACGTTAATTATAAATAGTTTTTAGTTTTTCACTGGGATGACGTCTTTTTTTTTTTTAGTTATTTATTTATATTTTTTGAGGGCCAGACTGTAATATTAAGCTGCCGAGAGACCCCTCACATTAAAGGGATTTATTGCCTCTGTACTTTGTCCGTCCTCATTTCGCTCCTCTCTCTCTCTCTCTCTCTCTCTCTCTCTCTCTCTCTCTAGCAACTTCGTTTCATTTTCTTTTGCTCACTTTTTCTTCATCCCTTCTCTTATCACTTCCTTTTGGATCCAAGCTTTCACCCCCACTCCTTCCCTTTCTTTGTTCATTCCTCTTCTCTCCTGTCTCTCACGAACTATCTTTCCTTTTTTTCTCTCCAAGTCTGGTTCTTCCACCCTTCCCTTTCTTTCCCCCTCTAAATTGCTTCCACATTCCCTTTTATTTCCCGTCCTCATTTACCCCTTTCCCTCACGTGCCCGCTCCTCCTCTTCCACTCTCTTCGTCAGTATCTCCACCCCTCATCCTTTCTTCTTCCTCATTTCCCTACCTCCTTATTCTTGTCTCCTTCGCTCCCTCACCATCCATCCTTTCTTTGTTTCCTTCTTTCTTCAGCTCCTCCTCCTCTTTCTTCCCACCCAACCTCCTTTTCTCCCATCCCGTCCCTCAGCCCACCCTCCTAATCTGTTTCACTTAAATGTTGGCATTAATAAATCTTAATTACTTCCCTCATGTATCTTCTTTTCCCCCCTCTCTCCTACACAACGTCCACACATCTTCTCCCACGCCTTGCCCACACCTGCCCTTACACAGGTACACTTACACAATTACCATCTTACACAATTTCCCATTCCTTATCTTCCTCTTCATCATATACTGTAGATCACATCTGCATCTTTCCTCAACATATATACCACTCGACACAACATTTACCTTCGTACACAACTACTTTTCATGTCTTTTACATATAGATCATCTCAACATCTACTTTCACCATATCCACCGCTCTTCACAACTGCATTTTACATATCTTACCTTATGTCTTAATCTTGCATAGTTGTTATCCCCATACCGATTGACTTCCACTCTTGTCTTAAACACCCGCTTACATACCTGTCTCAGACCTGACAAGCACACCTGCCTTCCTGCACACCTGCCTCTGTACACAGTTCCTTCTTAAACGTCTGCTTCACACGTTTGCGTCCCTACACACCTGCCTCATACATACCTGCCTCTGCCTCAAAACTCTGTTTCCTTGCACACCTGCCTGCCTCGCACATCAACTTCCTTAGACACTTTCCCGGCATACCTGCCTTCGCACCCATGTGGCTCACACATAACCTACCTCACACACCTGCCTCCTTATACATCTCCCTCCTTACACTTACAAATTATCTCACACACCTATCTTTCACACCTGCCCTCCTTCCCACTTCCATTATTACACACCTCCATCACCATATGCCTCCTAAGCATCTACCTCCCCACACTTATGCCTCTCCATACACCTGTCTCCCCATACACCTGCCTCACACACCTGCCCTCCTTTCCTCGTCCAATAAAACACCATCATCCCCACCTGCCTCCTGCCCTAATGCGAGAGAACAGGGGAAGAAGAAAAACGTGATGAATAAGCCCTAAAGAAAAGGCGTATAATCACGGGCTTTGCACCTCCGCTCGGGCTCACGGCTGTACCCATCCCTCACCCACAGACGCGTAATTACGAGAAGGAGAAGAAGAGGTGGAACGAGAGCGAGGCGGATGGGGTAGGTAGGGGAAGCATAAATGAGGTGCTTTGGCCAGAGAGAGAGAGAGAGAGAGAGAGAGAGAGAGAGAGAGAGAGAGAAAAAGCCAATATTTACTCTCGATCATACCTTCTCTCCAATTACGATGTCTAATAACAATATGAAGATCTCTGGCTGTCTTATCCCTGCTGCCTGATTGAACTCTCGTCTCATTTACATTAACTCAATTCCCGACGTCAAATGACATTTGCGCGATTTGGCTCCAGATGCGTATAGGAGTGGAATTATTCAGGGGTGGGGTGGTGTATGAGGGAGGGATGTTTGGAATGATGGTGGATGGCGTTGTGATTAAGTGACGTGGATGATGGATTTTGGAGATTGTTTGGTGATAGATAGATAGAGAGATAGATAGATAGATGGACAAGATGGCAAAAAGATAGATGACTGTTTGATGTCTCGTCAGTTTTGTCTGCACAGGGAAAGCACTAGCAGACCGTTAGATAGAAAAATAGAAGATGAGAGAGGTAGATAGTTAGACAGGCAGACAGACAGGTAGACAGATAGGAAAACGTAGAAGCAGATGATATATTCAGCTGCTCTTGATATTGATAGAGGGATAAAGAGGAAGATAAAATTGCAAAATGACTTGAGAAACAAACAGAAAAAAGATTGACAGACGGACAGACAGGTAGAAAGACAGCAAGACATCAAGACCAGTGATTTAATCTGTCTCGCCTCCTCTACACAAGGAAATGCAAAGTGGACCTCGCTACTTCCGCAGTCTCTGATCTCGCTGTGGCTGCTGAAGAAAGAGGAAGTAGGAGAGGTCTGAAAGGGACGAGGGGGAAGAAGGGGAAGGAGTGAAGGGGAAAGAAGGGGGAGGAGTGGAGGGGGTATGGTAGGTTTGAGAGGGGGAAGAGGGGGAGGAATGGAGAGGGAAGAAAGGAGGCGTTGTTGGAGGAGTTCTAAGAGAAAAGGGGGGAAGGAGGGGACAGGGGGGGAAGATGGGAGGCTGTGAGAGGGGGGGATGAGAGGGGAGCGGGAAGGGGGACAGAGAGGGGACTGTGAGAGGGGGGAGGTGTCTTAGAAAGGGGGTCTTTGACAGGGAGATCTGAGAAGGGAGAGGGATGGGGGAAGGAGGGGGCAGAGAGGGGGAATCTTTGAAAGGCGGGGGGGAGGGGCCTTTGATGTTCTTTGAATCCAGCCAAAGACTTTCACTTACCCAAGTAAAGAAAATGGAGTCATTAAGGTGGATGGAAGAGGTGGGGCCAACGTGTGAGATTATTAGTATTTGCCTTCTTTCTTGGTGAAACAGAGAGAGAGAGAGAGAGAGAGAGAGAGAGAGAGAGAGAGAGAGAGACTGTGATAGTAAGGAAATGATAGAGATATGAGGGTAGATGGTTTGTTGGAATTGGGTGATGATGATGGTGATGATGATGATGATGATATGCACTCCAGTCGACCAGAATATTGACTTTTAAGCGAAATATTATAAAGTTATGATTATCTCCTTTCACTCATGCTTCATAAAAAAGTTGCGCTCGTTAACAAAAAAAAATAAAATAAAATAAAGCATACTATTAATAACACGGCAAATAAAATCAAGCTATCCCATCCCGAAATAGATTAGAGTTAACTGTATGCTCGTTACACAGGGAACTTTTTCTACGCGGGGGTAATTGACAGGGGAGCCGCGGTGGCCTAGTGGTTACCGTGTTTGTCTCCTGATCCGTATGTGCCCATAGATAAATTAGAGCTTAAGTTTTTCAGTCAAGTGAGGTAGTTTTTAGTTTATTCTTGTTAATTCTAGACGATTTTATTCAGCGTTGGAGAGATTTCAAAATGGAAGGGATAGAAATAGCCTTCCTGAACCCCTTCACTACGAGATGTCTGCCGTAAGCGGGAAAAATCATCTGAAGGCAGCAAGAATTTTGACATTTCATTTTATTCTTTCTCCTATCAGACGATTTTATTGAGCACTGGGAAGGCGTGTAGTAGTGAGGCGGTTAATTTAAGGTATACAGAACCCCTCCAATTGTGAACGTCTCTCCCAAGTCAGATAAAATCGTCTGTGGGTAGCAGTGTTAAATATATGAAAAACGTTCTCCAACAGAAGGGGTTAAATTTCCCTGCAAAGAAAAGAAATGATGATGATGATGATGATGATGATGATGATGATGATACTGCTACTACTAATACTACTGCTGGTACTCCTACGACTACTACTGCTGCTGGTATTACTACTACTAATAATAATAATGATAAGTGGAAAGTCTAAAAAAAAAAACTTTGTTATTAACGTCCTGTCCAGCTTCAGGCGTATTTTATTAAACATACATATTTTTAACTCTTGTTGAGGTATTTGTCCAGTCTGTCAACTTTGGGAATGACAGGTGGTGTGGTGTGATTTTTGAGTACAACTCGTGTGTGTGTGTGTGTGTGTGTGTGTGTGTGTGTGTGTGCGTGTGTGAGAGAGAGAGAGAGAGAGAGAGAGAGAGAGAGAGAGAGACACCAGGACATGGGGATTTGTAAGGACAACAATAGTACTTTTAGTTTCTCTCTCTCTCTCTCTCTCTCTATCTCACACACACACACACACACACACACACACACACACACACACACACACACACACACACACACACACACACACACACAATTTTTCCCTCAGATTCAAGCACCAGGACAATCGAGAAAAACAATAAAGAAAAAAGAAATTGAGAAAAAAAAACATCGAATAACACTGTCAGTCCTCTCAATATGCAAAAGGCAGACACGTGATGCCTGTGTAGCCGAAATAAAAGAGGATTGAAAAAACAGGGACGAAATGCTGAGGCAGTGGGAAAAATGGCCGAGAGAGAGAGAGAGAGAGAGAGAGAGAGAGAGAGAGAGAGAGAGAGAGAGAGAGAGAGAGGCATTCGGAGGAAGAGAGGAAGCAAGAGGAATTAAGAATGTAAGAAGAGAAAACAAGAAAAGTTGAGGTAACAAATTTCGGAAAGAAAGAAGAGAGAGAGAGAGAGAGAGAGAGAGAGAGAGAGAGAGAGAGAGAGAGAGAGAGTCTGACAGTGTATGTATGCATTCATGTATGTATGGATGCATGTGTGCACGTACGTATCAGTATTTATATATGCCACTTGTGTATGAATGTATGAATATAAGCAAAGGAGTGTGTGTGTGTGTGTGTGTGTGTGTGTGTGTGTGTGTGTTTGTTAAAATGTTCCGTCTTTTATAGTACGATTCAGATTATGGAAATTTAAAATCAGGATATTAAAGTGTTGAGAGAGAGAGAGAGAGAGAGAGAGAGAGAGAGAGAGAGAGAGAGAGAGAGAGAGAGAGAGAGAGAGAGAGAGAGAGAGATTGGTAAACAGATGGGTAGATAAAGAGAAAGAGAGAGAGAAAGAGAAAGCTAGAGAGAGTAGAGCCTGGCTGAAAGTTAGGTTTTGCTGTAATGGTGCGATCAGTGATGCAAAGCCCTTGAGAATTGCTTGTACTCTCTCTCTCTCTCTCTCTCTCTCTCTCTCTCTCTCTCTCTCTCAACTTTGTCAATCTGTGTGTTAGTTTTTTCTTTGTTAATTATTTCCTTTATGAAACTTCCTCCTTTGTCCTTCACTCCATTTCCTCCATTATCCTCTCCTCCCTCTCTTTTTCCCTCCTCTCTATCTCCTTTCTCTTTTTCTCCCTCCTCACCCTCTCCTCCCTCTCCATTTTTTATTTTCCTTTCCTCCTCTCTCTCTCTCTCTCTCTCTCTCTCTCTCTCTCATTTCATCACCTTCCTGCTTGTTCTTTTTCTTTTAATAATCAATCTTTCATTTCTCTTCGTTCTTCTTCCTCCTTCCTTCATAACTCCTTCCTCCTTCACATTCTTCATTTTTCATACATCGCCTCCTTTTCATAACACATCCTCTCACTCCATCTCCTGTCATTTCACCACCCCTTGCTCGGTGTTTCCTTCGTAAAACTTCCTCCCTCTCTGTCTGCTCTCATTTCCCTTTCTTCCTGCATTGTCTCTTCCTTGTTTTACCTTCTCTCGGTTCATTTTGAGTTCTGATTTTTCCTGTTGGGGTCTCTTGATATCAGTTCCTTCCTTTCCACATCCAGTTTGTGTGTGTGTGTGTGTGTGTGTGTGTGTGTGTGTGTGTGTGTGTATGTTTTGTTGAAGATGACCCTTCGTGCCAGATCTAGTAATATATTAAACACACAGTTGTGAATTATGAAAAAGCTTGATTGTTGATTAAAAGTGAAAATCTAAAGTATTATGTAAAAAAGGAAAAGAAAAGTTGTCGTCCATAATATTACTGGTACAAGGTAGTTCCAAATATCATAATCATCCCTCGATACCCCAGTACTGTGATCTCGTAACTTAGGTAGTGAAATCTGCAGCGTGAATTCCATAGATTTTTTATGTACTGTATATCCTCAGTAATTATAGGCTACGCGAACCTGGACAGCTTATCAAGACCCGCCGGGGGATAGGAAAAATAACACGTGAGAGACCTGATTCCTTGAGATTTTTCCTTCCTTTTGAGAGAGAGAGAGAGAGAGAGAGAGAGGTCTAGCCAAACAAACAGTATCACAAGCTAAAGCAAACAGCGTCCCTCCGTTGTCCAATGGGGGAACGAAATCAAACGACAAAAGGCAAACACTACCGTCATCTCCCTCCTCTTCCCCCTTCCCCCTCCCTCTTCCCCCTCCCCCTCCCCACCTCTCCCCCTCCCACTCCTCTCTTTTCCCTTCCCTTTTTCCTTTCCCCTACCCTCTGTTACCCATCGCCTCTTACCTCCACCTCTCGTCTCTCCTCCTACCTTCTCCCCTCACCTTCCCCCTCTACCCTTCTTTCTCCTCGTTTCCACATTTCCTTCTTCCAAATACTCCCTTTCTTCCATTTCCCCCCTCGTTCCATCACCTACCTCGTCCCGCTACATCCACCCCTCTCTCTCTATCCTCCCCTTTCCCCACTTACATTGTCCCCTCACCTCACCTTTTCTTTGTCCCTCCCCCATCTTCTCCCCATCCTATTCTCTCCCTCTCTCCCCATCCCCTCCTCTTCCTTTTCTTCCCTTTACCTCAGTCTCTCCCATCTCCCAAGTGCTTAACTCCTTCCCAACAGTATCTTTTTCATATTCATTCTTGTTACCTTCAGATGATTTCAGTCAACTTGGAAAGATTTTTTGAACCAAATAATTTAGATGCAGCCTTCATTAACTCCTTCACTGAAAGAGAGAGACTTTTTTGAACAGGAGTTGATATATAAGGCGGCCCGTGTGTGTGTGTGTGTGTGTGTGTGTGTGTGTGTGCCTCGAGGAGTAATTTAAAGAAAAGGTGGAGTGGTTGCCTTAGGTTTTGGTTGAATTTAGTCTGAAGAGAGAGAGAGAGAGAGAGAGAGAGAGAGAGAGAGAGAGAGAGAGAGAGAGGAGGGGGCTAACTAAGGAAAAGTCGGAGTGTTGTCCCTGGCAGCGCAAAAATGTGAGCAACGTCAGGCGCAATCAATGAATCTCGGGTTGGGAAGCGCAGAGTAACGAATGCCTAGTACCTCTCTCCCCCCCCCTCTCTCTCTCTCTCTCTCTCTTTCCCCTTTTGTCCCCATTTCCTTCTCTGCCTTTCACACTGTTCCTTTATTTTTTTTCTCCTTCTACTTCTCTTCCTTTTCTTCCCTATTTCCTTCCATTGCCTCACTCCATTTTCTCCTCTCTTCTTCCCTCCCTCTCTGTCTCTTCCCTCTCCCCTTTCCTTCTCCTTCTTCTCGCCTAGATTTTATCCCCTTTTCTCCCCTGCTTTTCTACCTTTCTTATCTCACTTTTCTTCCCTCTTCCTCAGTAGCTTTTCTCCCCTCCTTTCACTCCCTGTCTCCTGATTCTTCCCCCTCTCCACCCTCACTTTCTTCTCTTCGTCCGTCCTCCCCTTTCATCCAAACCTTATTCCCCTTTTCTCATCTACTCCCCACTCTTCCTCACCCCTTCTTCGCTTTCCCTTCCATTCATTCCTTCCCTCTCACTCTCTTTTTTTCCCCCCCTGCACCCTCTTCCCATGGCCTCCCTTCACTCTCACTTTCTGTAAACTTCTTCCTTTCTCTTGTTTTCTCTCTCTCCTCTTTCATGCTCAGCTCTTCCTGTCTGTCTCCCACTTTTCTTTCTCCCTTTCCTCTCATGCTTTCTGTTTCCTTTCCTTCTCTTCTTCCAATTTCCCGTATCTTCCCTTTGCTCCCTCTGCCTCTCCCCCTTATCATCCCTTTAATACTCCTCGTGCCTCCCTCCCTTTCTCCTCCCCGTTCCTCCCTCCCTTTCTCCTCCCCGTTCCTCCCGCCCTTTCTCCTCTCCCTGTATGAGTGGCTCTCCAGATGGTGTGATGTACTGAGGCGCCGCGTGACTCCGCCTCATTAATCACGCTCCCTGATTAAGTTAAAATCAATATCCACCTGCCGACCACAACCATGAGCATAATTTATCTCGCCCAGGGTTTTCATCCCACGCTGAGAAAATGTGATGTAATATTAGATGCACCTAGGTTATTAAGGGTTGAAAAGATTGAATGGATTGAATAAATTAACTCTCTCAGGCTCCTATGACTCAAGAAAGAGTGAAGAATAGAAGATTAACACACACACACACACACACACACACACACACACACACACACACACACACACACACACACACACACACAGAGTCAATATTCAGACGGCAAGCGAGGTGCAGATGTTATTCATATATGCATGCACACTCTCATAGACGCAGGCACAATGCTACATGGACGCACAATATACTCCATGATGCATACACACGCCAGGGATACACTACACACCACGCTCTTGACACTTACACATATTCACACACACATATAGTTACGGTATATACATTCAAGCGTCTTTGCATACACATGTACACACACAAATACACAATACTCAATGATTTTATGTACACGTCAGGGATCACTACACACCACACTCTTCACACTTTCTCATATACATACATACTGTACAGAAACACATATATACCGTACATACATAAACACATCTCTGCATACACACATGCATAGATGCACACGCACACATATATACACAATAGTCTCCCTAATATATGCACACGCAAGAGATAGGCTATACACCACGCTTTTCACACTTACACATATACACACACAGACACACATATACCCAGTACATGCACATATCTCTGCATACACACATGCATACATGCACACGTGCACACACATATGTACATAATACGGTGCGCATAGAGAGTATACACGCAAAAATTCTTCGTCACATATTCATACATATGCATGTACACAAATAATTTACCTGTGTACACATACTATGACCAGGAGCTATTGACACGCACGCACGCACGCACGCACGCACACACACACACACACACACACACACACACACACACACACACACACACACACACACACACACACACACACACACACACACACACACACACACACACACACACACACACACACACACACACACACACACACACACTGCGGGATTGGAATCTTGAGAAGCAAAGTTGCCTTGGTTCAAACGTCGCTGCCACAAGTTAGACCAGTGGGCTCACGGAAAGCCTATTTTTTCCTCTTTCTTCTTGTCTTCTTTTTCTTTCTTCCTTTTCTTGGTTTTCTTTTTTCCTTCTCCCGGTTTTCTTTTCTTCCCTTGTATCGGGTATCTTTTTTCCCCTTTTCTCGGTTTTCATATTTTTCTTTTTTCAATTTCTTTTGCCTTTGTAATATTTTCGTATCCGTTTGTGTTTCGGTGAGTTTTTCTTTAATGTTTCAGTCATTCCTCCTTGTCTTTCTTTGCTCACTTTTCCTCTGTTTGCGTTTTTTCTTGTATTTCTTTGTTTCTGCCTCCTGTCTTTCTTAGGGTTTTCACTCGCTGTGTTTTAGGAGTCTCTAGTTTTTTCCCCAATATTACGACTGTCCGTTTTTTTTTTTCTTTAAACGAAACTATTTCTTTGAGTTTGAGGATGGCAAAAATTATTGAAGGGATTAATGGAGGAAACATCACACCCTCACACACCCAAGAGTCTTTTCGAAAATGAAGAAAATCGTCTGATGATAAAAAAAGTAAAAAAAAGTTATTGGATTCTGTAAGCTGAATGTGCTGTCTGGCAAGATCATATTTTTTTGTATTTTTCATGTCATTTTTTTTTTTTTTTTAGCACGCGTTCACTTATGTTTATTACTCGAAAGTTTTTATATTTACTGTTTCTCTTTCTCTGTCACAGAATCCATGCTGCTCGCTCACTGTTTTTTTCCTTTCAGTCGCTCGCTTTTATCCCCCACTCTCTCTTTCTTTGTCTCTCTCTGTCTGTGTGTTATTCTGTTAGTGGAATGGGGTGAGGGAAGCTGGTTTATTTGGCTAGTCTGTTTCTTTTTTCTGTCTTTGGTTTTAGTATTTTATTTCTTACTCATTCACCTTCCCTCTTTCACCATCCTACTCTCTTACAAACTCAGTTTCACTTTCATCATACCTCTGCTCTCTCTCTGTCTCCTCTCCTCTCCTCTCCTCTTCTCTTTTCACTTTTACATGGCCTCTTCTTCATACTGTCTTAGGACCTATTTCTTACCACAGTTAATATAAGCAAGACGTCTGGGGAAATCTTGGTGTATCTTTGCCTGCGTTGGGCAGCCCTTGAGACACTGGTGATTGCATGCCTGTCCTCCCGCAAGTAGGGGCTCAGATAAAGCTTTTCCCATTATATAAATCTGTGTTCTCTCTTAATGTACATAAAACAACTGTGCTTTTTTCTCCTCTTCCTCTCATATGTAATTTTTCCTCCTCCCCCACATTCTCTCTCTCTCTCTCTCTCTCTCTCTCTCTTTTCCCACTAATTGACCCTTTGGCTATCCTTCTTTGTTTTTATTTCTCTTTCCTTTCTCCCTCTTCCTTTCCCTGTGAATCTTGTCACATTCCCTCGTTCTCACCCTCTCCATCTCGTGCTTCCCTCTCCCCTCCACCATCTCTTTCCTTTTCTCTCACCTCCTCTCTTCCTCTTGCTCTCCCTGCCCGTCCTAGAGCCTGCTTCATACCCTAGTTAATATAAACAGGAAGTCTGGGGAAATCTTGGTATATCTTCGGCTAAGTGTGGGGCAGCCCTTGAGACACGTGATTGCGTGCCTGTCCTCCCTCAAGTGGGGCTCAGATAAAGCTTTTTCCATTATACAAGGTTGTCTTAGCCTTTAAGGTACATGCAAGAGAAGTTTGCTTTCCCTTTAACTTGTCAAAATAAAGGGAATTGATGGAAAGATAGGAAAATGTCATATATATGTGAAATACAGTTAATTTGGGTGATAGATATATATAGATAAAAACCTGAACGTGAATGGAAGAAAAGAATATGATGAGCGAAAAAAAGATACATTGGTAAATATCTGAATATTAAGAGGTAAACCGAGGAATATTAATTGGTGTAATTGTGGCTATTATTGGGTTATAATGTGGGCATCAGTGGGTAAAGATGGACAAAGGAGAAAGTTTGAACACAAGTGAGGGAAAGTTTGGACATTGATAGTTAAAAATATGAAGAAAATAAAAAAAAATCATATATGGCTAAAACTGTAAGGAAGAATGTAAAATATGGCTAAACACACATGAACAGCCCACCTATGATCAGAATTGTACAGAAAAATGAAACTGTGAATAAGAGAGGACTGTTCAAACACCGACACGAGAATCCTCCTGGCCTGAACTCCACCCCACGCCTCATTTTCCTGTCGGGGTCTTAAGGGCTCAGGCAAGACGGCATAATCAGGCAGGAGGGATTGGGTGCAAGAAGAGACGTGGCTGCACATCCCCCTCCCTGCCTAATCTTTACTGTCATTTCTCTTTGCTTGTGTGCTTGAAGAGGCTTAAACCTGCCTCCCCCCTATTAGTGTTCGCTCTCTGCCTCCTCCCTATTAGTGTTCGCTCTCTGCCTTCCCCTTTTAGTCTTTGCTCTCTGCCTCCCCCCTTACTAGTCTTTGCTCTCTGCCTCCCCTTATTAGTTTTTGATTTCTGCCTCCCTCTTACTAGTCTTTGCTCTTTGCCTTCCCTCTTCAGGTCTTTGCTCTCTGCCTCCCTTCTACAGGTCTTTGCTCTCTGCCTCCCCCTACTAGTCTTTGCTCTCAGCCTCCCCCGCTACTAGTTTTTCCTCTCGGCCTCCTCTCTCCTACTTTGGATACTGGGGTTGCATGGATATCCCCTTCCCCCCCTTTTTTTTTGGCTGGAGGGATTGTGTACAGGAGGAGTCTTATCCCCCACTCCCTCTTTCGTAGTGTATGCCCTTCCGTAAGGGCATTGCTTATCCAGGAGTGGTTACGTAGATACTCCTCCCACTTTGTTATTGTCTTTGTCGTTGTTTGTATGGTGTTACCTTGAATGACAGACTTTCCTTGTTATCTGTTCAGCTAAAATAATCATGTCTGTTTACATATATAGTTATTTTATTTATTTTTATTTATTTCCACATGGCCTTATCATCCGTCCCGTATTCACCCCACACCACACAAGAAAAAAACACTCATCTTGTTAGTCATGAATAATTCCAGTCTGTTATTCTAGCTAAGACTAAACAAAATTATTCAAGTGAGGGTGAGACCTAGGAGCCTGAGAGTGAGTCATGGGAGCCTGAGAGTGTCATACGAGCCTGAGAGTGAGTCATAGGAGCCTGAGTGAGTCATAGGAGCCTGAGAGTGTCATACGAGCCTGAGAGTGTCTTACGAGCCTGAGAGTGTCTTACGAGCCTGAGACTGAGTCATGGGAGCCTGAGAGTGTCATACGAGCCTGAGAGTGAGTCATAGGAGTCTGAGAGTGTCAAAGGAGTCTGAGAGTGAGTTCTAGCAGCCTGAGGGACTTAATGGACTCTTGGACAAGACTCTGGCCTCATGAACCTGCCAGTAACCAAGCGTCGTGAGGGGTTAGGTTGCATGACAGACTGTGTGCATGTTGATGGTGGGTGAATATAGTTATAGCCTTCACAAGGGGATTTATTGCTCTCTGTCTGTCTGTCTGTCTGTCTGTCTGTTGTCTGTCTGTCTGTCTGTCTGTCTGTCTCTCTCTCTCTCTCTCTCTCTCTCTCTCTCTCTCTCTCTCTCTCTCTCTCATTTCCTCTTGCTTCCTCCCTTCCTCCCAGTATAAGCCAGCTCCAACACGCATCACACCATAAACTAAAACACCCTTTCGAACCCACGATAAAACCCCTACATCCTAATCTACAGAGAGAGAGAGAGAGAGAGAGAGAGCTCATTGGCTTGTCGATTTACGCGCTTAACAATGTCTTCGGGCTTCTTAGGTGCGTTTTACAGGGCAAAGCAAATTTACAAAGCATAATTCGGTCGGGTTTTACGGTCGCGCATAAACCGGCCGCTGCAGTGTCAATAACGCGACATTTACGATAATAACCAGGGCTGGGAAGGTTTTGGGGAATTGGGGAGGGCTGGTTGGGGGTTTGGGAGGGTAGGGGAAGGTGTGGGAAAAGGGACGTGAGGGCAAGAGGAATGGTTTAGGGGTGGGTGGAGACTGGGAATGATGAAGGGTTGTGGAGGAGGGCTGGGGGCATGAGTGGGAATGTTCGGATAGCTGGGGAATGGAGAAAGGGATGGGAAAAGGGAAATGAGAGCAGGGGGAGGGTTTGGGGGTATGAAGTGACTGGGGAAGGGTTGGGGTAGAGGAGGGCTGGACTCATGAAGAGTGGAAATGTTGGGATACTTGGGGAAGGAGGAAAGGTGTGGGAATAGGGGATGGAAAAGTTGGCTTGTGTAGGCTTATTGATGTGGGAATGATGGAGGCTGGGCAAGGAGGATGGTTGGGGAATAGGGGAGTGGGAACCAGGGGGGCATGGTTTGGGGGATAGATGGGGACTGGGGAGAAGGGAGGTTGGGGGAGGAAGGACTAGGCCGTGTGGTGGGAAAGAGTTGAGGGAGGGGTTGGTGGTAGGTTAGCAAGGGGGAAGAGAAAGGGTGAATATTGGAAAGGATTGAGAGATGGAGCTTAGGAAGAGGAAGGGGGAAAGGAGAAAGGAAAGAGAGAGGAGGAGGAAGAGAGGCAAGATAGTAGTTGACGTGAGAAAAGGGGAATGAAACAAAGAGAAGAGGAAGAGGGAAGGGTAAGAAATGGTTCTCCATGGACGAAGGTATGAAATGGGTAAGGGGAAGAAGAGGAGAAAGGTGCAATCATTGTCAGTAGTTCTCTCACACTATCCCCTATATGTGAAAGACTTAATGAAATCTTTCTATATTAAACGGCCATATTAAAGCAGGCTGGGAAGGTAATAATCTACCCTCATAAGGTCGAAACCTCAGACGTATTAAAGGATTATGAGCAGGAGGTGTACATAGTTGTAAGGTTGAGAGGAAATGTGTGTCATAGTTTGGTTGTAGCAAAATGGATATGAGGATGCAGTTGTGTGTGTGATCACGAAAAGAGGAGGATGCAAATAGATGATAAAACTCCCTTCCTCTGATCACATGCTAGAAAATAACATCTAGGTGATTTTATACTAGATATTTTTTCTCGCTGAACGTTGACATTTGACATATCCTGAGGGTCCGCTGCTCGTAACCTTGCATTTCATATTTACGTGTGACATTTGCTGCTGAATGTCATGGTAGGTGTATCTTATGTTTTCAATATCACAGAGTGGATGATTTTCAGTGCTACTAGGCATTTCCAGGAACCTCGACATATTGTTACCTGTACCATTTTAGGTCAGACTATTACCTGTGCTATGAATAGAAGCCTGCCTTCAGATAGAGCTTTTAGATACATACTTTTACTTTGTTTTTCATTTTACACTTTCTTTTTTCCATTAATTCATTCATTCTTTCCTTCCTTGTTTCTTTTTATCTGTCTCTGTCTGACTATCTCCCTACCCACCTATCTATTTATTAATCTACCTTTCATTTTTTTTAGATTAAAGGAAGAATAGTATTTCGCGATGAAATTTTCCCATACTATTGATAGTATCCCTTCTGTACCATCGATGCAACGGGAATGGTCTTACTCTTGTTTCCATATCCATTAAAATATCCGTAAAGGTGTGTGTGTGTGTTTGTGTGTGTGTGTGTGTGTGAGAGAGAGAGAGAGAGAGAGAGAGAGAGAGAGAGAGAGAGAGAGAGAGGTATCCCAGGGAAAAGAGAGAGGAATTGACTGGTGTAGGAGTGTATTTTTCAGAGGGTGAGCGAGTGTATTGGGAGAGGCAGGGTTTTGTGTGTGTGGTATGTGGGAGTGGAGAGGGAGCGGTGTGGAGTTTTTGGGAGTGTGTGAGAGAGAGAGAGATTGGGAGAGATTGTGGGACTTTGGGTGAGTTTGGAAGTGGGTTAGAGTCTGGGTTATAGGTTGAGTGTGTCTGGGATAGTTTGGGAGGGTTTGGGATATTGTATGAAAGCACTGGGATGGAGTGTGGGATAAATGAATGTGCAGGAGGTGGTAAGGTGGAAATGTTGGTTGTTGGAATAGGATGGGAGTTTGTGGGATGGAGTAGGGTTTGATTAGGGAGTGTAGGAAACGATCCGATAGTGTAGGAATGGAGTAGGAACCAGTGGGATAGATTGTGGGATGTTGAGAATACACAGGAGACTCTGATTTTGACATGGAGAGTGTGGAATGTGCTATGGGATGTTGTTGTGGAGAGCGTGTGGTGTTGGGAGAGTGCTGGTGGCATTGGGATAGAGTGCGTTGTGTTGGGAATGGGTTAGAGGTTGTGGAATGCAGTGTGGGATGTTGGGATGGTATAGAGAAAAGTGGGTTGGGATGGAATGTGGCAGGTTGGAAGAAGATTGTATGCAGATGAGGAAATTGAAAGGGGGGGGGGGATACTTGGATGTGAGCGAGGATGGGAATTTTGGGGACAATATTGAGTGTTGGGATAGAGTAAATGATAGTGGAATAGAATGCTGGGTGTTGGGGAAAGGGGACAGAGGGATGGATTGGGAAATATTGGAAGAAGTGGGTGTAAGAGGCAGTCGGAGGAGGAGTTGGATGTAGGGGAGAGAAGAGGGAGAAAGGGGTGAAGGAACTGAAATGTGTAATGAGGTAGGTACAGGAGAGCGTTATATGCAGTGAGGTGGAAAGGGATATGGGGATGCGGTAAAAGGCTGAAGTGGTGATCCTGCAAATTCTGGAGAGTGTGTGGGAGAAGGAGGAGAAGAAGAAGGAGAAGGAGGAGGTGTGTGGGTAGCTGATAGACAGTGGAAGGGAGAGATGGAGGAAGATTTAGGAGTGTGAAGGAGGCCATTCTATGGACATGGATGTGGAGCTGTAGAAAAAGAATGGAAGGGAAATATTGATCTTGCGAAATTGTAAGGGTACATGAGAGGGATTGTGAGAAAGTGTAGCAAGTTGAGAGATGATGGAAGGGGAAAATGGACACAAAGTTTAGGAGCGTAGGATGAAGGAAGTGAAGTGGAAAAGAATACTGGAGTGCCGTAAAGATAAGAAAGTGAAATTATGTGTTGATCCTGCGAATTCTGAAGAGTGTGAGAGGAAGTGTAGATAGCTGACATTGGATGGAGATAACAGACGAAGATTTACGACAGTGTTGGAGGGCGAAGTGGAAGGGCTTATAAAGAGAAATAAAATGTTGATAGGTTAATCCCTGGAATTTGGGGGAGTGTGGGAGGGCTTATAAGTTATGTAGATGGGAGATAATGGAGGGGAGAGGTGGATTGACCTTTAAGTTAAGCAGTAGGAGAGGTGGAAGCACGGGATGAACGGGGATGCTGGGCATTCGAAGAGTAGGAAAAGGAAGGGAAGGGACTGAATGTAGGTGAAGGAAGTTTGGTAAAGATGTGAAGCTTTGGAGGTGACACTAGGAGATGCAGTTTTTGAGGGATGATGATGGGGGATAAAAGTAAATGATTTAATTTGCGCGAATTTGGTGTAAGAGTTAATAGGAAAGAAGAAAGGGTTTGAGAAATGAGTGAGTTTGGTTTGAAAAATTAGGGTATGCAGTGGAATTAAATTTTGTCTGTTCTGTTTCAGTGGAAAGTAGGGAGTAGTTAACGGGTTGAAGAAACTGGGGATAGAGTAACACACCAAAATGGACGAAATTGAGGGATAAGCTAAAAGGGGACTGTCTTGGAAGAAGGGACAGTGTGGAGTGGTATGTGAGGGAGTGAAGAAATGGTTTGTGGTGGTCTAGTGTGGTGGGAAAGACTGTACCGCACATGAAGCATTTCAAACCTTCAAGATGTAACTGGAGTAATGTATGATGTCACAAGGAGGGTAGGTCGTTCTCCTACTCTAAAAATAAATTGGCTTACCATAGACTATCCTTGGCCTCCCTCCCCATATGTTTCTGGATGGGCTAAATGAGATAGGATGGTAATGTACTTTGTGAGACAGAGACGAATGCTGAACTGGATAGATGGTATTGGCTGAATTACGTAAGAAGGAAGGAAAGGTGAAGAAGGAGGAAAGAGAACCGTATAAGGAAGCAGGGATATAGGAATGAGGGGGATAAAAGAGGAGAGAAGGAGGATTGTGTGACTGAGAGGAAATGCATGTAGCCTGGGGAGTAGGTGAATGGGGACGGTGGATAGGGGAAGGAAGGGAGAGAGGAGAGTAGGTAGGAGAGGGAGTAGAGTGGTGATGCGGGGATGGAAGCGGAGAGGGGGTAGGTGAGAGAGTAAAGAGGTGGAAGATGGGGGGATGGAGGTAAGGGAGATAGGTGATGGAGATGGAAATAGGTGAGAAGTGAGTGTGGTTGGGAGGAGGGAAGTAGGTAAGCCGAAAGGAGGAGGATACGTGGAAGGGGGAGTGAGATGGGAGATGAGGAAAATGGAGATAAATGGGTGAGGGGACTGGGGATGGGAGTAGGCTAAAGAGAGTACAGGTGGGGAGTTGGGCCAGCGAATAGGAGGAGGGAAGTGGAGTAAATTGGAGGTGTGGAAGATGGAGGAGACTAGATAGGGAGTTGGAAGAGATAAGATGAAGAGGGAGTGAGGATGAGAGGAGGGAAGGGCTTAGGAGTAGGGGAAGTATGTAGGAGGAAGGAGGGAAGTGGGGGGATGGGGAGGGGTGTGGATGGGTGGAGGAAGGGAAATGGAGGTCGGAGAGGTAAAAATAAGCTTGGAAGATGGGAGGCATTGTGTGAGGGAGATGGGAGGACAGGGTCGGGGAGAGGTGGAGTGGAGGAGAGGGAGGAAAAATGGGAGAGAGACGTTCGGGAGAAAAGAAAAAAGAGGAGAAATAGGAAAAATAAGTAGAGAAAAAGAGGAGAAGAAGAGAAAGAAAAGAACAGAGGAGAAAATGGAGAAGAGAGGAGAATTAGAATAAAAAAAGAGGAATACAGGGGAAAAAAGAGGGGGAAAAGGGAGAAATAGAAAGAAAAGAGAAGTGTAGAAGAGAAAAAGAAGAAGTGAGGAGAAACAGAAAGAAAAGATAAGAGTAAAGGAGAAAATCAGAGAAGTAAAAGGAAAAAGAAGGAGGGAATATCAAAAGTCAAAGAAGGGAAGAAAAATGCTGAGAGAAAAGGAGGGGGGGAAGAAGGAATATTTGGAAGAATAGAGGAACGTAGATAAGAAATAAAGGGAAAAGAAATTGAGAAGGGAGAGAAGGGGAAGGTGTAGAAATATGATGAGAGAATGGAGAAGTAAAGGGAGGAATTATGAAAACATGGATAAGACAAAACAATAAGAGAAAGGGGAAGGGAATAATGTGTAGTAATGGAGATAAGAGAAGAACAGACAAGAGAAGAGCAAGGAAAACGAAGAGAAAAAGGAGACAGAAAGAAAGAAAAAATAAAGAAGGGAAGAAAATCAAATATTCTCCTCCTCCCCCTCCTCCTTTCGAGTTTAAATCGGAAAAAGTCATACTTGCCTTGTACAACTCGCTAGTGCGCCCCCATCTTGAGTATTGTGTGCAATTCTGGTCTCCGTACTACAGAAAGGACATTGAAAAATTAGAGAAAATTCAGCGAAGAATCACAAAAATGGTACCACGACTTAGAAACAAACCATATGAGGAACGCCTTGAAGAACTTAAATTATTTAGCCTAACGAAGCGCAGGTTAAGAGGGGACCTTATTGAAGTTTTCAAAATCATGAAGGGATATGACAACTTAGACATGAATAAATATTTTGATATAGACCGGTCGAGTCAAACCAGAAGTAATGGCTGCAAAATCATGGGAAAACGATTCCAATCCCACGAAGCAAAATACTTCTTCTTTAACAGAGTTGTAAATATCTGGAACAGATTACCCTCAGATACCGTGAACAGTATCTCAATTGAGACATTCAAAAACAAATTAGACAAGTATTTGCATGAAAATCCTCAGCTGACTCTTTTTCTGTCCGAATAACTTGCTTTTATAGCTACGGTACATGTAAGTTCATGCCCCCTTAGTGTACAAGACACCCCGTAAACAATGTACCCGTACATAGTGTTGCGTCACGATATTATACATTTCCAATTTATTCGGTGCAAACAAAGCAATATAAGCACAGATTAGGATCTGCACAGATAACCCTGAGTTAACGGTCACTACTCTTACTTTCGACCTGTGATGGGCTGTGGATCACTGAGGGTCCCTGTTAGTCAAGTGACCACCATCGGGATTTTTTAATGTACCAGGGGTCACTGCTTCAGGATGAAACTTGTGTACTGTCCCACATGGGAGAGTTCCTTGTCTCAGTGGAGTGAACGGAGCTATTGCCTGATTGACTGCTGCCTACCTAAAAAGCGCCAGGGAAGGTTGCCGCACCACCCCTAAACATCCACTCTGTGCATTGCACATCCACACTGTGCACTGTGCAGTCCCCTTTTATCTGAGACACCCGTCCTATATACTTTTCAGTCTCCCCAGCGCAAAGAAAGCAATATAAGCACAGATTAGGAGCTGCACAGATAACCCTGAGTTAACGGTCACTACTCTTACTTTCGACCTGTGATGGGCTGTGGATCACTGAGGGTCCCTGTTAGTCAAGTGACCACCATCGGGATTTTTTAATGTACCAGGGGTCACTGCTTCAGGATGAAACTTGTGTACTTGTCCCACATGGGAGAGTTCCTTGTCTCAGTTGAGCAAACGGAGCTAGGGCCTGATTGACTGCTGCCTACCTTAAAAGCGCCAGGCAAGGCTGCTGCACCACCCTAAACATCCACACTATGCAGTGTGTAGCTTCCACGTTATGTCCACAGACTTCCCATTAACTCAATGTAACTGGTTTATAATGTCATGCCGTAACTATTATTTTATTTGTTTACTTTCTCTTTCAGGTTACTCTATCGGGTAGCTTATAGATAAAGTATTATAGAATGTGACTTTTCCTTTCCAATGTTTCCTATAAAATTTCCATGTCAGTTTTTCCATGCTGCATGGTGGTTTTTCTCACTTTTTCCTGGAGGGTTTGGTGGTGGGGGGAGCCTTCTTGCTTTCCTATCCTTATCCTTCAACATGTAGAGTTAGATCTTGTAGTCATAGTTTTCTCTAACAAGCAGCCTCGAAAGGACCATAAGGTCTGTTGCTGTTTGCTTTCCTGTGTAATCCTGTGTAATCCTCCTCAGCACATTTCCCAGTCGTACTTTCCTCCACCTAAATCACATTGTACCGTACTTCTTGCCACTTTCCTTCTCCTTTCCCTCTCTTCCCTCTCCCCTCTCCTCCCCTTCCATCCACTCCTTGCTATAACCCACTGTATTCTTTCCTATTTTTATTTCCTCCTCCCTTATCCACCCTCTTCCTTACTTGTCCTCTTTTCCTCCTTCCCTTTTCCTTTCTTTTCCTCATATTTCTTCCCCTCTTCCCTCCTCTCTGCCATCCCCACTTCCCCTTCCGTTTCCGTTATTCGTCTCCTCCTCCTCCTCCTCCTCCTCCTCCTCCTCATCATCATCATCATCATCATCATCATCATCATCATCATCATCATCATCATCTTTCCTTCCTCTCTCCTCTCACTTCTTTCCCTCTCTCCTTTCTCTCTCTTTCCTCCTTTTCTCCCTCCACCTCCCATTGTTACCTGCTGTACTTTTTACCTCACCTGTTTTGCATACCAGGGAGGCGTTGGTGTGCACGCTTTTTTTTTTTTTTTTTTTTTTTTTTTTTAGGTGCAGGGGGTCAGGGAGGCAGGGTGGATGTGGAGGAAGAAGAGGGGGAGGAGGGGGAGGGAGAAGAAGAGGAAGAGGAAGAAGAAAAAGAGAAAAGTGAATATGAAAAGCATACTGGATAGGTATGCGGAAGAAGAGGCGGGTGAGGATGATTATAATGAGGAGGAGGAAAGGAGGAAGAAGAAGTAGAGAAAGAGAGGAAGAAAGGAAGGAAGAATAAAAAGAGGACATAGTTGAAGGAAAATCAGGAAAGCATAAAACCAGACGAAAACCAAAAATTATAGGTAGTCAGTATGTCATGTCAGTACGTCAGCTCGTCATCAGCTCGTCAGCATATCAAATCACCACGTCAGCAAGTCATCAGCACTTCAGCATATAAGATCAGCACATCAGTAAGTCATCAGTACGTCAGGATATCAAATCACCACGTCAACATGTCAGATCAACACGTCAGCACATCAAGTCAGCACGTCAGCATGTCAAGTCAGCGCACCATGTCAAATCAGCACATGTCAACAGCACTTCACTAAGATCAGCGCACCCCCATGTCAGATCAGAGCACCACTAAGTCAGCTCAGCACGTCAGCCCGGGAGCATGTCAGCCACGTCAACCCGGCCACAAGACTTGAACTAATCCGGCGAAGAATAAGCCGTGATCCGGAGAGAAATATTTACATATAGATTGGATCCCACTTTTTTGGCTTTTCTGCTGACGGCTGACAAATGCTATCTAATGGTGGCGTTAATTTTGATAAGAGGGTGATAGTGTTGATTTGTGTGATTAGGGAGGGTGTGTTATTCTCTCTCTCTCTCTCTCTCTCTCTCTCTCTCTCTCTCTCTCTCTCTCACACACACACACACACACACACACACACACACACACACACACACACACACACACACACACACACACACACACACACACACACACACACACACACACACACAGTTGAAGATATGAATACAAGACATTGCTTGGGATATTTCGTGTCACTCTTTCCCCCTTGTGGATATGTTCATGCGTGTTTTTCTAGTTGTGTGTGTGTGTGTGTGTGTGTGTGTGTGTATGTGTGTGTGTGTGTGTGTGTGTGTGTGTTTCAATACGGCCCTAATTAACCCAGCCAAGGTAAACACAAACACCTGGTCTCACCTGTATACCGGCTTTCCCGTGACCCCATTGTAGACGAGAACCAGTATAGGTGAGTCCCCGGGCTGGGTGAGGTTGCAGGGGAGCAGTGCACGACCCCCCACCACTGCAACAATCTCCTCTGCAACACCTGCAAAGCGAGGGAGGCCAGCTTAGTAGGGGTGGCTTAGGAAAAATTAGACTACATTAGTTTAGTTTAGTTTCAAATTTAAACCTCTTTGGATACACCTGCAACAAGGGGGATAGGCCAATTAGTCGGGGACAGGTAAGGTTTGGATTAATTTAGTTTAGTTTAGGATAGACTAAGTTAAGTTTGTTTAGGTTAAGTTAGGTTAGGTTAGGTTAGGATAGGTTTGGAGAGGATATATTAAAATATTTCGGAGATGGAGCGAAAGGAGGCCAGAGAACAAGATGGCGAGATGAAATTTTAAAAATTGCTAGGGCTGGATGGAACAAGGTAATGGTCAACAAATCACAGTGGATGGAAAAGACCTTCGTCCAACTGTAGACTAATCCACGCTTTAGATGATACTGGTGATGATAATGATAATGATGATAAATTAGTTCAGAGTAGGATGGACTGGGTTGGGTTAGGTTATGTAAGATTAGGTTAGATGGCGTTTGAGTTAGTTATGGTAGGGTACAAGGGTAGGTTAGGTTGCGTTTGGTTTAGTTTGAAGTTAGGTTGGGGTAGGTTAGGTTTGGTTTGGATTGGATTGGTTTAGTTAGGTTTAGCTGTAGGGTTAGAATATGTTGCAGGGGAGCAATGGTCGGTCCTCTACCACTTGCACTGCCTCTGTTGCAACACCTGCAACAGGACGGATGGGGGTTCGCAACTTGTATGTCATCTGAATCTGGCCGCCCTTGCAACACAGAGATACACTAGCTCGTCTACACCAAGAACATATACACAGGTACTAGATGCCTTGGATATTCTAACTACACAAGGAAGGACGGAGTAGTTTACCTTTTCTTAGCTATCACTCCTTCAAGCACACAGATACAACCCCCACCCGCTCCTAGAGAGAGAGAGAGAGAGAGAGAGAGAGAGAGAGAGAGGCGGGGAATTAGAATGCAAATAACTCGATCAAAAGGCGGATGCAACACTTTGGATATCGACAGAGCTACGAAGCAAAGCGGGGGCGAGGGAGAGGGATCTGTGTTGCGCGTGTGTGTGTGTGTGTGTGTGTGTGTGTGTGTGTGTGTGTGTGTGCGTGCGCGCTTTTTTTAATTCCCGTGTGTGAGTTTTTTTTTGTGTGATGCGTCTGCGTTGTGTTGGGTGGGGAAATTGATGTAGCGCTGTGTTTTTTCCATGTTTTTTGTTAGTATTGTTTGTGTGTGTGTGTGTGTGTGTGTGTGTGTGTGTGCGCGCGCTTTTTTAAATTCCTGGTGTGGGTTTTTTTTGTGTGATGCGTCTGCGTTGTTTTGGGTGGGGAAATTGATGTAGCGCTGTGTTTTTTCCATGTTTTTTGTTAGTATTGTTTGTGTGTGTGTGTGTGTGTGTGTGTGTGTGTGTGTGTGTGTGTGTGTGTGTGGTCATGTGTTGTCTCGTGTTTTGTGTGTATATTGGTTATTGACACGGAGAATATAAAAAAGGTGGGGAGGTGAAAACAGGACGATCGTTGTGTTTTGTGTGTGTGTGTGTGTGTGTGTGTGTGTGTGTGTGTGTGTGTGTGTGTGTGTGTGTGTGTGTGTGTGTGTGTGTGTGTGTGTGTGTGTGTGTGTGTGTGTGTGTGTGTGTAATGGTATCGTGTGTAGATTGTCTTGTATTTGATTTGTGTTAGCCACACAGACCGTTTAGCGTTTGTCTTGTGTTGTGTTGAGCGTGTGTATTGCGCCGTTGTGCTTGAGAGGAGTGTTGTCTTTGGTGTGTATTGTGTGAGCTTGGTTGAATTGTGTGTGTGTGTGTGTGTGTGTGTGTGTGTGTGTGTGTGTGTGTGTGTGAATCGTGTATTGCATCCATAGATAGTATTGGGTTTGTTACATCCACCACTGACACCCTGTCTGTCTATGTTCTTCATCTATCTCTCTGCCCGTCTTTGCCTAACTCTCTGTCTGTCTGTCCGTGCCTGCTTGTCTCTGTCTCTCTCTCTCCTGTCTCTGATTACGGACAACTTATCGGAAGGATCCTGACATTAATTTAAAGATTGACATATCCTCTTTCCTACTTCTGTTCCTCATTTTTGGGAAGAAGAACCACCTACAGAGCGATGCCGTCGTTTTCTGTTTGAGAACCCATGAGGAATTGAAGTTTTTAGAGAACGTAGGTAATGGATGCGTAAATAAGTGTCCATTATATCCATTAAAACCAGTCCCCATTAACTTATACAGGTGACATGTTTCCTTTGCATACAGCCTCCATCCATTTTTTTTTTTTACTTAGGGAGCAAAAAGGTGAAACAAGGGTGAAAATGGTGAAAATTAATCTCAGTCAGAGCGTTCATAATTAAAAAACGTCTCCCCTTCCCCCATCTTCTTTAATGCATTACCCTCGGGTTTATATTTCTCTCTCTCTCTCTCTCTCTCTCTCTCTCTCCACCGTGTACCCTTCACCACTCCACTCCTCGCAATCTGTCTCCATCACCTCCCTCTTCCACCCTCATCTGTTCTTGTCTCTCCCCATATTCCTCTCCCTATCTCCCTAATTTTCTCTTCTCCCTTTGCCTCTGAATCTTCCTCTCTTTCTCATCTTTCTCTTCCCCTCCCTGTTTTCCTTCTCTCTGTCTTTCTATTTCTCCATGTTTTGCTTTTCGTCAATATTTACCTTCTTGTTTCACCTCCTCCCCACCCTTGTCTTACCTCCTTTCCTCCTTCTCTCCCCTGTCGCTCCATCTCTCCCCTGTCGCTCCATCTCTCCCCTGTCGCACCTCCATCCCTCCCCTTCTTACCTCCTTCCATCTCCATCCCTCTTTCATTCCTCCCTCTTTCCTTCCTTCATTGCTCTTCATCTCTCCTTCTCCCCGTTCCATTTCCATGTTATGTATTTTTCCGCCAGTTTTAATACCCCGTTTCCCGTCCCTTCCTGGTTTTTCCTCTCTCTCTCTCTCACACACACACACACACACACACACACACACACACACACACACACACACACACACACACACACACACACACACACACACACACACACACACACACACACACACACACAATCTCCAATATCCTCTCCACACGCTATTGTCACCTACTTACATGCTCTCTCGTGCCCTCCCCTCCCCTCCCTTGCTCTCTCTCCCCCCTTCCTTGCTCCCTCTCTCCTCTCCCTTCTGATTCTCTCTCCTCCCGTCCTACCGTCAGATCTTGTCTTATCACCCTCCCCATTCCTTTCCTCTCCTCACCTCTCCTTTCCTCTCTTTCTCTCTTTCCTTCCTCCTTCCATCCTTGCCTTCCTGTTCTCCTTCCTTTCCACCTCCTGTCTTCACTTTCTTCCTCACTACTTTACTTAACATTTTTCTTTTCTTTTCCTGCCACTTATCTTGTACTTTTCTCCCTCCCACCTTCCCTCACCTGTTCCATCCCTCCCTGTCCCCTCACTCCTTCACATCCCTCCTTTCTTCCTTTCCTCCTAGCATTTTCTCCATCCTTCTTATTTTATTTTCCCACTTCTCTTCTTTGCCATATATCGTCTTTTCATTTCGTTTCCCTTCCCTCTCTCCTTCCTTGCCTGTTTACATCTCTCTTTTCATCACTCCCGTCTCTCCCTCTCCCCCAGCCTCCCATCTCCTTTCCATCCCTCCCTCACTTACATCTCATCCCCCCACTTGTCCCATCTCACTTCCGTCTTATTTTTCTTTATTCCCCTCCCATTATCCCATCCTTCTATCCCTCCCTGTCCCATCTCACTTTCCTCACGCTCTCTCTCCCTACCTCTACCCTTCCATACCACTCTCTTCCATCCTCCATCCCATCCCGTCTCACGATGTCCCATTCTATTTCTCCCTCTCCATTGCATCCCTCCCTCCACTCATCCCACCCTTACTAATTCAACCCCTTCCCTCCCTCCATCCCTTCCTACTCCCTGCCTCCCTCCCTCGGCCTCACCATCCCGTCAAGCCAAGGCGCCTGATCAATGTGGGATTTGCATATCTGAGGGCGTGACTGTGTGCCATATTGGAATATTGAGGGAATGTGTCAATGCACGCTGAATGCTGATGCCTCCCCGGACATCCAACCAACCCCCCACATCCTATCATGCGCAAGACGTGTTTCTTTTTTCTTTATTTTTTTCTTCCAAGGAGGGGAGGGTCGGAAGGGGTACAGTTCTTGCTTTTTCTCATTTTTTCTTCCAAGGAGGGGAGGGTCGGAAGGGCTCAGTGTTTTCTTGAGACATTGTTTTGTAAGGACAGTGAATATTAGAGATCTGTGGTGAGCATTAATTGATGAATGTAACTTTTTTTTTTCCCTCTTGATTAATTACCTGTTGTCATTTGGAAAGCTGACCCCCGAGCCATTCTTCTTGTACGGAGAACTTACTCTCGCTGTGAAAAATTGACCCCTCATGTAAATATCTCGGACATGTAGTTAGGTTTGGGTAGGTTAAATTAGTCAGGTTAAGTTAGGTTAGGTTAGGTTAGGTTAGCCACCCTTCCTCTTGAGGTATATTTTTGGGCTGGGTTTGGTAAGGACGGTGGGTATGAGAGCTGCATGATGGATCAGTGCAGGATGAGCATGGAGGTTATGAATGCTGATCCCGTTAACGTCGTACAGTTCTTTCACCTTAATTTGGCCAAGATTTTTGTCCTTTTCCAGCTTATTTCAGGGAGGTCAGAAGCAGAATGACAGTATTATAGCTCTCAGATTTCTATGACTCTCGCCCACCTGAAAAAAATGGGCTGTTTGTTGTTTGAATAGCGTGCCGGAGTTGTGTCGGTCATTAGAAGGTCCTAATGACAATGGAAATTAGAGAAGTAATCCAAATAAGAAGCGAGAGAGACAGCAAAACGTGTCCCAGTGAGTGAGTGACCTGAACAAGGATGAAAATCGAAGTGGTGTTCCTGTAAATCAAGTTAAACTCACACCTGTCACGTTGATCCCTCACCCATTACAGCATACCTAGCCTACCTACCAACCCGTCTCTCTCTCTCTCTCTCTCTCTCTCTCTCAAGTAATGTGTCGCTGCGTAATGTTCTCGCTTTTCATTACCGATGCGTCAAGATTTTTACCAGTTGGGATTAATTACTTAGTGAAATCTGTCGCCTGCCTTTCTCCTCCTCTCCATTTCCCCCCATCCTCATCCCCTCCCTCCCCTTCTTCCCCATCTCCCTCCCCCCCCTCCTCATCTCCACCCCTCCTCACCTTCCGCCTTCCTCACCATCTGCTTTCCGTATTTATTCAGTTTTCTTCCCTCCCCCATTTCCTGCTTGCTTCATTTTCATCTTCCTTTCGTCCCACAACTTTCTCTTTCCCCCATCTGACTTTGTTTTCCTCCACTTCCACTTTTTTTCTTTGTCTCGCACCCTCTTTACATCCTCTTCTAGCCCACCCCTCCAAGCCCTTCTTTTCCCTTCGCTTTCTTTTCGTCTCTTTCCCCTCTGCTCGTTTCCCTTCTTTTCCCTCTGCATTCCTTTTGTGTCCTTCCCTTTCCCCTTCCCTCTCACCTTTCATTTACTTCCGCTTCCCCTTCTTTCCCATCCTCTCTTTCCATATGTTCCTAACTTCCTCCTATTTCCCCCACTGTCATTCTCCATCTCCTCTCCTCTTCCCTTTCCCCTCCTTCACCTTTCCCTCTCCCCCTTCTTCCCTCTTCACTCCTCTTACCTTCCACCCTTCCCTCCCCCCCTCTGTCACGAGTTTTGAGGCGCTTCTGTTGTCTCTGAGGTATATGTAGATGAAAGAATATCGGGTGGGGAGGGGAGTTTGCACTGGTTTTATAAATAGTGTTTGTTTTATAATATTGAGGTATGTGTCAGTGTGTCTTTTTCTTGCCCATTTAGTTGACTGTAGTGTGTCTTGCTTAAGATTTTTTTTTTTTTTTTTTTTTGTGCAGAGGGTGTTGCGATGGTTTGGGCATATGGAGAGAATGGATAATGAGCGATTGGTGAAAAAGATAACTAGATCTGATGTGAGAGGTGTAAGGCTGAGAGGAAGACCACGAATAGGATGGATGGACAGTGTGAAGAGAGCGCTGGATGCGAGAGGGATGTCTGTTGAGCAAGGAAGAGTGGCTGTGCGTGACAGAAATAAATGGAGAGAAATTGTGAATGAATAAGTGATGACGCAGCCCTGAGGGGATATTCTCCCGCATTTGGTCTGATCAGCTAGTCAGGTCAGGTGCGGGTAAGGGGATGGGTCTGTTATGATGTGGCAGGGGTAAACCAGTTCTGCTGTCGGGCCCTGCTGCGGATGTCACTGATTGCATTGCGCAGTTGGCCCTTGTGCGGTGTGGTGCGGTGAGGATCTGTCCGTTCTCCCCTTTGGGGCTAAGATGCGAATGAATGTGTTTGAATGGATGAGTAAATGGGGAGTGTGTCGTCCTGTCTCGGCTACCTCCCTTTCCTTGGGGGAAGCAGCCTAGGTATATACTGTAGATAGATAGACACTTTCATATTCTCCTTATGGTATATGGTTTTTGTTTTATTTATTTATTTTTTGTATCGAGAATGCTACAAAAAAGGAAAATACGTGAACGTTCATTCAGTTATTTTTATCGAGAAAACATTCAAAAATAAAATACCAGGCTATATGAAGGTACTAAAGTCAGAAATAAAGCGGAAAGGAAGAGGAGGTAGAAAATTCCGCTTAATCGAGTACACTACGGGCCTTAGATTTCCTCAGAGGTCGATGTCTCAGGAATGTGGATGTATTATAGCATGTCCAAAGGTGTGGATGAGCCCTAATTCTGTCAGTCTTAAGAATATCGATACATATTTCTGAAGACTCGATTTTTCTTGTGATATGGATCCCATGTTTTGCGGGGTGTTTAAAAATTGTTATATATAATTTCTGATTGTCCAATAATATCTGGAAGGAAAAAAATGTGAAAATATTTGAGATTGTGATTTCCTGAGCGTGTGGTCTGTAGGTCGTAGAAAATATTAATGGATTTGACGTTTGGATATTTTCTTGCGGGACTATCTAGGTGAAATGGATTTAGAGTTTGGATATTTTCTTGCAGGACTGTCTACATGGCTTTTCCTCCATCCTCACTCACCCCAAATATTTTCCATGTTTTTTGGTAATTTTCCTTTTATTATTTTTACAGGTATGTGGATGTCCTGAGAGTCCGAATACCTTAAGAAGTACGGTGTCTTAAAAGTCTGGCCGTCCACAGCAGATCCTCATGTCCTAAAATGTGAGTATCATTAACGTATTGCTGTCCTTAAAAGTGTGGTCATATTTAAAGTGTCTTAAAATCATGGCAGTCTATAAATCAGAATATCCTCCATGCGTATCTACATGTCTGGATGTCCTAAGAATGTGGATTATGTTAGAGATGTCCCAAAAATTAAGCGCAAAAAATTTAAGTATGTTGCCAGAAATAGAGATGTATTAAAAGTGTTAAAGTTCCCAGAATATGGCTATTTTTGAAGTATGAATGTTCCGAAATGTGGATGAATTTTGGGTATGTATATCCTCAAAATGAGTATATATACTTAAAAGGTGAGTGTCCTAAAATTTCTCCATATTTATAGTATGAATGTCCTTAAAATATGTCCAGGTTTAAAGTGTGGATGTTCTCAATATATGGAAATATTTAAAGTATGGATGTCCTCAAATGTAAGTGTGGATGTCCCAAAATGTGTCCAAATTCTAAAGTGTGAATATCCGCAAAATTTGGTTAGATATTAAAATCTCTTAAATTTGGAAATATATAAAACGTGGATGTCCCCCCAAAACGTGGCTCTGTATATACAAATTTAAGGATGTCCCCGAGGAGTCTGGATGTCCCAAGGGGGCGGGAGAATGGCAGTTCAACAAATTTCCTCAGTCGTTGAAAAATTTGTTGCCTGTGTTTCTTGCCCCGCGTCGCTTCCTCGCTCTTTTCTTGAGTCCCTCCCTTACCTCTTGCCACATTTTTCTTTTTCCGTTTTCGTTTTCTTAGTTCGTCTGTGTTTGCTTGGAGTGGTTCTCTCTCTCTCTCTCTCTCTCTCTCTCTCTCTCTCTCTCTCTCTCCTCCACCACGTCTCTCATTCTTCTTCTATTCCCCTCTCCTCCTCCCTCCATCAAACCCTCTCTCTCCTCCATTTCTCATCTCTCCATCTCTCCCTCCATCCCTCCACTCCCCCTCCGTCTCAATCATGTCTTCACTCCAGACCTGCCGCTGAATGGAGAGGCGAAAGTCCGAGACCGAAAGAATAGTTGCTTGTACCTGCCAGTGAGTAAATAAATAAATAAAGAAATAAATAAAATAAATAAAGTTGTAACAATAATATAAGAAGGCTAAATTATTCTCGTTCACTTTCTGTACATTATAATGATTTAAAAAGTAAATAAATAGAAACTATGGAAAGGGAAACTAAATTACTATCGTTCGTTTTCTGTGCATCATATGTTTTTCGTTCGCATTCTCTGTTTTATTTATTAAGAGGGTAAATAAATAAAATAATAGAGAAAAGAAAAACTAAATAATTGACACTGGCGTTCTGTGTATCATATATATTTTTATAGTTTTTTTCTATGCATCATTTGTTTTTATATTTCGTTTTATGTGCATCAGATTTGTTTTTCTACGTTTTCTGTGCATCATATTTGTTTTTATATCGTTTTCTATGCATCACGTTTCGTATTCTCCTCTTTTTCTCTACCTTATATTTATTGTCACTGTTTCATCTCAAGTTCACAGGAGATAGTAACACCTTTCACACGTGAAGTTTAATCTGAATCTTAAGTTTACAAGACAACTTAATATTCCGGACGATTTTCTTCAGTTTCTGGGATGATGCTGGCTGTGTTAGGGTTTAAAATAGCACACATTAGAGGGGTTTTTAAATCACTTCAGCTAGAGGGATTGTTCTGGACTAAAATCGTCCGTTTTTGGCAAGAATAAAACACGTGAAAGACCATGGATGTAATATAGCCTAATCTACCGTAGTTATTATTATTATTATTATTATTATTATTTGAAGGAAGGGTAATTTTAATGGATAGTAGAAGAAGGAACTCAGTGCTATGTTCTTAGTTTTCTTAAGACGGAAAACTCTTCTTAACCAAAATGAAATATGTATGAGTATCAAGAAATGAGTAGGATTAGATGCCATTGTACTGATATGGATGAATTTTGGTGTTATTATTTATGCTTGAGTAAAGGATATCCATTTTCTCTCTCTCTCTCTCTCTCTCTCTCTCCCCCCTTCCTTCCTCCCGTCATTAGCTTTACCAAAACTCTCACCTCTGATTTATTAAAACTAAATCAATTATTCCTGCTCACTAGCGTTCACCATTTTTTTTTTTTCACTCGCTCGCTCAGTCGAATATTTTTTCCTTTTGTTTTCGTCTATTTTTGTGTTTGAGATTCTTTTGCATAGTTCATGAGCTTTCTCGGAAGCGTTCGCTCATTTCTCCACTTCCATGTTTTAGTTTTTCGTTCTTGTTTTTATTTTTTAATGTATTATGATTTGTCTTTCCCTGTTTCGATCTCACTCTCCGATTTTCTTTTTACTCTCTCTCTCTCTCTCTCTCTCTCTCTCTCTCTCGTCTTTTCAGTTTTTCGCGTTGATACAATTTTCTCTGGTGCAGTCTCTCACATTTCACTCACTTTTATTCGTTTGTTGGTTTGATTCTCTCTCTCTCTCTCTCTCTCTCTCTCTCTCTCTCTCTCTCTCTCTCTCTCTCTCTCTCTCTCTCTCTCTCCTTTTTTCGTAGTTTCTCTCTTTCCATAAATTCGGATTCCTATGTCTAGTTTCTTTTATATTTTCAGTCATATATTTTCTTCATAATATTTTCCTGTTTTAGTTCACTTTTATTTTCCTGGCTATTTTCATTCCCTCACTTCTTTTCCTTGTTCTCGTGCATCCGTTTTTATCCCATCTTTCCTTCTTCCTGTGTTCCCCTCCGCTTCTCCCTACCCTCTCACTCATTCTATTATTCTTCCTCTTCTCTTTGTGCACTCTTTCCTCCAGCAGCCTGTGAAGTAAAATTACATTCTCTTCTCCTTCCTCTCTTCCTTTTCTTTTTTCTAACAACTTTTTTTCTCTTTTTTTTACAATTGTATTTTCTTCCTCTCTTCCTTTTCCCTTTTCTTGCAACTTTTTTCTCTTTGTTTACAGTTTTATTCTCTTCTTCGTCCTCTCTTCCTTTTCCTTTTTTTAGCAACTTTTTTTTTCTATTTTTTTTTTTTACAATTATATTTTCTTCTTCCTCTCTTCCTTTTCCCTTTTCTAGCAACTTTTTTTTTTCCTTTTTCTTACAGTTGTATTCTCTTCTCCTTCGTCTCTTCCTTTTCCATGTTCTTGCAACATTTTTTCTTTTACATTTCTTTCTCTGTTCCTTCAACTTATTCTTTTCTATCCTTTTCCTGCATCATCTAAACAAGGGTAGTATATCTCTTATCCTTTTCCTCTTTAATTTCTCTGCTTTGTTACCTTTACTCGCTCTTCTCCAGTTCTGCTTCTCCTCTCTTGTTTATATATTCTTTTCTCTTTGTTATTCTTCCTTCTTAGTTATAATTCTTTGGTAGAGCACGACAGGGCTAGTTTTCTTATTTTCCTTTCGTTCCTTTTTCATTATTATCTGTCTTTCCTTCCCTTCATTAGATTCCTTCCCCCTTCATTGTCTTCTTTCTTAATTTTTCTCCTTCATTTAATTACCTACCTCCTTCTCTTAATCATTTTCGTCTTTCTCTTAATTATCTTCCTCCTCTTAAATATATTCCTCCTCCCCTTTCTTCTTTTGTCATTCTCTTCCATGTAAACATTTCAGATAATCAGATCTTTACTTTTCTTCTTCACTTTCTCCTTCCTTTTTTTTCATATCTTCCTTTCTTCCTTTTCCGCCTGATTTCATTCTTTCTGTTTTCTCCTTCCTCTCCTCTCCTTCGTCTCATTTTTCCTTCTCCGTCTCTCCCTCTTTCTTCTCCCCTTGCTCTGAATACTCTCCTCTCTATTCATTCCATTCTCCTTTTTCCCACTCCTCCTCCTGCCCACTCTTCTGCTTTCTTCAGCCTCTTCTGCAGTCAGCTAGACAAAATTAAGCATCCTGTCTGTTCGTCTTTACCCCCCCTCCTTTTTTTTTTATATTCTCCTTTTACTCCCTCTCTTCTTTATCATCCTTATCATTCTTTTTTTCTTCTTTTCTATCTTCATCATTCTTGTTTTTTCTTGTAACGATTTAAATGAGACTGGCTCACTTTTTCTTCTTGATTTTCTCTTCTTTGTATTTTCTTCCCCTTCTTCCTCTTCCATCTCTTCTAAGTGATCTAGTTTCTTATTCTTCCCTCTTT
>NC_137017.1:7530309-7557809 GCF_032717465.1 Coenobita brevimanus | reverse complement strand
TTATCAGTCTAATAATCATCTTTGTTGTCATCCCAAGGGGGAAGATAAGGAGGTGCTGCAGGTAAATATAAACCGAGATGTGATTTCCACCCATGACAACCGCTCTAGGGAAGGAAATCGTGGAGCAGATTAAATTCGGTCCAGGAAATTTAGGATCTTATATTGAGGTTGTATGTCCAGTGAGGCAGGTAGAGGGGAGGGCTAATGAAGGGCGTTTGATCTGGCAGGAAGTCTGGCTCCTACCTGGCCCAAGGAACAAACCTGGTTACCCTTCCTCCCTGCCGCCTCGACTCATCCGTTTAAGTGCCCTTCTTTGATGTTTGGCGTCGCACCTGCCTGCTCCTTAACCCCTTCCACCCGGCGACTTATCTCTCTCTCTCTCTCTCTCTCTCTCTCAAGCTGTCAGGAGATAGCAAGGTAAAGGATACGTCCTCAGGCAGAAGGGGTTAATGAGAGCCAGGTAAATACAGATGTCACCTGGTCTGACCCAGTTTAGTCTTTGGAAAGCTGATTGATTCATTCGCCTTGTGTGTGTGTGTGTGTGTGTGTGTGTGTGTGTGTGTTGGGTAGTGAAGACATTTTAAGTTCGAGAGTTAGTTTGAAATTCGTTCTTCTTTTCTTTCTCTTTTTCCTTGTTTCTCTTTAAATGTAAGTTAAACATCTCATCTTCGTAACGGGGTTAAACAGTTTTTTTCTTCGTTTCCAATGTGCTTCAAATATTGCATAAAAATTATCAAACTCAGAAAATCAAAATATAAGACTTAATTTTTCCGTCACGTTTCCTGTAAATTTTCACGGTTTTAAGTGAATTGAGAGAGAGAGAGAGAGAGAGAGAGAGAGAGAGAGAGAGAGAGAGAGAGAGAGAGAGAGAGAGAGAGAGAGAGAGAGAGAGAGAGAGAGAGAGAGAGAGAGAGAGAGAGAGAGACAAGGTGTAATTGTCGGAAGGGTTCGGTTTTCATCCCAATTTAAAGGCGAAAGTTGAAGCAGGGAATGTTTATTTTGCCAAGAGGGATTAGTTTGGCCTCCCCTTTGCTCACCTTTCATGCTATGTTTCTCGTTTTCTCACTTTTCTCACTTTATTTTCTCACTTTCGCTGGCTGAATTTTTTCACTGTTGCTAGCTTAATTTTTATTTCATTTCTGCTAACTTTATTTTTCTCACTTTACTGGCTTTATTTTTCTCATTGCCAACTTATTTTATTTTCACATTGCTTGCTTTATTTTTCTCACTTTGCTAGCCTTTTCCTCACTTTGCTAACTTTATTTTTCTCACTTTGCTAACTTTATTTTCTCACTTTGCTCGCTTTATTTTTATCACTCCATTATTTTTTATTATTATTATTTTTTTTTATCTTGCTCGGTTTGTCCTTTTATGTTAAATTTTTGTTTTCATTAGGTTTTGTCTATCGTGCTTTTTTTTTTCTTCTTTGGTTTTGCACTTTTTTTACTTACTGTTTGTTTTGCACTTTTGCTCGCTTTGTTCGTCTTGCTTATTTTTGTTCACTGTTCACATTGTTCACTGTCCACTTACTTTGTTGGCTGTTCACTTAGTTCATTGTTCACTTACTTTGTTCACTGTTTGCTTTGTTCACTTTTCACTTAGTTCACTGTTCACTTTGCTCCCCCTTATTCATTATTTTGCTCACTCTCTTCCTCATAGTGTCACTTTGTTCCCTTTTACTTACCTTGTTCATTATCTCTATTTCAGTTTGTTCAATTTGCTCACTTCCCTTCCGGCAGTTTGCACTCTTGTACACTCTGCGCTTTCACTTAAATCCCGTTAGCTCACTTTAATTGCTTTATTTTTTTTTTCTCTCCCCTACCCTTTTTGTTACTCGTTTTTCTTACTCTCTTTTCTCATTTCACTAACTTTCAAACACGATTTTTTTTTTTTTTTATCAGTTTGCTTACCTCTGTTTATTCAGTTTCCTAATTTCATTTTTCACTTCCTCACTTTCGTCACTCCGGGTCACACTATCTCACTTTCTCTCTTTTTCTCTCAATTCGTTCCTGTGTTATAAAAGGGTCATATCCAGTATGTTTATGTCTTCTTTTTCCTCACCTTTTCTTCACTCCAACTTACACTTCTCACTTTCTCTGTCTCTCTTTATCTCTGTGTTGGTGCCAGTGTTATAAAAGGCTCATTCCCTGCTTGCCTAATGGAGGAGGATGCTTTGCTTCATTGAAATACCTTTAAAAGAACATCATTGACTTGAATTCTTTACATCCTTACCTGCTTAATCCTTTCAGTATTGACGACACCTTTCTCTTAGTGTAATCTTGAGACGTCTGAGTTTTTTTTCGTAAGATTTTTATTTTATATATATATTTATTTTTAATTTTTGACTTTTATTCAACTAGGAGACCACTTGTTTGAGAGCTTCACCTCTCTCTCTCTCTCTCTCTCTCTCTCTCTACAGTATATATATATATATATATATATATATATATATATATATATCCGCTCCGAGAGGCCATATCCCTTCTGTATGTTCATTATTTTATCTGTCTATAGTCGAGTTTGTTTAATTTCTGGGAGAATTTACACCTTGCTGTCTTCTTCTTTGTTACTTGAGTCATTCTGTTGTTACATACTCTGCATATCTGAAGTACAAATAACAGTTAAACAGACGGATCCAAAAACAAATCGCTGAAGAAGAGGTGTTACGGAGCTTCATTCTAATATCGCAATATTCTGCATAATCAAGATACAAAGAGATTAAACAGCCGGGTTCGAAAATAAATCGCTGAGGAAGAGGTGTTAGGGAGCTTCCTCAGCGGACGAGAATACCTAACTTGAACTCTGTCAACACCTGGCCACAGTGCGAAGGTTCGATATTAAGCAGCCGGATCCAAAAATAAATCGCTGAGGAAAAGGTGTTTGGGAGCTTTTTTGACAGCTGGGCATAGAGCGTCGGCCGCGGAGTTGCTAAATATTCGAGTACGTCTTTTGTTTTTTAGCGTGTTTTGTTTTTTCACCTTGTCTTGTTTTTTAGCGTTTTTTTTTTTTTTAGCGTCCTTTTCTTTTATTCCGTGACGGTAATTGAAGGGCAGATTCTCAACCGAGACGTACTGTATAAAGGTTAGCCTGACCTTACAGGGAATCGAAACCCATTACTTGAGTACCATCCATGTATTTCCTAAAACCCACTGACCTTGCACCGTCCAGCACTTGTAAAATTTCATACACACATATCTGTCTGTATCTGTCTATATTTATCTGTTTCTTTGTCAGGTTTTATATATGTATCTGTCTGTCTGTCTATCTCTATCTGTCTGTCGTCTGTCTGTCTCTCTGTCTGTATGTTTATCTATCTATATATATCTATCTATCAGTCTGTCAATATACCATTTTAGTAATAATTCTCTTATTTATTATTTCCCAAACTTATGCCCCCCTCCTACTGGGACACCCTGAAGAGACAGTCTTCATGCTTTATTTGTGTTTATTATCAAGTTTTATTTTGTATTCCGTCTGTACACGTTATGTTTTTTATATATATATATTTTTTACATATTAATTGGTAGAGGTCTATCGTGAGATGAATATTGATGATGATGATGATAATATCTGAAATGATAGTGATGATGATGATGGTCTGAAAGAATGATGTCTGGAATAATGACGGTGATGATGATGATGAAAATGATGATAATGAAGATGATGGTGATGAAAATGATGATAATGATGATGATGATGATGGAACTTCTCATGAGGTGGTATGGGATCTTGAAGGCCTCTTACCTCGATAATGATGATTGACGTGATGATGATGATGATGATGATGATGATGATGGAACTTTTCCTGAGGTGTCGAGGGGTAGTGAAGGCGCCTTAACTCTTTAATATTTTCTCATCTCGACAAAAGTTAGGACCACACCTTTCTCGTACTGTGTCACTGGGGAGGTGAGAGAGAGAGAGAGAGAGAGAGAGAGAGAGAGAGAGAGAGAGAGAGAGAGACAGAGACAGATAGATAGATAGAGAAGTAGATACAGATATTGATAGATGGATGGATAGATAAATAGAGATAGATAAGTAGATTGAGATATAGATAGGTAGGTAGGAGAGAGAGAGAGAGAGAGAGAGAGAGAGAGAGAGAGAGAGAGAGAATGCAAGAAAAGAAACGAGTGGGGAGAGCAAGGCTAAGAGAAGGTGTGGAAGACAATGACAAAGTGGGCAGGAAAGAATAGAATTTTGTGAAAGAGAAAATAAATGTGCAAGAGTGAGCAAGGCAATAAACACACACGGGAATGAGGGGAAAGAGGAGTGAGTGAGTGAAAATATGCATGAGAGAGAGAGAGAGAGAGAGAGAGAGAGAGAGAGAGAGAGAGAGAGAGAGAGAGAGAGAGAGAGTAGTGGGGTCGTGCAAGGAGATGACCAACATCAGTCGTCTCATTTGTCGTCTTGTAATGTGGAAAGAGGGAGGAGACAGAAGAGGAGGGGTGGGTGAGGTGAGCAGTGAAGGGGAAGGAGGTAGGATGGGGAAATGCGTGAGGAGAGAGAGAGAGAGAGAGAGAGAGAGAGAGAGAGAGAGAGAGAGAAGAGTTTGCGCCTGGGGATAGACGCCCAAAATCTTGGTAGTTAGATGAAGACAGAGGAAAATCTTGGAGAGAAAAAAGGATCCTGTATAATTTGGGACAGGAAAGGAGAAAGGGATGATTAAGGGGTAGGTGATGGGTAGCCTAGAGATGGGAAGGGGATTGCTTAACGGAGAGGAGGAGACTGGAGGGGTAGAATAGGAAAGGAGAATAGGATCGTGGGAAAGAAAAAGAAAATGGATGGGTGGGATCTTAAGAAGGGTGGTAGGGGAATATTGTCGAGTGGCGATTGTGGGGAGGGAATGGAGGAAGGGTGTAATGGAGGGTTTACGGCGAAGTGGAAGTCTTAGAAAGTAGGGTTTGTGAAGGAGGGGTTGTTAAGGAGGATTTGAAGGGGGGTAATGAGGGAGCTGGAAGGGGAAGGGGGAAAGGAAGGAGGAAGGGGAGTTATGCAGAGGGAACTGAATGGGAAAGAGAAAGGGGAAATGTAAGAAAGAAGGGAAGGTACGCAGAGGGGACTGGATGGGGAGGAGGGAAAAGGAGGAGGAATACGAGGCATGCAGAGGGAACTTGAAGGGGGAAGGGTAGGGAGAAGAGGGGGTATGCAGAGAGGCACTGAAAGGGGAAGGGAAGGAGGAAGGGAAGGTACGCAGACAGGAGGTGAAGGTTGAAGGGAAGGAGGAAGAGGAGGTTTGCTGAAAGGGGAGAGGAAGGAGGAAGGGGAGCTATGATTAGGGAAACTGAAAAGGGGAAGGGAAAAGAGAGGGGGACTATTAAAAACGTGGTAGGGGGTCATATCTCCCCACACGTGTCTCAATTATCCCCTTTATTGGCCAGAGAAAAGTTCTGATGATCGTATAAAAGTCCAGCCTAAGTAGATGGTTACGCGAGACGGGATACAGGTAATAAACGATAAGGGTTTCTCTTACGCAAGAAAATCATACCCTAAAGAGTTTCTGTGATGGTGACGAAGCATGGAAGGGTGGATACATTGTGTGTGTGTGTGTGTGTGTGTGTGTGTGTGTGTGTGTGTGTGTGTGTGTGTGTGTGTGATTAAGGGTGGATATTGGTCGAGTGTGTATGTGAAGCTTGTAAAGACGGATACTTATGTGTGTGTGGAAGGTTGATTGAAAGTTTTGGAGTGAGATATGGTTGTGCGATGCTTCCCTAGTTGTACGATATTAGGTTATGATGATGTGATGGCAATTGCGTTGCTGCTGCTGCTGCTGATGATGATGATGATGGTGATGATAATGAGGGAGGCATAAGTAAGGGGAACCAATGAAGACTTAAGTATATGATGATGATGATGATGATGATAATAATGATGATGATAGCATATGATGATGATGATGATGATGATGATGATGATGATGATGATGATGATGATGACGACGATGATGACAGTGAAGGAGGCGTAAATAAGGGGCACAATGAAGACTTAAGGATATGGTCGCGAAAAGTGGAAGAGAGGAAAAAAAATATTTAAAAAAGAGAATGAAAACGGCAGCAAGAAAGGCATGAAAATCCCCCAGTATATTATCTTACGAGACGAAATTAGATCCAGTAAATAGAATTCTAGTGAAGAAAAAAATCATGGAAGGAGAGAAATAGGCCCAGACGCTCCGAGAAACTGAGTAAAGGCCTAAAGTCATTGAGGAGTAGAGAAAATGAGTAAAAAAGTGGTTAATTAAGGACGAGTCCCTTACACGTGAATGAAGATTAAGACGAAGTGGAAATGAAGAAGGGAATGATAATGAAAAATAAAAAAATATATATATATGAGCAGTGTGTAGGAGAAAATGGATTGCAGTGTTGACTTAGAGAGAGAGAGAGAGAGAGAGAGAGAGAGAGAGAGAGAGTAAACTGAATGTCAAAGGCTTCATTGCACTGGAGAGAATCAACTTGCAAAACCAAAACAAAACAGACTAGAACTCGAGAGATTGTTTCCAATTCACCACAGCAGACTTATCATTGAACAAAGGCCGAATTATACACGAGAGAGAGAGAGAGAGAGAGAGAGAGAGAGAGAGAGAGAGAGAGAGAGAGAGAGAGAGAGAGAGAGAGAGAGAGAGAGAGAGAGAGATTTGAATTTCAGCAGCATCAGCGTTGAACGAATGTTGGTTTATTTATACATGAGATACTGCATAAGGTAGAGAGTACTGAGGGAGGGAGAGACAGTGTGTGTGTGTGTGTGTGTGTGTGTGTGTTTGTTATAAGGGTGTAGGACTGTGGACTTGATGTGTCTGTCTGTGTAGTGTCGGATATTGAATTGCCGTGAGACGACGACGATAAACGATAAGGCATAGAACAGTAAAGACAAAACATCGATTGCACCATGGATATACTGTAAGGGATCATGTATTAACCTCTGTTTATTATTATATTATATGATCAGAATAAAGCATAATATGAAGAGTATGCTGGATTAGTAGAAAAAACAACAACGATATATAGTCGCGCCAGGCCGTAACGTTATTTTAATATTACCGTGTGTACATTTCTACATAAAAATAAAACAGAATAATATAACGAATGTAAATAATTTCAGCCATAAACAAGATTGTTAGATGTATTACAAAAGGTATATTTTTTTTCGAGCGAATGCAAGTGTGAGCGTCAGTTTACATCCTCCTATGTATTATTCTATTTACGAATGCAATTACATAATATTCTAAATACGGATAATTCCAGCCATTTACCGGATTAGGGCATTGGATAGGGGCAGCGTTTGTAGAATGTGCCATAATGTATAAGCGCATTAACTTTGGAGGGGAGCGAACTAAAAAGGTTAATTTATATTTCCAAGTGGCGCGTAATTACAAATGTACGGCATTGCGTGGAGAGTAATGAGGACGGGTTTAACTTCGAAGGTGAAAAGGGGGTAGATGGAGAAATAAAGCGGAAATGATGGGAGGAAGAGGAGAGAATGACAGGAAGGAAAGAGAAATGAAGAGAATAGGATAAGAAAATGCATGACAGCGAATAGAAATAGTAGAGGCGTAGATGGAAAACTGAAAGGAGGAATGATGGAGGGAAGAAGAGAGGATGATAGGAAGGAGAGACCTGAAGAAAAGAGGAAGAAATGCAAGAGAAGAGCATGAAAATGAGGATACGTAATAGAGAGAGGGAGATAGTTTTGCTAGTTGAAGAGTGGTGATGGAGAAGTGAAAAGGAGAGAAAAGGTCAAGAAGGAGAGAGAGAGAGAGAGAGAGAGAGAGAGAGAGAGAGAGAGAGAGTTAAGGTGGAAAGGTGAGTGATGGGAGGGAAATGCCATAGGAAAGGATGAGTAAAGAGAGGAGATGAAAACGATCGAAAGTAACAGCGAAGAAGAGAAAATGAATGAGTGATGAACAGTGGAAAAAGGAAACAATTATAACATGAATAAAGGAATAAAGATGAAGTAGAAATAGATGTGAGATTGGCAGTAACAGGAGAATAGCACAATAAAAATAAAGAGAGGATGAATCTGTGAGAAAAGAATGAGTAAAGAAAATATAATAAGAACAAAGAAAGGTAAGGACATGGTGGAAGTAATGAAAGTAAATTAGGCAAAATAAAAATAAGAAAAGAAAAAAAAATTAAAGGAAAATAAAACAAGATCAAAGTTGGTCTCCGAAATAGTCAGAAATAAACAAAACGAACTGGCAATTAAGTTTCCTCTGGCTTTTATTGGCACTCCCAAAACAGCACTGTCGAGAGCTACAACACACACACACACACACACACACACACACACACACACACACACACACACACACACACACACACACACACACACACACACACACACACACACACACACACACACACACACACACACACACACACACACACACACACACACACACACACACACACACACACACACACACACACACAATCCTCGTGATTCTTGCTCTGTTTTGCATTCGGGCACCACACACACACACACACACACACACACACACACACACACACACACACACACACACACACACACACACACACACACACACACACACACACACACACACACAATCCTCTTTACTCTTGTGTTGTTTTTCATTTAGGTACAGGGGACAATTTTTTTTTTTTTTTTTTTTTTTGGAGGGGGGGCAGAGTGTACCTTCTGTCGTATTTTCAGAAAACCTTTCGGTGCAGTCAAAAGTTTTTTTTTTTTCCCTCTCTACTGCTGGATTTTAAACTTTCAGTGGAAGGCAGTTTCAGGATTACAGGGAGTGAAGAGAAGTTTAATTGCTCTTTGGCCATAATTCTTACACAGTTATCCCTCAAAACATGGAGGGAGAATTTGAAGCTTGATACTGGAGGATAATTCTTCCATAATCCATAAAAGGAACTTGAGGAGAAAATGCCAAGATGATAATGGATAAATGATATGCACAGTGATTTATAAAAGGAAGACAGTCTCTGGGCATATTTCCTCTACAATGATTTATAGCAGGAAGACAGTGTTTGGGTAAATTATGCCATAATAATATATCTGAACAGTGTGGAAAAAGACGTCAGGATACTAATGGGTATATTAATTTTCTTCAACAGCAGTTTATCAGAGGAAGACAATTTCAGTAAGTGGGTGTATATTTTCCACAAGTACCCATTAGGAGAAGACAAGAAGGCACGTTCATAATCTTTTTTTCTTTACTTATTCTCATACCTCCTTTTAATTTCACAAGATAAATCCAAGTCAGAGCAAAGGCACCAGTTTTCCTCACCAGACCAAAGGAAGACAATTTCCGTGGGTATAATTCCCCCACAATAATCCATCAAGGGAAGACAAGGGATAGGCTCGTTTTTCTTGGCTTCCCCCCCATCCGAACGCAGCGATACCTTGTTGTGGTGTCCCCAGCGGGTGATACGTCGTGGTAATTGCCGGGGAGGGGGTACAAAGAGAGAGAGAGAGAGAGAGAGAGAGAGAGAGAAGCAACCATCATGTGGGACTCTAGGGATTTTGTATAGGGTAGCTCTAGAGATGCGTTAAAGATAAGTCTGTAAACGTACTTATGAACTGGCAGGAGTACTGGGAGTAGGGGTAGGAGTAGGAGTAGTGGGAACAGGAAGGGAAAAGAAAGGAAGACAACAGTGCTATGGGTCCGTGGGGGATTTGGATGTGTTGTGGCGTAGATAGAGAAATTGGATGAAAAATAATATGAGATTTGGATGAATATGTACTGCCTTGTAAACTGGGGATTAGATGAACAACACTGCTTAGATAATCCTCATGGGGATTTGAAGGATTTAGTAGGTGGTGGGGCTCGACGTGGAGTAGATGGATTTAAAAATAGGATAGATTAATACTTTCGAGATAAGGATTGACATGTAAATTATGGTCTAGTTTCACATTGACAAGTGGGCTTCAAGTTCAAAGCAATTTAGCAGTGATCTTTTCTTCTATGTCGGACTTAATGGACCCTTTTATAGGAGACTTGGAATCTGGACTTAAAAATATTGCTAGGAACATGATATCTGCCTGTAATCGAAGAACTTTGAAAAAAGAGGTGGGGGGAGTATGTTTAAACTGTGGAGTTGGTGATGATGATAATGATGATGATGATGATGATGATTAGGAGGAGGAGGAGGAGGAGGAGGAGGAGGAAGAGGAGGAGGGAAGAGAAAGGGACAGCAAACTTATGTGTCTCGGGGCAATTTAATCGTAATCGTGGCCGGTGAAGTGAGGCTATAGGAAGTCGATTTAGAAGTGGGTGAAAAAAAAAAGTTCTTTATGAGCTTAGGGATATACATTGAATGTTAAGTTACAGACACATTACAGAACAGTCTTTGTACCCTGTGGAGTACTGTAGCACGGAAGTGAGTTTGGAAATTGATGGAAAATATTGCTTATGGAGTGAGAAATTGGGGGAAGTGAAGTAAATGAGAGAGAGAGAGAGAGAGAGAGAGAGAGAGAGAGAGAGAGAGAATAAAATTAGCATTGCTGCAGGGAAATGAATCTGAATATATAAGAAAAAGATACATGGGACCTAATGATAAAAGTGTTACATACTTATGAAATTAGGATATAAAAATTAAATATATATAGATCTGTCTATCTATCTATCTATAGCCCGACGCCCTAATCCCGCAAAGGGTGGCCGCAGACAAAACGCCTCCAAGTCACTCTGTCACCCACCATTTGACTCCCCTCCCCCCAACTCACCCCCCCCTTCCTCATATACCTCTCAACTCCATCCCTCCACCTCATCCTCGGTCTACCCCTCCCTCTCCCTCCCTCCACCTCACCCACATACACCCTCTTAGTCAGTCTTTCATTCTCCATCCTCTCCACATGTCCAAACCACCTCAGTGTATTTCTCCTAATCTTTTCAACCACATCCACATCTACCCCACAACGTTCCTTCACTTCTTCATTCGTCAGCCTGTCCCTCCATGTCACTCCACATGCTCCTCTCAAGTAACTCATTTCCACTGCTCTCACTCTTGACTTGTTCCCCTCTTGCAAGGTCCACGCCTCGCTTCCATACGTCAGGGTAGGGATCACAATACCATCATGCAGTGACTTCTTAACTTCCATACTCACCTCCCTATTTCTCATCACTGCTTTCAGTGTGCCAACAACCTTCCTTCCCTGCTGTACCCTTTCACGTACTTCATCCCCCAAAGTTCCATCCTTACTCATCACACTACCCAAGTACTTGAATGCACTCACATTCTCCATATCCTCACCATCCAACCTCACTGCACACTCTGTGACTTCATTCCTCTCAAACACCATAACTTTACTTTTGTTTACATTAACTTTCAGCTTCCTCCTCCTACACACTGTCCCAAATTCGTTCACCAAACCTTGCAACTCCCATTCATCTTCACTCAACAATACTGTATCATCAGCAAACAGCAACACCGGAAGCTTCCAAATCTCACCCTCATTCATTAGGGCCACCCCCACATCCACTGCCCTACCTTGTACCTCCTTTACGACCCCATCCATATATATATTAAACAGCCATGGAGACATTACACACCCCTGTTTCAGTCCCACATTGAGATCAAAGAACTCACTCAGCTCACCATCCACTCGCACCGTAGCCCTAGCTCCCTCGTACATACTCTTCACAGCACTCAACAATTTCCCCTCCACTCCATATATTCTTAATACCTTCCACATACCTTTCCTATCTATTCTGTCATAAGCCTTCTCCAAGTCCATGAAGGCAGCGTACACTTTCCTTCCCTTCTCTAGATACTTCTCCACTAAACATCTTAGAACAAATATCTGATCTACACACCCTTTTCCCTTCCTAAATCCCCCTTGTTCTTCTCCAACTAGCTCCTCTGTCATATGCCTAACCCTATCAATGAGTATTCTACCATATATTTTACCAGTCACACTAAGAAGGGAAATACCCCTATGGTTACCACATACTTCTCTCTCCCCTTTTCCTTTGTACAGAGGAACAATTATACCTGATTTCCAGTCCTCTGGAACCCTTCCCTCTTCCCAAGCCAATCTACACAACTTCCATATCCACTCCACAACAATCTCACCCCCATACCTAAGCATTTCACCCCACACTCCATCAATTCCTGGGGCCTTTCCCAGCTTAATCTTCTTCATCGCTTCCACTACTTCCGACCTACTGATCTCTTCCTCCCTCCTCTCATCTCTTCTTCTCCCAGCCATTCCCCAACCACTTATACTCACACTGCTCTCACTCGCTACATTCAACAAATCCTCAAAGTGCTCCTTCCATCTCCTCAATTTCTCTCTCTTCTCCACCAACAATTTATTATTCCTATCTTTCACTCCCCTCCTATTTCCTCTTTCACACTGCCTTACTTTCTTTACCTCCTTCCAAAACAATTTCTTACTCTCCCTCCATTTCACACTCAGATTCCTCCCAAACTCTTCATCCACTTTCTTCTTACTCTCCTTCACCAGTCTCTTAACCTCCCTTCTCCTGCTCACATATACCTCTCTCTTCTCTCTCTCATCTTCTCCCCTACCTCTACTCGCCAACCATTCACCATATGCCTTCTTCTTTTGTTCCACAGCTCGTTTCATATATAGATACAGATAAGAATAAAGTACTCCTGAAGTGTGGAGAATTGTGGAGGAGAGGTGGATCTAGAGATGTGGAGGTGGGAAATATGGACGAAAAACATCCATGGGGGTAAAAAAAAAAATGATCCATAATTATGAAAGGAGGATAAAAATGGATATATACTGATAAAAAAAAAAAAAAAAAAAAGGTGCTTGTCAAGTGTGGAGTACTGTGGAGGATAGGTGGATCTAGAGCTGTGGAAGTGAAAAATAACATCGAAAAACATCAATGAAAGTGACACTAAATTAAAAAAAAATAAAAAAAAAAACTAATCCGTACTCATGAAACGAGCACAAAATTGGATATACACAGGTACAGATAAAAAAAAAGTACTCGTGACGTGGAGTGTTGTGGAGAGGTGGATCTAAAGATGTGGCAGTGAAAAAATAAGATTGAAAAACATACCTGTGGGGAGTGGAATATTGTCACGGAGAAGCGGATCTAGAAATGCATGAAAAAAAAAAAAAAATTGTAGCTAATTTGCCGAGAGAAAAGCGAAGGTTAACATTTCACTCGGATGACTTTTTTTTTTTTTTTGCCTTGTTCTTGCCGTCTTCGTGCGATATTATTCAGTTTAGGAGAGAGAGAGAGAGAGAGAGAGAGAGAGAGAGAGAGAGAGAGAGAGAGAGAGAGAGAGAGAGAGATTTCGGAAATTCTCTCGTAAACTGAATAAGTTCTCTGTCAATAGCAAGAACATTGTGACCAAAAAAAAAAAAAATATCGTCATCGGAATGAAGATGTTAAACAACAAATATATTTTTAATAACTGCTGTGGCACTGCGGAAAATTGTACATGATAAATGACTCTAGATTTTGATGAAGATTAGTAAATGCGAAAAGGGGAATAGAAATAGAAATTTAAAAGAAAGATAAGATTTAGATGAAATATTAATGCTGAGAATTGAGAGGCGATACATAGAAAAATTACGAAACACTGTGGAATAGTGAAACGATAAAAATTAGTCCACAAAAGGGAGAAAAAAATGTGAATGATAAAGGAAAGGTGGAGTTACAACTAAGTAAAAAAAAAAATAAGAAAACAAGGTAGAAAAATTATGAACAGGTGGGTAAGACAGGAGAGATTAAGTTACGAAGCAAGGAATTTCAACACAAAACAAGCCATAACGATAACAAAATTGTGAACTGAAAATAAGGAAGAAAGTGCGTTGAACTTTGGAATCGATGAAAAAATACCTGTGAGTTGAGAGACAGACTAGTGATTGGCTTAGACGTAAATCACCGCAATGGTTCCTATAATTTTTGGAATATAAAACTTGGGATGCAAAGTTAGAAATAATGAAACAAGGCGTAACAGTGTGGAATATCAAACTCAAGCAGACATATGTGCATTTGGTAAAGTTACTACTGACGTTTGACATGAAAATGCAAAAAGATGAAAAATGAAAATTGGTGGGGAACTTTTGGCAGACTTACAGGTATCAAAAAAAGATGACAACAATATTAAAAAAAAAAAAACTATGAAATAAAAATGCTAGTAATGTCCCAGATAGATGGAAAATGTACAAATAAGCATTGGGATATGGATGGTATTAGTTGACCTATTTACTAGATGGTTATTTTTTTAGTTTTATTTATTTTACTATTGGAAACTTTAAGAGATTTTCACTGAAGGACTTAAATTAAGGCAATATCTAACTTACATATTCGAAGTGTTGATTAAATTGGATAAAACCATCTTAATATTGTAATGACGTAATAAGATATGTTTTAGTAGTAAAGGGGGTAACATGTACCCTCTTCGACGATGATGTTTTTATTGTATTTTATTATGCAACATTCAGACTATTGTATTAAAATTTAGGTGAAACGTCTCTTACTTAAGGATGTAAAAATAATCCCCATTAATATTCGCCACTTTAAAGGATCTCCATAATAATAATGATGATGATGATAATAATATAATAATAATAATAATAATGATGATAATAATAATAATAATGATAATAATAATAATAATAATAATAATAATAATAATAATGATAATAATAGTAATAATAATAATAATAATAATAATAGATCAGCTGGTTGCAAGAACTGTATATGAAATAATATCATCGTAGTGAGGAGGTTTAAAAATACAGACTAAAGGAAAGACGATGGGGTATTGGAGCAGATAATTGTGTGTGTAGTTTTGTAGTTTTTGTCTGTTTTATTTTAAGTTTTAGGTTTCTGTGTGTGTGTGTGTGTGTGTGTGTGTGTGTGTGTGTGTGTGTGTGTGTGTGTGTGTGTGTGTGTGTGTGTGTGTCCCCTTGATGAATATGCAGACCATGGCTTGTGTAAATACGGCTAGAAGGGGAAATATTGGCACCATTTGCAGTATCCTTCATGCAAGGGAAATGTGAAGAAAGCTTAGATGAACGCCTATCAGCCACACGAGGGAAATCAGGAAAGAGTTTTTTTTATTAAGTCTTCCACTACACTGCGTCAGGCAACCGTCAGATTTACAGTCAAAGTCCCTAATTCAATATTTGATGCGAATGCTTGGGATACAATGACCCTACATAATGGTCTCTAAATTGCAGTGGAAGAGACTGTACGAAGCCTTCCATTCTCTTTAATAGCCTCAAAGAAATAAAAAGAAACTCGCATTATTAATAGACTCAAAGAAATCAAAGAGACTCACTTATTAATAGCCTCAAGGAAATCAAAGAAACTCATTATTAGTCCCAAAGAAATCAGTGAGACTCGCCTTAACCCTTTGAATGCATCGTGCTTCTCTAAGTAGAATAAAATCGAACCCGGGACACCTTGTTTGCGGGTCCAGTATGCCTCTGATTACCTCCTCCCTCACCTACGCTGTGTGAGGATAAGGAGAAGATATTTACTTTGCACGATATTTACTTTGCACGGTATTTGCTTTGGGCGATGTTTACTTTGGGTGATGTTTACTTTGGGCGATGTTTACTGTGGACGGTGTTTACTGTGGACGGTGTTTACCTTGGACGGTGTTTATTTTTGACGGTGTTTGCTTTGGGCGATGTTTACTTTGCACGCTATTTACTTTGCACAGTGTTTACTTTGCACAATGCCTACTATGCACGATGTTTACTTTGCACGATATTTACTTTGCACGGTATTTACTTTGCACGATATTTACTTTGCACGATGTTTACTTTGCACGATGTTTACTTTGGACGGTATTTACTTTGCACTACAATATCTTCATATATATCGGCAAAAAAATATTCAGAGAGAAATGAACTTGTGTTGTTTGCAATAACATTCATGAGAGATCTGTGGATGAACAGATAGATAGATGATGGATAGATAGGCAGGTAGGTAGGACGATAGATAGGAAGGTTGGTAAGTAGGTACGTAGGTAGGTAGATAGATAGGAAGGTTGGTAAGTAGGGATATATGTAGAGAGGTAGGAATGGTAAACAGACAGACAGAAAGATAGGTAGGTAGGTAGGTACAGTAGGTAGGTAGGTAGGTAGGTAGGCAGGTAGGTAGGGAGAGAGAGAGAGAGAGAGAGAGAGAGAGAGAGAGAGAGAGAGAGAGAGAGAGAGAGAGAGAGAAAGTTGTCAACATATGTAATACCGACCATAAGTTAAAGTTTGATCAGTGTGGGTCGGGCGTAGAGCTCCTAAATAAAGACGTACGACGGGGGCTCTGCTGGGCACTCTCTCTAATTGGCCGAACAAAGGTAGAACCGCACTAATTGATCCGGGCGATGGGATGGGAGAGAGAGAGAGAGAGAGAGAGAGAGAGAGAGAGAGAGAGAGAGAGAGAGAGAGAGAGAGAGAGAGAGAGAGAGAGAGAGAGAGAGCATGGAAGTGGAGTGTTTCAGACAAAAAAAAAAATCTAGGTGGAGTGTTTCTGAGAGAGAGAGAGAGAGAGAGAGAGAGAGAGAGAGAGAGAGAGAGAGAGAGAGAGAGAGAGAGAGAGAGAGAGATTAGGGGGCATGGAAGTGGAGTGTTTCTGAGACAAAAAAACGTGGAGGTATAGTATTTATGAGAGAGAGAGAGAGAGAGAGAGAGAGAGAGAGAGAGAGAGAGAGAGAGAGAGAGAGACTAAAACCTGAAAGTGGAGTATTTCATCGGTCATCAAACTGGCAGGGTAAAGCTTGGAAAACGCTGTGATGGAAAATGGTTAGATTGGGGTTGAATGGAGGGAATTTTTATATATAGAGAGGGAAGAGTATTTAACAGAGAGGGTGCCGATGGGGTTCGCGTCTACCCGTATGTGTAAACTGGCTTCAATTCGTTTTGCCGTCGAATGGACTGAGTAACAAGGCACGAAACCAGTACCCCCTGGTTTGGTTCATGCATCCTTGATTTTTAGCCAGGACATCAATATAAAGTCAGTGAGTTCGGTATACAGCTTTTGTTATTTTTTTGGGGGAAAGTAAGAGTTGAAAGTTTGTCAGATAACCCAAGAAATTATTGGAGAAAGTGAGTGAACGTTCATCATAACACGTAAAGAAATGTTGGAGGAAGTAAGTAAACGTTTTCCATAATATGCTAAGAAATATTGGGTAAAATAATTGAATGTTTACCAGAATACGCAAAGAAATATTTGAGAAAATAGGTAAATGTTTATTACAGTAGAGTACGCAGACGTTTTAAAGAAAGTAAGTGAAATATGGCAAAACGGGGCCGTAGACTTTAATCCTATGCTGTGATGGAATACAGTATTAACCAATTGAGGCCGGGGATGTCTGTTTCCATTTTGCTGTTTTCTGACGTTTCTGTTCTACGTACGACAGACTTTCCGAACGTAGGGGATCAAATATGTCATTAATTATCCCCTTCAGTACGAGAGGCCATTCATAATTTGCTAAAATTCGCCTGGTAGCAGTAAGAATAACCAACCACTCAATTTAAAGAGGAAACGAGGAACTAGTAGAGAAAACTTAAATCAGGTTCATGTCTGTCTGTGTACCCAAACTGTCTTCCTTGCCGTCGGAGATGCCAGGTAAATAGACATGGAGCTACGGTAATTCCCCTTGGCTTTGATTATTTATCTTCTGATTCCTGGCTCCCACACCGAGGAAAAGGGCAGAGTACAAAAATTATTTTCCTTGTTTTTTGGCACGTAATTGAATGTCGGGTAGAAATCGCAAAGGCCAGAGAGAGAGAGAGAGAGAGAGAGAGAGAGAACAAAAAATAAAAAATAGTAGGGAAGGCACAAATTATTTCAGCCATCGGGACGCACGTAGCCAAAAACCTCCCCTCGCTTGTTTTGGTTCATAGTGTGGTTGAATGATAGCTTGACCTGACCTTACACCACAAATCCTTTCCTGACGTGACCTGACTAACCTAAGCTAACCTATCCTGACCCAGTCTAGTCTGGAATAACATAATCTAAGTTACTTACTCTTGAGACCTTGCATGGTCTAAGATAATTTTACCTTTGATTGCCTGGTATGTTCTGAGCTAGCCTAAATTTATCCCAGACCAGCCCAACCCAACCCAACCCAACCCAACCCAACCCAACCCAACCCACCTAAACCCCAACCCAACCCAACCCAACCCAACCCAACCCCCACCCCACCCCACCCGAACTACTCCACCCCACCCCAACCCAGCCTTGAGCCCCGTATCGTGGGGGCGGAGAGAGTGCTAACACCCGTCGGTAAATCTTGATATTTTTTTGTCTGTTATGAGCCAGGCCGCGCTGCGCTAATTAAATTACGGTGCGCGGGGCGGCCCAATTATGAGTGCCAGAGCCCCGGGGAGCCACACGTCCCTCCTCACACACTCTCACGCACCTTCAGGATCTCTTTCTCATTCTCACACACATTCAGGCACCCTCACGCACCTTCGCACGCAGTCACGCATCCTCAGAACCTCTCACGTACCCTCACACACACATACAGTACACTCATACACCCACAGGACCTCTCACGCACCCTCTTACACACACACACGCACGCATCCTCAGAACCTTTCACGCACCCTTGCACACACACTCAGGCACCCTTATGGACCTCTCACTCACCTCACGCACCCCCACGCTTACCTCAGATCACGTACCCACTGATAACTTTTAATACTGGGAGTCATCTTCATCACTGATTGCCTGCCTCCCTTGCTACTTGCCTTCCTGCCTCCCTTGCTGCCTGCCTTCCTGCCTCTCTCGCTCCCTTTATTCCTTCCTTCCTTCCTTCCTCCCCCTCTCCATGTATCACTCTCTTTCTGCCTTCTTCCCTCCCTCCCTCTCTCCGTTCCTCCTAGTTTCTCTACCTTCCTCACTTTCCTGTTGCTCCTCTCCTTACTTACCTCCGTCGATCCCTTTTTCTGCCTTCCTTGCTCCCCTCCTGTCTTCGCTTTCTCTCACTCCCTTCCTTCCTCCCTCAGTTTGTACCTCTCTTGCTGCCTTCATTACCTCCCTGTCTTTGCCACTCCCTGCCTATCCCTCCGCTCCCTACCTTCCAGCTTCCCACGCTTTCATTATGTCGCCTTTCCTCGTTTTTCTCCCTATTTTTTTTCCCTTCGACATATTTACCATTTTACCTTTGTCTGTCTTCCATATTTTCCTCCTTGTCTCCTTTTCTCTATGCTGCTATGCCTTTTATTATTCCATTTTCGTCTCTCTCTCTCTCTCTCTCTCTCTCTCTCTCTCTCTCTCTCTCTCTCTCTCTCTCTCCCATTTCTCTCCTTTTTCACTCTGCCTGCCCACCTCTCTCCCTATATACTTCCCTCCCTACAAACCTATCTTCATATCTGTACCTCACTACTCCCCAACCTCCCTCCTCCCCCTCCCTGTCTTTCTTCCACCTCTTACTCCTGTGTTCCCTCCTTCACCCTGTCTGTCGCACTGCCCATCTCCCTTTCAGCCCACCTGCCTCTTTCCCCGTCGACCTCCTTCCCTACCTGTCTTTCTCGGTGCCAACCAACCTGAAAGCCTGGCTCATTTTCTTCCTGCCTGCCTCCCTCTCATTACATTCTTTCCTCTTTCCTTCCCTTCCCCGTTGACCTATTTCTCCCCCTGCGTATCTCCATCCACTCCTGCTGACCCATTTCTCTTCCTATATATCTCCATCCCCTCTTATTTCTCTCTTCCTCTGCGCAACTCTCTGTCGCCCTCCTTATCTCTTTTACTCTTGACATTTCCTCTACTCCTTTCCTCCTCCTTCCTCATTTTCTTAGGGTGTACCTCCCTTCCAACCATCTTCCAGCTTCCGATCTCCGTATTACCCTGCTTACCTCTCTTCTTCCATGTTTACCTACCTCCATGCTTCGATGCTTCCCTTGCTCTCCTACCTACCTGCCTACCTACCCATGTATCTACTTAGCTACCTTCCTGCCTGCCTGTCTGCCCAGTATCTACCTACCTACCAACCTTCTGCCCCACATACCTCGTCTGTGTTTACCTCCCTCCATCTCTCCTTCGCTTCCTCATCCTAAATCCCTCCCTCCCCCCAGGTCGCACCACCAGGGCCTCACCCATCATAACTCACCCATTTTTGACCATTACCCCTGTGCAAAGAAACCATAACGGGAGGTAAACAGTAATTACCCGAAGTGAGCCATGCTAGGGTTCGTGACGCCCTAATGAGCCCCGGCAATCTGAGGAATGATTATGGTATTGACATTTTCGTGGCTGCTCCCCTGTCGCTGCTCTCTGCTCTTGATGTACGGTTGGTCTGTCCCCGTTTTTCTTCTGTCGCACTATTCTCTAACAAGTCAAGGTTAGATGAGATTAGAATATGCATGGTTTGATTGCGTTTGGACAGTGTATAGTTATTTAATTATTGTTATAGAGGCAGAGTTAAGTTTGTTAGGTGAGATTTCGGCGGCGTTAGTTAGAGGGCTAGATTTGGGTTTGGGTTAGAGTAGGTTGGGTTTGAGTCAGAATGATAATGGTACTGACATTTTAATAATTACTCTCTCGTCGTCGCTACTTTGCCTTGTCGTATTGTGTGTCTTCCTTTCACACTTTTCTTCGCCATGACAAGGTCGAGGGAATTATATTGGATCGATATGGCTAAGAGTAGGTTAGGTCTGGTTTGATTCTGGTTATGTCTGGCTGGCTTGGGTGAGGTTAGTTTAGGTTGGGGTTGGTTTGGTTTGGTGTACGTGTTTTGCATTGTTTTGTGTAGGGTTATACTGGGTCAGGCTAGGGTTAGGTCAGAAGTGATTATGGTATTGAAATTTTGATGGTTGCTCTCCTCTCGCATGTTGGATGGGTTGGGTTAGATTGGGTTACCTTGGATTGGGTTAGTGTGTTCTGGAATGGATTAATGTAAGTAAGGGTAGGTAATCGGTTATGTTATGTGAGGTAGGGTGACATTAGGTGAGATTAGGTTAGAAGGGGATATACTAGGATACCGCAAGTTAGATCAGCCTAATCCTTTCATGACTAGACATCTAGTACTATATTCCAGCTTACTACAGACGGTTTTATTCTATTATTATTATTATTATTTAGCTAAGAGTGAGTCATTGTTATTTTACGCTAAATCTGTTTACGTGTTTGAAGGAATAGGTGTCAGTAGTTTGAAGTATGTCGTAATTTATGCAAAATTAATATGAACCGAGACCAGTATCATGCTGAGAGAGAGAGAGAGAGAGAGAGAGAGAGAGAGAGGTATAAGTATCATATGCTCTCTTCTGATATATGCATGGTGAACACAAAGAATCCTATATTTGTGGCTATAAACACTTTATGAACAAACTGAGAAATATTTAAGAGAACAAATATAAGTAGACAAGTTAAGGACAGAATAAATGAGAGGAATATCCCGTTAACAGGGAGTCTGGGCCAGGCAAACAGGGGTGTAAACAGAGAGAGCAGTTCGGAAAATTTAAGTGGATGGGAAAGACAATAGACCACTTGGGAAAACTATCAGCCGAGGCCTTTGTTCTGCAATTTTTCAATCATTTCAGTGATGATGGTGATGGTGAAAATGATGGGGGTGGTGATGGTGAAGATGGTGGTGATGATGATGATGATGATGAAAATGATGGAGGTAGTGGTGGTGGGGGTGGCGATGAAAATGATGATGGTGGCGGTGATAATGAAGAGAATAACAGTAATAGCGGTGATAAGGGTTATGGTGATATGATGTTGATGATAATGATGGTAGTAATGACAGTGAAACAAGATAGTGGTAATAATCCTGATAGATGATGGCATTGATGATGATGATGATAATGACGTTCGGAATATCGTTCTCCCAACTTCACAATGATTTAAGTGTTCCTATGCGTCAGTATTTGTACATGCTAACAATTTATCACCAGTACATTGCCTTATATATCTGGCTTCCCTAGCAATGTGTCGCTGTCATCCATTGTGCTTGTTGTCTTCTGCTTCACTGAATAATAAAACTTTGATTTAGCAAGAACAAAATACAATATAATACAATAAACTAGGGCTCAAAGACAGTCAGCAAATCAGCATCCACTCACAAATAAAACCATCCGACAGAATAAAACGGACATACAATGGCTCAGAGGCAGTCAGCTTCTCAGCATTCATTCACATATAAACCCATCCGAGCCATACTAGAATAGAACACACATACTGGGGCACAGATTCAGTCAGCAACTCAGCATCCAGTCAGGAATAAACCCATCCCTCCACCTTTACATTTGCTGAGCCAAGTCGTAGATCAGAATTATTACTACTTGTGTATTAAAATCAAAGCCACTGTTTCCCAAGCCAGGGGGCAGAGTTGAAAGAGCCTCTGCATAGTCAGGTAGAAAAGTGATGGCGTGTAATTATGGTCCTAAAGGGAGGAACTACATGCTGATTGCCACATGGAAAATCATGGATGGTTATTGCTGGAAGAGAGAGAGAGAGAGAGAGAAAGAGAGAGAGAGAGAGAGAGAGAGAGAGAGAGAGAGAGAGGACGGGGATGCTACTAAACATCAAAGAAATCAAATACACTCTCTCTCTCTCTCTCTCTCTCTCTCTCTCTCTCTCACACACACACACACACACACACACACACACACACACACACACACACACACACACACACACACACACACACACACACACACACACACACACACACACACACACACACACACACACACAAAGGATGAGGCTTGGGGACGGGGGCTGGTGATGAGAACCTGTTGCTGATGCTGCTGAGTTTTGCTGATTATTTCCCGACTAAGTTGATTTGTTAATAATTAGTGCTGAATAAAACTAACGTAACTCTTTTATTGCTGGATTTATCTAATTTACTGATGATTTTTATGGTAAATGATGTTAAATGTGAATACTTATTTGACTGTTGCCGATAAATGATGCTTAATATTTATGGTTTGATTGTTATTGGTTTTAGGTAATTATAGTTGACTAGTGTAATTAAGTCTGATTGTTCCCGTTGATTTTTCGTGATTAACTGCAGCCCCACTTAATTTGGCTCTAATTAGTGCTGAATATATGTGATTTATAAATTGGTGATGGGCTTGATGATTACGGCACACATTGGTAAAAATTTAATGCTGACTCATAACCATTTCTAGTCACTGATGCCTATTTTTGCACTATTTTTAATATCACCTGGCTAATTTGTTCGTTTTGGATGGACTGAAATTGCCAGGTATACCATTATTACTCTAACTTGTCCCAGATTTTCGTCCTTTTCCAGTTTAATTCACGTAGGACTGGCAGAAAAGACACTGTTAGGGCCCTATATCCTTTCCATAGCATTTTTTTCGTGACTAGCGCTATATTCAAGTGTTAATCTGTTGTTGAAACTCAGCAGTTAAAATGGAGAGATGGCAGTTTTAGGCCAGGTTTGAGTAAAAAGGGTATAATAACATCCATCACCCTAAGAACGGCTGGCTTCCCCCCCCAAAAAAAAAAAAAAAAAAACGAGTCATAAACAAAAACCAACTGTCACATTCTCGTCGGTTATGGAAGCTCCCTATCACGGTTCTCTAAGCGATTTATTTTTCTTATTACTCCTTGCTGTCCTATACTGTGTTATGAAAATCCTTCCTTTATCGCCATACTCTGCATAAAGTAGAAAAGGATATTAACGAGACATATCCAAAAATAAATTGCTAAGGAAGAGGTGTTAGGGAGTTTCCTTAAAATACTGGTCTAATTCGTGGATGCTTAAAATTCGGTCAGCTTTAATTATAATGCAGAAATGAGCTTCTTTCGTCACTATACTCTTTTTACTCTAACTTGGCCTAAAATTACCATACCTCCATCTTGAACGCATAGTTGTAACAGTAGATTAGCACTAGAGTACGATGTTTGTCACGATGAAGTGCTTTGGAAATGTAGAGCCGTAGTTTACTCATTTCCTGCCACTGAGCTACGTGAATTAAGTTGCTGAAGAAAGAAATCTGGGTCAAGTTTAGGTGAAAGGAGTGTAGTCAAACTTATCTTCCAGTCTGACTACACTTGGCCGTCAACTGAACTAAACGTGGCTAGGAAATGTTGTCAGGTCAGAGTAAACGGACTGTAGCAACAACCAGCGTCTCCTCACAACAGCAGGCTACCTTGAGCAAAAACCGGTTACCGCAGATTAAACCGGCTATAACACTATACTCCATTTACTTTCATTTGACCTAGATTTTTGTCCTTTTGTAGATACTGCTGTACATCTTTCCCATAGCACATCTTCTTGACCAACATCATATTTTAATGTTAATATATTGTTACAACTCGGCTTTCAAGATAGGGAAATGACAGTTTTAGGTAAATGGTAGTGTAAAAAGAGTATAACTTATCCGACTTTGACTGACTTAACCGGGTTGCCCTGACAACGACCAGCAAGCAAGACAGGCCATCACTGGAACTCAGGACCCCACCTGCCAAGTCTGAGTCTGTGTGATGCATTATCCAACTTTTTACCGACGCTTGCGATAAGGTTGCCGGCGAAGGGGAAACTTTTCAAGAAGGCCAATAAACATTTTTTAGCGTAAAAATGGACTCCCAAAGTTTCTCCTTTAGTGGAAGCTTGTAAAAGATTGGTCGGAGGGGGGCCTAAGTTATTCTACCAAACTTCCCAGCGTGTGTTATTTTCCCGCGAGCGTCACCAGAGGAACTTTAATCCCACATCGTTAAGGCATCAGGCCAGAGCTCAGGGTGCGAGAGGAGGCTTAGCGGTATCTCTAAATTATCCCAGCTTTATGGAAAATTGATATAAACTTAAGAATTTAATGGAGAAATGCTGGACTCTGTTGAATATTCGTGGTCATAATATTTTCTGGTGTATTTGAATGTTGCTCTTATATAGACAACAAAACCACCGAATGTCTAGATTGTACCCATAGGAGTGTGTGTGTGTGTGTGTGTGTGTGTGTGTGTGTGTGTGTGTGTGTGTGTGTGTGTGTGTGTGTGTGTTTAACCTTGACGTGTCACCTCTTTAGCTGTTCACTTATTCCAAATGTTCTTCAAACTATATAGCTATTATTATGAACTGCCAGGAAAATGGAAGCTAACTGATGAAAACTTCTACAGATCTTTTATTTATCTATTTAGGTGTTTATTTATGTTGGGGTTACATATTTTGGGGGGTTAGGGGTGGGGGAGCACAAGGAGGGGGGAGGGGAATAGGCCAGATATGTAGTTGACAGCCTGATTTTCCAACTTTTTTTTAGTAGACCTGGTTAAATTTAAAGTTTGTCAGGCTGTTCACAAGTAGTTTGACAGCAGACAGACACACACACACACAGACAGACAGATAGACACCATAAGCGCTGAATCGTCCCTAACGGTGTAGTGATCGTACCTTTGTGGAAATTGTTCCTTCACTGGGTATATTACATGAAGCAGTAGAAATACAATGAATGGATGAGAAATAGGGGCGTGGAAGAAGTTGAGAGGCGGAAGAGAGAGTTATATGTAGAAAGAAAGAGAGAGGTGAAAAGATTAGTAAGAGAGAGTAAGAAGAGAGTGGATGAGGAATTTGGAAGGAATTTGAGTGTAAAGTGGAGGGACTGTAAGAAAATGTTCTGGAAAGAGGTGAAAAGAGTAAGACAGGGTGGAAGTGGAGTTAGCAGGGGAGTGAAAGATAAAAATGGTAGATTACTAGTGGAGAAGGGAGAAAAAGTGAGCAGATGGAGAGAACACTTTAAGGAATTGTTGAACGTGGAGGATGGAAGTAATGCGAGTATAAGTGGCTGGGGAATGGCTGGAAGAAGGAGGGAGGTGAGAAGACAGGAAGAAATCAGTAAGATAGAAGTTGTGGAAGCAATGAAGAAAGTTAAATCAGGGAAAGCCCCAGGAATTGATGGAGTGTGTGGTGAAATGCTGAAGCATGAAGCATGGGGGAGAGATAGTAGTAGAATGGATGTGGAAGATGTGCAGATTGGCCTGGGAGGAAGGTAGAGTCCCGGAGGATTGGAAGTCAGGTATAATTATTCCCTTGTACAAAGGAAAAGGGGAAAAAGAAGTGTGTGGTAATCATAGGGGCATTTGTCTTCTTAGTATAATAGGAAAAGTATATGGTAGGATACTTATTGACAGAGTTAGAGAAAGAACAGAGAAATTAGTTGGAGAAGAACAGGGAGGCTTTAGGAAGGGAAGAGGTTGTGTAGATCAGATATTCATTCTCAGATCTTTAGTGGAAAAGTTTCTAGAGAAGGGAAAGAAGTTGTATGCGGCTTTCATGGATTTGGAGAAAGCATATGACAGGGTGGATAGACTAGGATTGTGGAAAGTGTTAAGAATATATGGAATAGATGGGAAGTTGTTGAATGCTGTGAAGAGTATGTACGATGGTGCGAAGGCTGCAGTGCGTGTGGATGGTGAACTAAGTGAATTTTTCTCTTTGAAAGTTGGGTTGAAACAGTGATGTGTCATGTCTCCATGGTTGTTCAATCTGTACATGGATGGGGTAATAAAGAGGTACAAGGTAGGGTAGTGGATGTTGGAGTGGCCCTGGTGAGAGAGGATAGTGTTTGGAAACTCCCTGTACTGTTGTTTGCAGATGATACCGTGTTGTTGAGTGAAGACGAAGGGGAGCTGCAAGGCTTGGTGGATGAGTTTGAGAGAGTGTGTAAGAAACGGAATCTAAAGGTGAATGTAGGGAAGAGTAAAGTGATGGTCTTTGAGAGAGGTGAAGTCAGTGAATGTACAGCGAGGTTGGATGGTGAGGAATTGGAAAATGTGAGTACGTTTAAGTACTTGGGTAGTGTGATGAGTAAGGATGGAGGTTTGGAGGGTGAAGTGCTTGAAAGGGTACAGCAGGGAAGAAAGGTTGCTGGTTCTTTGAAAGCAGTGATAAGAAACAGGGAAGTGAGCATGGAAGTGAAAAAGTTACTACATGACAGTATTGTGATACCAACTCTAACGTACGGAAGTGAAGCTTGGACGTTGTTGGAAGGACACAAGTCAAGAGTGAGAGCCGTGGAAATGAGTTATTTAAGAGGAGCCTGTGGAGTCACATGGAGAGACAGGCTGACGGATGAGGATATAAAGGAGCGTTGTGGTGTTGATGTGGATGTGATAGGAAGTGTTATGAGGAACACACTGAGGTGGTTTGGCCATGTGGAGAGGATGGAGGGTCAAAGACTGACGAAGAGAGTGTATGTGAGTGAGGTGGAGGGGGAAAGAGGGAGGGGGAGGCCGAGGATGAGATGGAGAGATGGGGTGGAGAGGTATATGAGAGAGGGGGGTGTGAGTTGGGAGCAGGGGAATGAAATGGCGGGGGACAGGGCGACTTGGAGGCGATTTGTTTGTGGCCACCCCAAACGGGATTGAGGCGTCTGGCAATAGATAGATAGATAGTAGAAATGTGAGTGATATATTTCCGAGCGTTTCATCCTTTACGTAAGAAAGTGATTACAGTGAGACTAGTAATGCTTTTTTTGCTGACTTAGTATTCAGTAACGTTATTTCGGGTATGAATACCTCACTGTATCTATGTTATTTTTTTATACTTACAAATTTCACAGAACATGATATACCATCCACAAAAAATTTTATTAATAACTGGAATGTTATTTTTTACTAT
>NC_137017.1:7510309-7522809 GCF_032717465.1 Coenobita brevimanus | reverse complement strand
TCTCTCAAAAATCGGCCAGATATGCAGGCCGTATTCTTGAAAGGGGAAACGTACCCTTTTATTCCGAGTTCGCCAAATCTCTATAAACATTTGGCGTAAGAGCAGACAGCCGGGGGAAGACGGTAAGAAAATATTCGTGGGAGAAAGGAGTGGTATACTGCAAATCCTATATCGAGGGCTTTCACGGAACGGAGAGAGAGAGAGAGAGAGAGAGAGAGAGAGAGAGAGAGAGAGAGAGAGAGAGAGAGAGAGAGAGAGAGAGAGAGAGAGAGAGAGAGAGAGAGAGAGAGAGAGAGAGAGAACTTACTAGAAATACCAGACGTAAATGAGAGATACCGAAATCTTAACTAGACGCCCCAAAAAACTAACGACAAGGAAAATATAACTTAATTGATTATGCTAAAGAAATACGAAGTAAGAGGGGATGTTGAAAATTTACCACAGAAGTGAGTGAGATAAATATACTGAAAAATTAACCAAGAAGATGTGAGACGAAGACACTGAAAGTTAAGCAAAGGAAGCAAATGTTACGAGAGATATTGTTACGTTAAATACGAAGAAGAAAAGAAACGTAAATGAAAATGAATGGCTAAGATCTTGGACTACAAACAGTGGGAAAAATTAGCAATGTGTTTTTAAAGTTTACCTAAGACGTGAAAAATAGAAACGAAAGAAACTGAAGAAATGTATTGAAAATTTAAAGAGGGTGAGGGGCTAAAAGGAAAGCATGCTTAATGCCCAGATTATATTATTATTATTATTATTTTTTGAGAATTGAGGAACAGAAAATTTTCCTGACACAATATAGGTGATTAAAAAAACAGAAGTTAAAGATTGCTCTAAATACGGAAGTGCTTAGGAAGTAACAGGAAATGATTACCTGAAGCGTTGTAGCTTCAGGTAATCGTTTCGTAAATGGTAAAGAGGGGAGAAGTTATTAAAGGTTAATCGAGACAAGGAAAATATATTTAAAAACCTTTTGACACATCATTAAAAATTTACAGGGGAAAGGAAATATTTAAATCTTGGAAAAAATTAATAATATAGGATTTCCTTAGTCCATGTTAAAACAAAGAAATTTAATAAAAGTCTCTGCTGTTACGGACAGATAAAAGACATAGATTATAAGCCTTCCGAGACAAAATTAAAAACGTAAAGAAAAGATGAGGTATGAAAAACACAAGTAATTCCGACGATTAGGAAGTTTACACGAGAAAACATACAGTAAATTAAGAGATGCAAAGGATAACTCAGGAGAAAATAATATAATGAAATATAGACACTGAAAAGGAGAAGAAAGACAAAGGGTGTTAAAAAGAAAACAAAAATGAGAAACAGAGATGTCATGATCCAGCATAAAAATGATAAATATATAATGTTACAAGTGATGACTCGAAGCACAGAATAATAATGAATGTATGCGAGCTTACCCGAAGCGAGGATAAACTACAGGAAAAATGAGAAATAGAATGTTTAACTTGACAACAAGAGAAAGTCAAGCAAGGTGAATATAATTTATTGTAGACACAGGAAATCAATCAATCTATCTATCTATCCATCTATATATATCTAGATGGATAGATAGATAGATATAAAATTACGTTGATAGATAGGAACTGCTAAATTTTGAAACAAAGTAGAAAGTCTGAAAGGGGTATAAATGGTAACCCTGAGTCAGAATAATGTAAAAAAAAAGAAAAAGAAAAAAGGAAATAAAGAAAGTCCAGTAAAAGAGTCCTGTAAAAAACTCTTAAGCGAGTCTTAGAAAGTAAGACAAAAGGAAAAATATGAAATAATATTTACTTTTACACTCAAGGCGCAGCAAGAAAAGCATAGAAGGAGAAATGAGACACAGAAATTATTAGCCAAGAAGATACGCGGAAATAAAGTTACTCAAGCTTTCAAGGGCAACATATTCTCCGAGAAGAAGCAGAGAAAAAGTACCGAAAGCCTCCCCCCTCATACACAATATTAAAATGAAAAAAAAAAAAAAAAATACGTGTCAGAAAAACAGAGAAGACAAAAAAAAAAAAAAGAACATCGGAAAGAGCAGCGCACTCAAAAATTATCTTTAAAAACAGCAAAGAAAGAGCTGAATAGGAATTGGGTATTGCATTAAAATATTGACGTGAAGAGCAAAGCCTTACCCTTGATGACAATCTAAAAAGACACAGAAAAGGCCCAGTGAAATATAAAATGTCCCATGCAGCATCTTGCCACTCAAAATACAGTTGAAAAGAAGAAAACGCGTCCCCAGATAAAAATATAAATAAAATATACTTGCAAAGGAATCCAGTAGAAAATAATAAAGCTGCGTCCCCCTCCAAAAAATGTATCAAAGGCGGTGAAAAAATCCATATACAAGAAGAAAAAAATAAAAGGCACGTAAAAGAAACCCAGTAAAAAAAGTCTAGCCTGTGACGTATTCCAAAAAGCTATCGAGATCAGTAAAAGAAAAAAAAAATACCCCTGATAAAGTAAAAAAGTCGCACAGAAAATATGGAACCCAGTAAATAGGGAAAAAATCCCATCTGAGTGACCCTTCACCAATAATATCGAAAAAAATTACCCAGGAAAATATGTAAATAAATTTAGATCCAATAAAAAAAAATCCTAGCCAGCAGCGTCCAGCCTCTCCCAGGTCGCTAAAACAATAGACTAAAAACTGAGACAAAAATAAAACGTAATAAAGGAACCCAATAAAGTTAAAAATATCCCACGTAGCAGCGCCCAACCCCTCCCAAATATCGAAAACAGTAGAAAAAAAATCCCAGAAAAAAATAGAAAAGGAACCCAATAAAGTAAAATAAAAAAGTCTACCCAGTGGCCTGCCCCAAATATGTGTGCAGATGATTGGTTCCCCGAGGCAGGCAGACCCCTCTCCCCTCTTCCCCCCTCCCCTCTTCCCATCTCCTCTCTCTCCCTCCCCTCATCCTCTCTTCTCTCTCTCCTCACCCCTTGACCCTCCTCTTCCCTCACCCCTGACTTCCCTCCAACCCCCTTTCCTCTCTCTCCTTTGATACCCCTTACTTCCTCTTCCCCCCTCCTCATTCCCCCCTCCCCTCTGCCTCTTCCTCCCTCTCCCCTTCCCCCTCCCCCACTCCTTCCCCTTTCTCCCCTTCCCCCTTCCTCGCCCCCTCCTCCCCTCTTCTACTCACCCCGACGCCCCGGTTTTCCCCGTGGATGCATCGGCCCCAGAGTGCTTTAATAGAGTCGGGAAATACCTTTAAAATCTGTAGCATTTCCAAAACCCGCTTGCTGCTCCTACCTGGCCCACCCCTCTCACCTCGCTGCAGCCTCTTTCTCGTTTCTCTCTTCTCCTCTCTTCTCCTCTTATCCTCTCATCCCTTACCCTTCCCTCTCATCTGTGAATCTATCTATCTATCTGTCTGTCTATCAATAAATCAGTCACTCAGTCAATCAGTCTGTATATATCTATCAATAAATCAATAAGTCAGTCAGTTAGTCAGTCAGTCAGTTAGTCAATCTCTCTGTCTCTCTGTCTATCTGTTGTGCATGTTTATATGTATTTATGTGTGTGTGTGTGTTTGTATATATATGTATTTTGAACCTCTATCTCCCTGCGTCTGCCCCTTAACCCCTTATCGTCAGCATCTTACATTTAAATAATCTGCCGTTCCCTCTCTAATGCACACACACACACACACACACACACACACACACACACACACACACACACACACACACACACACACACACACACACACACACACACACACACACACACACACACACACACACACACACACACAATATAATGGTCTTTCTGATCACACCCCTCCTCCCCACGTCCTGTATCCCCCTACCGCCCCTACCCTTCCTATAAGACTCATCCTCCCCCTCCCTATATCCCCCTACCTCCCCTGACCCCATCCCATTAACCCCCTACCTTTATCACCCCTACCTATAATTACCCACGTCACCCAACTTTTCCCAACTCCCTTCCTCTCTCTAAAGTACTACCGTTTCCCTCACCCTCTCTTCGCCTCCCTATCCACTCTTTACGAATACGCTAGACCAACTTTGTCGTATGATTCTGACCGGTGTTAGTATTTTATTCGTTAGGGTTAGGCCTCACGTAGTAGAATGGTTAACTCTGTGATTGATAGAGCTTTTCTGAATTAAATATTGAGTTAAGTGCTAGATTTAAATACCTATAGTCCTTTTACCATAACCTAACCCAAATTTTTATCCATTTTCTGATTATTTTACCTAGTTCATTGGCAGAAGAAGACAGCACTATGGTTCTGCATCCTCTCCATAGCACTTCTTCGTGACAAGCATCATATTCTAAGGTTAATTGATAACTTTACATTGCTCAGCGGCAGAATAAGATAATATTGTGGTTCTGCATACTTTCCATAGCACTTCTTCATGACTAGCTCATATCCTAGGGTTAATCTCTTGTTACAGCTTCCTGTTCAAAATAAAGAGATGGTAGTTTTTGACTAAGTTAGTGTAAAAGGAGTATAGTTTGGCCCATAGAGCTTTTTAAGTCGGGACAGCCGTATTACTCTTCCAGCTTCTCAGTTTTAATTGCCTGAGAGTGTTAATACCCCAGTGATGGTTGGGGAAACTTTAGTATTCCCTCCCATTTGTTGCTAGACGATTATATTTGAGTGAGTCATAGGAGCCTGTACTAATAAGCCCTTCCCATATTTCAACCCTCATATTTAGCATCCCATCTGATCCCCCAAACCCTTCAAAACTTCCTCTTCCAATCCCCAGAACCCCTTCAAATGGCCCCTTTTAGTCCCATAAACCCCTTCAAATGACCCCTTCCAATCCCATAAACCCCTTCAAATGACCCCTTCCAGTCCATTGAACCCCCTTCAAATGGCCCCTTTCAGTTCCATAAATCCCCTTCATATGACCCCTTCCAGGCGCTGAACCTCCTTCAAATGGCCCGTTCCAGTACATAAACCCCCTTCAAATGGCCCCTTCCAATCACCTGAACCCCTTCAAATGCCCCTTCCAGTCTCATGAACCCCCTTCAAATGGCCCCTTCCAGTTCCATAAAAAGATAAATATACAAGGAAAAAATTCGACTGGTTAGAGGGGTAGCCATGAAATGATGGTGGGCCGGGAGGGAAATTCCAAAACGCTGTATTACCTTCCAAAATAACGGTTCAGATTCCACCGATCCCCAGGCTAGGGAAGGCAGGGATGGGGGGAAGGTGGGGGGGGATGGCGAGGGGGATAGGGGTAGGGATAGGGTTGGTAGGGGAAGATAGAGGAGGGGGGGAAATTGGCAGGGATGGTGGGGTTGTAGGGTGAAGTTAGGATAGGGATAAGTTTGGTAGGGGTGAGAGTAGGGTAGGGAAAGGGTTGTTAGGGGTCATGATAGGGTAGGAAGAGAGTTATTAGGGTTGGGGGTAGTGTAAGGGAAGGGTGTTAGTTGGGGTGAGGTTAGGATAGATGAGAGGGGTTGGTACGAGGGAAGATAGGTGAGGGAGGGAGTGTATAGGGGATAGGAGGTAGGATAGAGGTTGCACAGACTAGGGTAGAAATAAAAAGGTTTGGTATGGATGATAACAGGGTAAATGACGAGCATGGATAGACAAGAATAATAATAGGAGAGATGTAGATAGGGGATAGAAGGCAGGAAAGAGAAAAGAAGGAGTAGATATAGAGGGGTGGAGGAGGTTGAGAGGAATGAGGAAAGGGAAGGGAGAGAGAGAAGTGGGAAATGGTGTAGGTGAAGGTGAATTAGGGGTATTGGAGAAATTTATAGGCGTGAGAGTTTTGATGGAATATTGATAAGGGGCAGTTGGTAGGGTAGGTATGGAGGTAGGTGGAAATGTCTTGGTTGGGCACATATGGACGAGATGGCAGGAATTGGTAGGATGTTTGAGTAGTTGGTGTAGTGGGTTGGTATTAAAGGATTGGTGTTGAAGGCTTGGTTGCTACAAAAATATTAGTTGAACGAGTACTAAGTTAAGAGTATATGATAGCTTGGAATGCATATAGAGAATTTTAGGGATATATTGCCATGGAAATCATTGGTGTATATGAAAATGATTTTAAGTGCGAATGAAGAGTTTAGAAAAATATTACATAGGTCAGAGTAGGACGCACTTCGTTTGTCTACCTTAATTTGAGTAATAATGGCCGACGGTAGTATAAGGTACATGAATAAAAAAAATATTACTTAAGGGGTTAGTGAAGTGGTTTCTTTTGTGTGTGTGTGTGTGTGTGTGTGTGTGTGTGTGTGTGTGTGTGTGTGTGTGTGTGTGTGTGAGAGAGAGAGAGAGAGAGAGAGAGAGAGAGAGAGAGAGAGAGAGAGCGAGAGCTTTGGGGCGTTTATTTTGGGAGCGACGGGCACTGTAAAAATACAAGTCCATTAAATAAAACACACACACACACACACACACACACACACACACACACACACACACACACACACACACACACACACACACACACACACACACACACACACACACACACAACACTAACCAGCCACCCAGTCTTTATAAATAATGGGTAGAGGGTTTCATTCATATACCTCGCCATTCGCCTCAATTGTCTCCCGGAACAAAGCAGATATATTTATACATGTGGTATTGTGGGCTTCGTTGAGGGCTGTTGTTGTGGGTTTTCGTTTTTGCGTGTGCGCGTGTTTTTTGCGTGCGTTCTGTTGTATTTCATCGTGGAATTTGGAGTTCTGAGTTAAGGTTTGCATGGGGGTTTGTGCGTGTGCTTCTCTTCGTGTAGATTTATTTCCGTGTGTGTGTGTGTGTGTGTGTGTGTGTGTGTGTGTGTGTGTGTGTGTGTGTGTGTGTGTGTGTGTGTGTACAGATTTTTGAGTGCGTGCATTCATTTTTTTAAACAGCCAGAAACAGTCCAATTAACTTTACGGTTGACAGTAAATATAACAAACGGCTGACAGGTAAGAATCAGTAATAAGCTTTGGGTAGATAAGAAGCAGAATATCGTACACCTAATCGATCAATTCTACACTGAGAGTAAACTATGTCACAAAATTATATCCAGCCAATATCAGATTTTTTTTTTTTTTTCACCTTCACGCAATTTTTTTTTTTTTTTCAGCCAAGAACAGACCCTGGCCCTTAATGTCGTTAGGTTAGAAGGTTCCCTAACACCTCTCCCATAGCGCTTTATTTCTGGATATGGCTGATTACTATCCTTCTGTACGTTATTTGTGCTGAGTATGGCGATATTGGAAGGATTCATATAACACAGCATTGCAGAATAAATCGCTTAAGAAAAGGTGTTAGGGAGCTTCCTTAACCGACGAGAATACGTGCCTCCGTATAGTGAAAAGGTTAATTGGCTTACTTTATTTGTTTATATTCATATATTTACCTATTTTTGCGTGTGATCTTGTTTCAGTGCGTCGACCATTACCCGTCACTTGCACGCACATAACTCAGGTTAAGTGGAATTGTTGCGAGTATTGCGTGCAGTTTGCGTGCCTCCTTGGTAAACGTTTCTTGGCTGTGTTTGTGTGCTTTTGTTTTTACTCATTTTGCCGAACTTTTGGGAACTGGTGTTTTCATATTGATCTTGTTATAGTGCAATGCTGTTTGAGTGCTGTGTTGTTCGAGTGCAATGCTGTTTGAATGCTGTCTTGTTTGGGTGTTGTCTTGTTTGGGTGTTGTCTTGTTTGGGTGCTGTCTTGTTTGGGTGCTGTCTTGTTTGGGTGCTGTCTTGTTTGGGTGCTGTCTTGTTTGGGTGCTGTCTTGTTTGGGTGCTGTCTTGTTTGAGTGCTGTCTTGTTTGAGTGCAATGCTGTTTGAGTGCTATCTTGTTTGGGTGCTGTCTTGTTTGCGTGCTGTCGTGTTTGAGTGCTGTCTTGTTTAAGTGCTGTCGTGTTTGAGTGCTGTCTTGTTTGAGTGCTATGCTGTTTGAGTGCTGTCTTGTTTGGGTGCTGTCTTGTTTGGATGCTGTCTTGTTTGGATGCTGTCTTGTTTGGGTGATGTCTTGTTTAAGTTATCTTTTTTGAGTGCTAACTTGTTTGAGTGCGATTTTGTATGTATGTGTGTGTGTGTGTGTGTGTGTGTGTGTGTGTGTGTGTGTGTGTGTGTGTGTGTGTGTCTGTTTGAGTGTGATTATGTTTGCGTTTCATCTTTTTTACGGGCAGTTATATCTGCATGCAGTCAAGTGTGTCACCACCCTTTTGTGTGTGTGTGTGTGTGTGTGTGTGTGTGTGCGATCTTGTTTCCCGTCACCCAGGCACGCACGTAATTCAAGCCAAGTGCAGTTTGTTGCGAGTATTGCGTGCACTCTTCTCGTGCGTGTAAACATTTGCCCTGGAAAAGAAAAAAAGACGAAAAAAATTGAAACTGTCATTAAGGTAAAGAGTTGCGTGCGTAGCCATGTTTAGTCATCCGTTCTGAGTACCCCGCTAAGTGGATTGGCTGTGTGACCTTTCTGATTGGCCGAGTGACCTTTCTGATTGGCCGAGTGACCTTTCTGATTGGCTGAGTGACCTTTCTGATCGGCCGTTTGACCGAAGAGTGACCTTTCTGATGGCTGAGTGACCTTTCTGATTGACTGTGTGACCTTACTGATTGGCTGTTTGACCTGAGTGTCCTGATTGGCTGAGTGACCTTTATTCTTTTATTTGTGATCATTTTCATAAGATGTGTGAATTTGTGACTAGTTTGTGTAAGCTTTATTTATTTATTTATTTTTTTTGGGGGGGTGAATTGGTTAAGTGATTTTTGATTGGCATAGTTGCTGTCTTGATAAACTAAGTGAATTTTCTGATTGACCGTGACCTATATATTTAATAATCGAGTGGAATGTGAGTGAATGGCTGAGTAAATGACTAAGTGGCCGATTAGGGGACTGACTAGATGGTTGAGTAAATGATTGAGGTGGCCGTTTAAGTGGCTGAGTAAGTGGCTAGGTAAGTGACGGACTTGGCTGAGTAAGTGGCTAAGTAAGTGGCTGGGTATGTGGCGGGGTAAGTGTCTGAGTTAGATGAAGAAGTGACTGAGTAAGCGACAAGTGATCGAGTAAGTGGCTGAGTGAGTGGCTGAGTTGGGTTCGTCTGTAATTTTCCCTAATGACCTTATTGTCTGAGTTGCTAATTACCCACATGACCTGACTCACTGATTACCTGGCTTCATTCTTGCGTCTTCGGGAGGTAGTGGCGGAGTGGATGTAGAAGTGGGAAGCGAGATCGACCCTGGGTTCTCTCCTCTCCCTTTTCTTTTACTTTCCCCTCTACTCTCTTCTCTACTTTCCCCTCTACTCTCTTCTCCTCACCTTCCTCTCCCTTACTCTCCTCACCGTCCTCACCGCTTCACCCTCCCCCTCTTCCCTCTATCTCCAGTTTCGTTCCCTCAGTCAACTCCTCTTGTCTTCTCTTTCTTGTACTCTCACTGTCTTCTCCTCTACTCTCTTCTCTCAGCTTCCTCTCCTCTCGTTCACTCCCTCTTCCCCATCCTTTTCATTCTCTCCTGTCGCCCTCTCCCTCACCCACATTGTCACTCTCACCTCCCTCCCCCTTTCCCCTCTTCCTCCAACTTCGCTCCCCCACTTAGCTCTCTCCCCTCTCCCCATTTCCTGTTTACCTCCCCACTTGTTTACCGGGGGGCCCGATAAACAAACACACTTCTCGCATTATTTTCTTTACGTCCTTTTGTGCTGGTGTTAAATAGCTCTCGGATTGATGCATTTGAGAGAGCGAGAGCGAGAGCGAGCCAGCGAGAGAGAGAGAGAGAGAGAGAGAGAGAGAGAGAGAGGTGCATGTGCGTTTTTGCATGGACGGTGGAGAGTGTGGGTGAAAACAGAGATAGAATTATGTATGCATAGGTAGGTAGATACAGTGTGTCAATGAGAGAGAGAGAGAGAGAGAGAGAGAGAGAGAGAGAGAGAGAGAGAGAGAGAGTTTTAAAGGTGTTTGTGTTGGATGTTTTTCTGGCTCCGTTGTGGCTCCTCTTAACAGGAATTATGGATCCCCCCCGCTAAAAGTATGTAATGCAATTTTCGGTGTGTGTGTGTGTGTGTGTGTGTGTGTGTGTGTGTGTGTGTGTGTGTGTGTGTGTGTGTGTGTGTCTCTCTCTCTCTCTCTCTCTCTCTTTCTCTCTCTCATGTGGATGCCTGTCGTTCCGGAATGCGTGATTTTTGGATTTTTAGCCATTGAACTTCTGGCTGATTTTTTTTTTTCAATAAGCTCTTAAGTTCATCTTCGTCGTCGTGTTCAATGTCATATTCTTCGCTATTTTATTTCATCGTCATTATTACGACTTTGCTTCATGTTCATCACTTTATCTTCGTCTTTATTGTTATTTTTCCTCTGCCTCTTCCTTTTTTTATTTCCGATTTATTACTACCTTATTTATCTTCGTATTCCTCGTCCTTTTCCTTTTTCGCTTTCTCTTCATCATCCTCTTCAACGTTTTCATCCCTGTTTTCACAGCGATAAATGAGACAGCGATCTCCCAAACACAGGAAAAAGGATCACACGTTAGAGAAGAACAGCCTCAAGAGCTTCCAATAATCCATTCAGTCTGTCAGACATGTACTAAATTGTGAAATATGGCTTAAAATCTCCCTAGAATTTTACGGCGTCCCAATTTTTTAAAAAAGAAGTTGTAGAACATGGCTTAATCTCAGCCTAGAATTTTACTTTTTTTTTTTTTTTTTTTTTTTTTTTAAAATAAATTCTGGAGTGAAACAACCCCCCAAATTTCACGGACTTGGAAAGTGTGACACCATTCGTCCATACACCTGCCCGTTCACAATAGGAATTTAGCAGAGACACAAATGGGTTGACGTGCAAAGGGGGAGATGTAGTGCCTGATGGATGGTGCTTTTACCTTTTTATATTACTTTGGTGTTGAACGTCGAAATCGCCAGGATGTTCTATTTTCTACTTCTTTGTCATATGTTTTCATGTGATTGAGGTTTTGATTTGTCCAGTTACTACGAAAGGTTCCCCTTGAAGTATGTTGGGGTCTGGCGGTAGAAAGAAGAAATGAGTCATTGTGAAGGATTAAATATTACATTAGATATTGGCGGTAGAAAGAAGAAATGAGTCATTGTGAAGGATTAAATATTACATTAGATATTGGCGGTAGAAAGAAGAAATGAGTCATTGTGAAGGATTAAATATTACATTAGATATTGGCGGTAGAAAGAAGAAATGAGTCATTGTGAAGGATTAAATATTACATTAGATATTGGCGGTAGAAAGAAAAAATGAGTCATTGTGAAGGATTAAATATTACATTAGATATTGGCGGTAGAAAGAAAAAATGAGTCATTGTGAAGGATTAAATATTACATTAGATATATGCCATACCTCATCGCGTGGTATGTTAGTGGAGTGTCAGTATTAAGATAAGGGAATTCATCATAGTATGGCATTCATTAGCTTGATTTCCTTTCATTGTATTTTAGTTATTCAAAGTAACTGCTGAACGTGGAATGCGTCATAACTGCTATTGTTTGATTTGTTTTATTTAGGTTTGTGTGTTAGAGTGACTGGAAAAAATCGTGATGAATGGAAGTCATCTTTAATATCACTCCTGCTTGATTCGTGCAGCACCCATAGTCAGTCTGTTTTTGTTTGAGGTAACTTGACATTCAGATTCAATGATCCTTTGTTTTGATGTAGGAATGAGTCTTCTTGGTTACTAGTCAAATCAAGTCTGAATACACTTGTCCATCAACTGAGCCCAAAAGTATTAAGGATCGTTGTCAGGTTAGAGTAAATGTGCTATAGTTATTTAGTACAGAGGCTTATCATCACAACATTACCGTTTCCCGATCCAGGCCGTTCCAATTCGTGTGGTTTTAGCGGTGGGAAGTAACTGTGTCTCTTTAAAAGCAATCCCACTCTGCCTTCCCCCTCCCTCCGTCACTCAATCGGCCAGACCCCAGTGCCGTTTTAATCAAGAGGTGAGTCGCGGCACACCTGTACACTCGCTCACCTGTTCCTCACTCCCACACCTGCCTCTCTGCCTGTCCCCTATACAAGTGCATGAATTCTGGTACTGCTATTTCCTCCCTTTACTGACATATGCATTCATTTTTGTACTTGTCTTTTTGTACCTTAACACACATACCTCGTCCCACACCTACACACCTGCCTTGCCCACACACCCACCAGCTTGAATCCTAATACTCCCGTCTTCTTCCCTCACAGACACATTTAATGCCTTATCTGCTCGACTACTGCTCTTCCTTATATACTCGTACATATATGATTTCTCTCTCACCTACACACCTGCCTCACTCACATACATGCCTGCCTGTCTGAATCCTCGTACTCCTGTCTGAATCCTCGTACTCCTTTTTCCTCTCCGCACCGACTTATATATAATCCTTTATCTACTTCCCATCTCCTCTTGCCCACACACGCACACACGTATACATTTCATTCACTCACACACATTCTTGGACTCTCACAGATCTGTTCCATCACGTACACACAAGGCTTACTGACTCACTCACCCATGTGTATCCTCATAAATACACCTTCCTCTTCTTTTCACCTAC